>NC_089581.1:94418981-95018981 GCF_019320115.1 Miscanthus floridulus | reverse complement strand
CCTGCGTGCAGTGAGCAGGTGGTGCAGACTTTAGCTTGTTGCGGGGCCACCACGCGGGCATTGTGCTGCCGTCGGGCGCACCAGAGGCCACCACCTCCACGGGTGCTTGCGTGCTAGTCAGGTATGGTTTCCCTATCAAGCTTGAACTGCCGTGGCAAGGAGAAGGAGGGAAGGGAGGGGAGGGAGAGGAGGGCAAGGCACATAGTGTGAGGAAGGCCATTGTAATGCTAGCCACCAGCGTTATTGTGACATATGCAACACTAGAGTAAAACAACATGTGCAACACCAGATCTAATTTTGAAACATCTAGATAAAATATTTACAATATACGTCTAAAAACAGATGGAACAATTAAAACATGCGCTTGAAACATGTATGTATAGCCATTGCAACATGTCCAACACCAAGATCTACTTTCAAAACATCTAGATAAAACATTTGCAACATACGTTTAAACGCTTGAAATATAGACTTGCAATATGCGTATATTGTCATTGCAACATACTCCTTCTATCCCTAATTAACTAACACCGTTGGTTTTAATGCCAAAAGTTTGACTCGATTTGTAGAAAATGCGTGCAACATTTGTATCTCCTGTCACTCATTTAAACTAATAAATTTCACAAGTTTTGGTGAATCTTTATTTTCAGCAGGGTTTATCCAAAAAACTGTTAAGGAGGACCTATTCGTCAGATTAAATCACGTTTATCCATGACGAAATCGACATAGGAAGACTACAGAACACTCTAGAAGACTCTCCACCGAAGATCAAGCCAAGAGGCTAATAGGGGGGGCCGACCGACCCCACCAGTAAGCCCCTCCTCGCTATGTCGGTTCTCCACCGCCTTAAGGATCACATCTACGCTAGTGCTTTAAGTCAGTTTGATCTGAGGGTCTAGAATTGATGCTACCCACTATATATAGCAGCCCCTACCCCCCTCCTAGAGCCATCTTGGAAAACCCTAATTCATATCTCTCATCTAAATCAATACACACTAGGAGGAATAGGTCTAGAATTCTCCAATATAGTCAATTAGTAGCTCAGGAGTAAGGGTTGAGTTGGCTCATGCTCAACTTCTGAATCTAGTCTTGGAGGCTCAACAAAGCCTTGTATCTTCACTTCTACATCTTGTAAGACTTATTATAAATTCATCATATTTCTATCTACATGGCTATGCTTACTTTTAATATGTATCTTGCTTAGTTGAGGTTATCTTTACTTTTATGTGCGGGTTCATAAAGCGCTTAGCCTGCTAGTTTATCGATTGGGCTAAGTAGCCTAGCCTCGTGTAAGCATGGTGCTTATATGATGCTCTGCCTGCAAGTACACCCCTATTCCCTGGCCGTGTGGTAGCAGCAGGAGGTGACAGCCCCATCTATCCTCTATAGTCCACCCCATGTGAGTAGGTTCTTAAATTGTAGGACAGTAGTCACGTCAGTAGAGTTATCCTTTTGCGGTGCTCTACCGTCTATCGGCGTCCCGAAGTGCACAAGAGTAGAGTGAGTCTTAGCTATAGTCTGGTATATATATACTTTGATCCTATAATAAGAATATCATAGGAATCTACCTCACCCATTGTTCTCCTGAGTTAACTAGTTTATAGTATCTTAGTGATCTATCCCCGGAGTGTCATTATGCTTAATTCCTATCATTACCTTTGCCCCTTGCTGTAGCTATGATGGAATGTTGACTGATAGATACTCCTTTGATATTCAATAATCTTTACTCCATTGTTTCCCTGTGGTAAAATATAAATAACGATACCTGGAATACTCCTGGTAAAATGCTATAATGGTATTATGTGCGCTTGCAGAATCCTTCATATTCTATTTGCACTTATAAATACCAACAAGCATTTTTGGTGCCGTTGCCATGGAAACAATTGGCATGAAGATTTAGATCATTAACATACCACTAGCTTTAGTAGGATTACCCCTGTTCTACTGAATTGTGGAATAAGACAAGACAACATATGCCATTTTGACCTTCTGACAAGCTTTCATAAGAAAAGAAGAAACATTGAAGAATCCAAGGGTGCCTGAACATTCAAAGATCCATCAACACTGGAACCCTACCATCTCACAGGTTTGTATAGACATATATATTCTCTAACCATGTGTAGATTGGAGAAAAATGTCTTCATCACAAGAATTCCAATCACATCTCAAGTGACGAATGCAAACTCTGCACTACTCACAAATTCCATCTTGTGAGTCATGGTAAGTATGATCAAGAAAGGTGAGATAGTCATGCTCATGGACTTTAAACTTGATGAGTAGTTATCTTTTAATTTTTGTATACCATTGCATGTTTACTTTAAATGATTCATGCATCCACTCCGTTTAGTTTAAATGCTCTCATATCAAATCCACAACATATTTAGTTCCTTGCATATATTCACGCCACTTGCATCTTTTATTAAAAAAATCTCTCACCATGATCATGATCTTTCATCTCTATTTGAATAAATCTCTATGATGCTTTCATGTTACCTTTTGTTTACTATAGTATGTTTAGGTTTGGAAGTATCTTTATACATCTTTTAAAGTAAGCATGGTGCTTAGTTTAAATCAAAAGGTATATGACCTTGTTTCCAAAGGTCTTTTAAATTAAGCGTGGTGCTTATTAGGTTAAAATATCTTCCTTAATCAAGTTAGATATGGAGTTTAGTTTGGTTATTGAACTAAAACTTGCTATAGTATATACTGGTTATTTTGTCGGACTAACCCCTGCAGAAAACTCTCAAACTCAATTTGGAAAAGTCCTGAGATGAATTCACATCAAAGATGAATCAAGGCATGTGATGAACTCCAATAACTCTGCGCAAAGAAGACCTAGCTCATTCTTCATGGAAGGAAAAACTGTGAGTATCAAGGTTTATTCACTCATCCTTTGTTGCAAGTTATCTTAGCCTTGAACCATGCTAAAATGCAGCCAACACATAAAATTTGTTAATAAACAAAATCTATGCTAAAGTAATCCTAAAACCATCATTTCATTAGCATAGAGAAAAATCACAAAAATTATGGACAACAACCTGTGCTTCAAATTCGTTATATTCCCTCGGGTATGTGTCCATTAATATTTTGCAGGAAAGAAGCAATGCCTGTTCATGGTTTGGTATGAACCTGTAAATCCAAAAATCACCACTACAGTTGTGGAAGTGGACAGACAAATCAACATGTCATGAGCAACGTCGAAGACATCTTAGCATTAAACCTTCCCAAGACAAGGTAAGATGAGAAGCAAGGATGCTATCCACCTTTTATTAGCTAGAATATGCCTAGTTTCATCATCTTCAAAAAGACCAACTCGCACATCGACAGCAAGGACTAGGATGACAAGAGACACTACAACATGGCATGCATCCTCGGATCAACAGACGTCAGAAATCAATGGAGGTCTATCGATGGTGTCTCGTAAGGCTACGACCACAGTCATGAGACAATATCCCAAAGTCATTGAAGATGAAGCTTCTATGCAAGCACCAATGAGGTTCTTTCCTTGACAATCAAGACGGCTAGTGTATTGCCTATAAACAAAGAAGAACAACTCTCCACCACACCATTAGACAATCAAGGAGGAACTTGAGTTCGCATCCCTAAAAGAACACCAACTCATCAACCAAGAATCAACAAAAATTAAGACGGGTTGATGGGAGAAGAACATGCAACTGTCTAAATGGTACAAAGAAAAGGAAAGATCATGCTCAACGGACTACAAGCCTTTACTGATAGGAATGAAATGATAAGAGGAGAAAAAGGTTCAAACGCAATGCCAAGATCCACAAAGAAAGGACAAAAGGATGGCTTGATAAGAGGATGAGAAAGAAGGAGAACGACATAGGAGACAAGATGCTCATGAATAGCTCAAGATGCAAAGTCAAGTAAGGAAAGTCTCAAGAAGAAGCAAAAGACCACCACAAGTCATCTACCCTTCATCACATGGTGTCATCACGCTCCAATGGTGAAGGTAACATCTTAAGGAAGTGGTCATTATTTAAAAAGCTTTCCTTTGATCTTGGTATTCACACAAATAAAGAAACAAACATGTTTGAGTTACAACTTTGCTTGATCCAACCTGATTAACCCAACATGTCTTGTTCCTTAAGTTTGTTCATACACCACTTTCTTGATCTCATGGTCTTAACCAAATGAACTAAAATGTTGCATATCTTATCTTTAAAAGATGATAGTCATAATCATGTAAAGTTGGATACATTTTGTAAAGATGGACAATCCTTACATAGGTTAAGTAACTCCACTCTTTTTGACAACTGTATTCAAATGCCACATTCATCCTCATCCTTCTAATCTTATCACCCATATTGTAAGAATGAATGCACATAACGTCAACCATAACATGATTTGATGTGCCTAAGGCTAGAGAAATAAATAAATAAAGATTTGATTCTATTGGTGTTTTCCCACCAACAGAGCCCATGCACTTGATCTCTACCCTATCTTTATGAGCAGAACACACTTTGAGCAAAGTGTGGGGGAGTCAATCCCCTAAATTTTACAAGTGAAAGTACTAAATCGGCAATTATGATGCAAGATGTTGCTAGTTTCTACTACTGATGGTTGACTTTGAAACGCTGAACAAGGAGGAGGAACAAGTCAAGATAGGATGAACCTATCAAACCTAAATCAAACTCAAAACCAAGATGGATTTGGCAAAATAAGGTGGCACCACCAGTGGAAGCACCACTACTAGAGGCGCCACCTCAAGAATCCTCATCTTCAAGAGCAAACTGAGGTACTCAATCAATGAACTTCCACAACTACCAAGGGCAAGATTATAAAGTAACCTCAAGTGGGCATCAGGGAGGACGCATGTATTTCTCTGGCCAAGGGTATTATAACTCTTAGGAGGCCTTCCACCGCTTTGACAATAGACTTGCAACCATTGAAGAGATAAATGCTGCCATACAAGGTACGTTACACAATCATACACAATGGTAGGTAAGCATGGGACAAGAGATGGCTAGCCTCCAACAACAACAGCAACAACAAAATCAAAATTGGGAGGCTCTATTCCAACACCTCCACATTCGGCCACCTTGTTGAACAACCACGACAATAACCAGCTTGGGGGAGAAGGCATCCCTCGTGTATCTAGATAAGTATTTCTTTTCTTTTATTATTCTTAGTTTGCTTTATATATATATTAGAAAAAAGATGAACAACTAAAAACAAAATAAAAATTTATCTTTATAGAAATATATATAGTTATAATGCGTGAACTAAAAATGAAAACAAAATAAAAAGAGTATGTCTAGTTTGCTTTAATTTCTTTTAAGAGCTAAATAAATAAAAAGGGACTCTGAAGATAATCTCTTAAAATGAAAATGATGAATAATTGGTCAGTTGTAATTCCTTTCAAGTACCTTGTTTTCAGCCTTGAATTCTCCTAAATTTTGGATAAGATTGTTTTGATATAAGGATTTACTCTGAACTTAAAACTCGTGTGTAGCACATGCTTGATCTAAGTCTATGTAATTGACGGATATGATATGAGAAGGTATGAGCTGCTGTTTATCTTGTTCTATGTGACACTAAAATTCTAGAGATTTATCTTTTGAAAAAAATGCTATGATGAGTTTCTGTATGAGAAAGCTTGAATTCCTATCAGAGCCATACATGTTATTTAGGTTACGAAAACTTCCACTTATATGTTGCTTGTTTTGCATTGAGTTTTGTCAAGCTTTGTTGACTCTTATGAGAGATTTGTCATGCTTATAAAATCAAGATTACGTACACTCCACCCAAATATGCACTACTCCTATACTAGGAGTAGGCGCAAAAACATGCCATTCCATTTAGATCCACACAAAAATATTTTACTCCTACACTAGGAGTGAACAAAAAAACATGCATGATAGGTTTTTCCATCCACCAAATAAATGCTCCAAAGTTCTTGTTTGTAGCACTCGATTTTAAGAACAAAACTAGATACGCACCATATGTGAGCCCAGGAAGTCAAATCTCACATATAGCTACAAATAAGGGTAATATCAAAAGACAATGCTCAATATATAACATACTTAGTATAAAGGATATAACCTTAGACAACAAACAGCGGAAAGACAACTCCGATCTTCGGGTGAAGACTCCAATCCACAGGGACAACTGATTTGTTGATCACAAGCCTAATTCATCCAAACTCTAGCAATCTGGTACCCATCCGGGATTTTTGCAAATATGTGAAAAATAAAGCAAGCGTAAGTACTTGTCGTACTCAACAAATATAACATGGGGTTCATGAGGCTCAAAAGGTTAACACTGGTTTAACTGTGATTAGCTTTTATTGAGTCATAATTTTAGCAATAGGGTGGCAACAAAGTTATCATAAGCCCATAAACACATGGTCAGGTAAACATGAATAATGAATAGCACAAACAATATTCATTAGTGAGCATCTTTATCATCAATGTTCATCATCTATTTCATAAGGGTCCAAGGCCGCTCATGACCGTGAGCACGGTTGATATACCAGTTTTACACTCTACAGAGGTTGTATACTTTCACTGTGAGTCGTGATTTACCCTTTCGCCCGAGGTAGCTAATCTCTTGACCCACTTCCAAGGATGGTCGATAGGGTTCACAATGAAGTCTTTCAAAGGTTCATCTAATAAGTTAGGGCTGCTAGATTCACTCGGCAAAGAGATGTAGGAACCCCCCTTCTAGATGGCATAATGACATGTAGCCTATACACAAGGGGACAAAGGCTGTCCTATGCCTGATTCGGCAAGTCATTCTTATGCCAACAAAGGTAACCTCTAACAAGCTAGAAAAGGTCCTCATACTGAGCTAAAGCTAGAGCCATGTAGCCCTCATAGCTATACTATAAGTCCCCAATGATCACTTACAGATAAGTCCTTAGGGAGAGGAATCTTGAGCACCATAAAAATAGCCCAATACTCCAGCCCGCTAATTCCATATTGCTAAAAAGCATCTTTTAATGTTTATTGCATATACCATTAGTCAAGTTACAAGATCATGGTCTTTAATTGAGCACTAGCATCATACTACCCAATGCAATACCCCATAGGTAACAAGGCACGAGGTAACAAAGCACTAGGAAATCTTTAGTTGTAGTCAAGGTAGACACAAGCAGTATGAACTAAATAATTAAAGGTGTATAGGACAACAAGGAAAATCCCAAGCTATACTTGCCTTAAACTCAAATCCTTCTTCTATTGAATTGTAACGTCCAAAGGACTTCTTCTAGATCACCAACTTCTTTTATATCACCAACTAGACATGATCATAAAGCACCACACAAGCATCCATGCAATCATACATGAAGCAAACAATAGATCTAAATTAGAATAGTACACCAAACATAAAATCAAGATGAAAAGTTTGTAAAACGAATCTACGTCTTGCTAGGAACACACAGACGCTAAAAGCACTCTAATCGGAGCTATAATGAAAAAGTTATGAATTAAATAAGATTTCCTTTAATAAATTAATAGATTAAATCTAACCTCAAATTTCAAAAGTTGAAAATATATTGAACAGTAGGATGAACATGTAGATTACTCAATTATGAATCTAACACAACTTGAATGGATCAAAACGGAGTTAAAACAAAGAAGTTATGGCCTAAAGAAAACTAGTGGCAAAACTGTAAATAGATGAAAATGTATTTTGAATCTACTAGAAAGAAACTATGCTTTCGGAATAGGAAAATGTATTCTGGAAGTGCGCCATGGACTTTGGGTTATATTATGCGAAACTGCAGGGGCTCTTTTGCAAATAAAGTCGACGAAGGGGTACGGGCGATCATGGACCGTTGGATTGAATCTGGACGGCCCAGATTAGAAAGGAGGGGGGGAGAGTCACCGGCTAGAGAAGAAAACTGGCGCGACGGAGCTCCATTACCGGCGGTGAGAAGCTCCCTAGAGCGCTTGGTTTGCCGAGCCGAGAGCACAGGGAATAAGAGGAGAAGATGACGAACTCACCTAGGGCCTTCTTGTGATCGACGGTGGGTCTACGACATCGGGCAGCGTGGCGGCGACGACGACAACGATGAGAGGAGGAAAAAAATCTAATTTACTACACAAGGGATTTCCCAAACTAGGGGCTCCCCTTACGGTAGTTTTGGTGTGCTTTGACCAAGGTGTTGGTACATATTTATAGGGAGAAAAACTCCCCACATCTACATCAACTAGCAATATGGTACTAATTGATGTTGCACCCTCCACATTTACTATTGGACCTAAATAATCATTAAAGCCTATTAGTAAATAAATGCATGGGCATTTGAGATTTATTAGGATTATTGCACATGGGCTTTGAGAGTTGGTTGGAAAATGAGATGTATTATTTATTTTTGGAATTAATTCATTTCACGAATAAAATAATTCTAGAAAAGTCCATAATTGATATTTAAGCCACGAAAAATACTCCGAGACCTCTGAAAATTTGGGGAAAATTCCCAGAGACACTTTGGAACATGATGAACCCAAATAAAGTATTTGGAGCTCATGAAAAGATTGTTGGAAACTTGGAACATAAAGATTATGGTGAAGGAGGTAGGAATTAAATTCTAGAAAGAAGATAGAAAATTCCTAGAGATAGATATTCGTCTCCTAAACATATTTAAAAAACACATTTTGCACATAGAAACACATGGTGCGACCGGCATGAATGCATCAAACATGTTTCTACCTTAAGATAAATTTTAATCTAATGAAAATTTATTATTTTCCCATGTTTTTATGAGCATAAAAATACAAAATTAAATCATTTTAGCTCTATTTCAAGAGAAGCAAATTTTAGGGTGTTACAATTCTACCCTCTTAAGATGAATCTCGTCCTCGAGATTCAAAAGATGGTAATCGAAGACATATGGATACTCTGCCTTTGAAAACTTCTTCACTTCCTCGAGTAATGCAATCCTAGAACTTGTGGGTTATGGCACCATGCTTCCGCTGTGTCACTTTGATAACCTTACTCAAAGTAACTTGCTTAACTAATTCCAATATTTTGATGGGTACTCCGAACAATTCTTTTATAACTCCAATCACTAGGCCACCTTTCCTTTTTAGTCCATACTATCAAATCTCTTTCTTCATATGTTCTCCTTCCAATGGAGCCTTTTCACTTTCTTGGTCCAAAGTAGGTTCCATTACCAACTTTAAAACTTTAATGACTATAGATGCTCAGGTTAAGTTGCTCAACTCTCAAACACAATTCTAAGTCCATGTAGAACCAACTATAGATGTCTCATATCTCCTTCCCAAGGTGTTTGCTCTGCTACATTGCCATCTGAAAACTCACAGTCCACTTTACTATCCTCATTGGACACACCTTCTAATAGGTCATTCTCGTCTTCCTTAGGTGCAGGTTGAATACCCTCATACTCAATTCTTTCTCCTGACGGTGTTGTTAGTAGCACCGAATGTTGAGCATACTTAATTACTCCTTTACAAGCAGATACCCAACCCTTTTCAAGAATAACATCAATGTCCATTAACTCCAAAACTATAGGGTTTGCCTCAAAGTTCTTCCCTTTTATGTTAAGACTAACTTTTGGGCATATGCGGTTTGCCTTCTTTTCTCCTCCTAGAGAGTTAACTATTAGGGGTTTCCTCATCGGAAGCATAGTTATCTTATGTTCTTCCACATATTCCCTAGAGATGAATGAATGTGACTCACTGGGGGCAAAACAACACCATAGCAGTGTCTGAGCTTATTGCAATCAAACCATAAATGACCTCCTTAGCTCCATGAGTGGTAATCAGATCCACATTGTTCAACCTGCCTTGAATGTAGTTTTGCTTTAACTTATTGCCTTTCACCTGCTTCTTATGGACATTCTATTTTGGCTCCTACTGCTATTGATTCTGGCTTTGATTACTCTCAGCAAACTTCTCAAGACAATCGTTCTTATAGGGTTCAATCTCACCACAATCATAACCTTCCTTACTAGTAGAAGTATTTGTCGTTATCATGGTGATAGTGGGAGATGACACACATGGCTCTTGCGAGCTAAAAAGCTGCACTTCATCATTAGGTTGATGATACTGATCTTGATCATTACTTCCAAGTAGATTCATACGGTGTGATTGATATTCTGGTTGTGTAACAAAATGGAGATGAGTATTTCTTAACTGGCGTTGAAGGTCATGCTTTCTCTTCTTCTCTTCCATCTCAATGCTTGTTCTCAATTACAATTGCTCTATCCACCAATGTTTTAAAATTAGGATACACAACAGTCATCAACTGCAATTGAACTCCATCGTTCAGTCCTTTCAAAAAGTGTTTATGTTTCTTAGCATCATTATCCACTTCTTCTGGAGCATAGCGCGACAACTGAGTGAACATGTGACGATACTCACACATAGTCATAGATCCTTGCTTGAGAGCCCAGAACTCATCTGGCTTGAGTTCTACCACACCCGTGGGAATGTGGTACGACCTAAAATTCTCCTTGAATTCATGCCAAGTGATAGCAGGAGCATTATTGGGATGCCCATACTCAAATGACTCCCACCAATCTTGGGCAGTTCCTTGTAGTTTACTAAAAGCATAAAGCACCTTTTCATGGTCATCACACTAAACTATGTCCAATTGTTGCTCCATAGCTCTAAGCCAGTGATCAGCTTCTAGTGGTTCGCTTGTATGAGAGAATGTCGGTGGGTATCCCTTCATAAATTCACTATGCTTGTCAATAGGTGGTGCTTGATGTGGGTTGTTCAACACACTTTGAGCAATGGTCTGTAATAACTAAGTCTGCATCATCAAAGCTTGCTCTATTGATGGTGGATTTGATGGCGGTGGATTAGAATTGGCAGGATTCCTTCAGTCATCATGCGAAGCACTTCTCCTGGTAGCAACCATCTGTTTTCAACATATATGAATTAGAACTCAGTCATTCATAACATCCTTAATTGTAGCTTCAAGAGATGACAAGATAAGATTGATGGCAATAGAGACAAGAGAAGACCAAACCCCAGAGATAACTGATACTTCCAAATGAAGCGCTAGAATGTAAGAAACTTCATCTTACAAATCCTTCAACTTGGCTACCCCCCTTAAGAAAAGATCAACTAGGGGACACAAAAAGGGTAGCTTGCACCTCCTTCTAGACGAGCTAACTAGTATCAAGATGTTCTGATATCCCAATGATACTCTTGTGTATGGGCAAGAACAAGAAATCTGAAATTCCTCGCAAGCAGAAAAATAGCAGCACAGTAAAACAGCTGTAACTCTCATTGTGTTAATCCAATTAAGTTGTAGCTTATACCGTTGGAAATCTTATAAAATTCTACACAACTTCCTTATAGAACACTTTTCCAAATTCTGTAGTTCAGGTAGTCAAAAATAGTGCACAATAGAAATTGTTCTAGGCTTCTAACAGCATAGATACATTGCCTTGTGATTTTCATAATTCCATATCCAACATAGCTATCAGGGTGATTCTTGTGTTTAGAGAAAGATGTTGAAGTCTACTACTGTATAGAATTTTTCTATGATTTTTGGTCTTCCAAAAAAACAGAGATAAAAGCTGAAGAGGATAGGCTGCTCCAAAAAGATGGGATAGAGGAAATAGGAGGAACCAAAACCCAACTATTTATTTCATTAATTTTTATAGCTTAGGCCTATGAACTAAATGAAATTGTGGGAACACCCATTAAGATCATTGCAATCATTACAAAGATTCAAAACAAGCATAAGCATAATGACAATTCAACAAAGCAATAAAGGTGCACAACTCAATCATTAACTCTACTTGCGATACTATCGTCCTCATTGTACTAGGGGTAACAATCCTAAGACTCATCTTTAGATTATGCAAGAAGGTAGTGAGGAATAGTCCTAAAAGCATATCAAATTAAGGAGTGAAGATGAGAACAAAGACTTCAAAATAAGCACCAAGGTAGAGATGAATAGCAAGGGTAGAGATATAGTAGAGAAGAAAATATCAAGGCTCATAGAGCAAGGGTTTCTGTAGCAACTTCTAAACCTTAAAACGACCAGTTTCTACTAGGCTTGTGTCCTACTGTCAGCATTGCTTTGATACCACTTTGTAGCACCCGGTTTTAAGAACAAAACCAGATACGCACCATATGTGAGCCCAAGAAGTCAAATCTCACATATAGCTACAAATAAGGGTAATATCAAAAGACAATGCTCAATATATAACGTACTTAGTATAAAGGATATAACCTTAGACAACAAATAGCGAAAAGACAACTCTGATCTTTGGGTGAAGACTCCAATCCAAAGGGACAATTGACTGGTTGATCACAAGCCTAATTCCTCCAAACTCTAGCAATCTGGTACCCATTCGGTATTTTTTTTCAAATATGTGAAAAATAAAGCAAGCGTAAGTACATGTCGTACTCAACAAATATAACATGGGGTTCATGAGGCTCAAAAGGCTAACACTGGTTTAACTGCGATTAGCTTTTATTGAGTCATGATTTTAGCAATAGGGTGGCAACAAAGTTATCCTAAGCCCATAAACACATGATCAGGTAAACATGAATAATGAATAGCATAAATAGTATTCATTAGTGAGCATCTTTATCATTAGTATCATCAGTGTTCATCATCTACTCCGCAAGGGTCCAAGGCCACTCGTGACCGTGAGCACGGCTGATATACCAGTTTTACACTTTGTAGAGGTTGTACACTTTCACTGTGAGTCGTGATTTACCCTTTCGCCTGAGGTAGCTAATCTCTTGACCCACTTCCAAGGAAGGTTGGCATGGTTCACTATGAAGCCTTTCAAAGGTTCATCTAACAAGTTAGGGTCCCTAGATTCACTCAGCAAACAAATGTAGGAACCCCCTTCCTGATGGCACAATGACACGCAACCTATACACAAGGGGACATAGGCTATCATATACCCGATTCGGCAAGCCATTCTTACGCCAATAAAGGTAACCTCTAACAAGCTAGAAAAGGTCCTCATACTGAGCTAAAGCTAAAGCCATGTAGCCCTCATAGCTGTACTGTAAGTTCTAGATGATCACTTATAGATAAGTCCTTAGGGAGAGGAATCTAGGGCACCATAAAAATAGCCCAATGCTCTAGCCCCCTGATTCCATGTTGCTAAAAATCATCTTTCAATGTTTATTGCATATACCATTAGTCAAGTTACAAGATCATGGTCTTTAATTGAGCACTAGCATCATACTACCCAATGCAATACCCCATAGGTAACAAGGCACGAGGTAACAAAGCACTAGGAAATCCTTAGTGGCAGTCAAGGTAGACACAAGCAGTATGAATTAAATGATTAAAGGTGTATAGGACAACAAGGAAGATCCCATGATATACTTGCCTTAAACTCAAATCCTTCTATTGAATTGTAACCTCCAAAGGACTTCTTCAAGATCACCAACTTCTTTTATATCACCAACGCAAAGCTCACCGACTGGACATGATCATAAAGCACCACACAAGCATCCATGCAATCATACATGAGGCAAACAATAGATCTAAATTATAACAGTACACCAAACATAAAATCAAGATGAAAAGTTTGTAAAATGAATCTACATCTCGCTAGGAACACAGAGAAGCTAAAAGCACTCTAATCAAAGCTATAACAAAAAAGTTATGAATTAAACAAGATTTACTTTAATAAATTAATAGATTAAATATAACCTCAAATTTCAAAAGTTGAAAATATATTTAACAGTAGGATGAACTTGTAGATTACTCAATTATGAATCTAACGCAACTTGAATGGATCAAAACAGAGTTAAAATAAGAAGTTATGGCCTAAAGAAAACTAGTGGCACAACTTTAAATAGATGAAAACGTATTTTGAATCTATTAGAAAGAAACTACGCTTTTGGAATAGGAAAATGTATTCTGGAAGTGTGCCATGGACTGCGGGTTATATTATGTGAAACTGCAGGGGCTCTTTTGCAAATAAACCCGGTGAAGGGGTACGGGCGATCTTGGACCATTGGATTGAATCTGGACGGCCCAGATTTGTGTAACACCTCTGGTGTTACGAGCTTGCTTAGCACCTAGGTTAATGCCTAAGAGAAATTAGCAAAACAAGTTTTCGGGTTTAAAAATTTAAAGCACACATGTAATTATAAACAAATCTTGTGTGACTCATTTTCGTGAATAAAACAAACAAATAAATGTCGCTAGTCAACTTGTCTCGGTGCTTAACAACTTTTAGATAATCTTGTCGACAAAAGTTGTTTAGGGCTTGTTTTGGAAAAATATGAAGAAAGTGCTTAAAAATGCCTGATAGCAAAAAAATAGCGAATGGCTTGTTTATTTGATTAAGCATGAAAAACAATTTTTATAAACAAAAATAAAATAATACTTGTAATTGGTACTTAAATAAAATTTAAAGTGCAAGTTTAGTAGGTGAAAATGCAACTGTTGATTTGGTGAATAGATGTTGTTCCATGGTATTTTTTATAGCTCAAGAACTGAAAGTGGAATATAATTTCAGATTCTAGAACTAAACGATTTAAGTCTGGAAACCTAACGATGATGTCATTTTGGTATTGCAATTTTGATTAAATTTCTTCAACACTAGGTCTATATTTTCATAGTGTTGGTTGCATCTAAGTAAGTACTTTAGCATGGTGAAGTCCACGGTTGGGTTGGAGTTGTCATGAAGTCGTAGAATTTGCCCAAATTTAGTTGAAACGCGTTGTACCTATGCCGTTGACGCTCTGTTCGTGGACTGTCATTCAGCGTGACAAACCTATCTTGACGTTGCTCTAACTTCCTCTTCGATTATCCACTGGTCATAAGAGTTGCTTTGCCAGTTAGGTGTTAGTACCGACTTGAGGTTAGTGGAAGCGGTTGAACCTAAGTCGAGTTGATTAGTGGCTTTTGTTTTGCTTTTAAATCCATGCACATCACCGCTCGTCGTGGCATAGCCGTGTCCACGGTCATCGCACGTGGGTGCTGCCATTTATTAGCAAGTCTTGGCCACCGTCGTGCCCATGGTTGGCCTTGCAGGCTGCCAGCTACGCTCCATGACTGAGCCATAGGGCTGCCGTTGTAAGGTCATTGCGTGTGCACTACCGGCAAAGCCATGCGCAGCCCTGTCACTACTACGGCAGCCATCGTGTTACTGACATGGCGCTCACTCCACCCGTCACCCTATCTACCACGCTGTGCCTCAACATATGCCACTGCTACCATGATGATCGTTGGCCCCGGGTACAGTGGTGATACGATGCTCCACTGCCTTGCCCTGCTCCCGCTAGCCGATGTCATGAGCCGCTCGGATTTTTACCGCCCCATTCAAGCACGTCACATCATTTTCCATGGGCCATCACCGTGCTCACGTGTTCTTGCTACTGCTTTTGCATGGAGATGCCCCGTCTTAAGCCGCTCACTCTCGCGTAGGTGCACACTCCATGGCTATGGCTAGAGCTCCCCTTTCTGCTTCCAATTTACCTAGCTCTGGGCTTCGCAGCTCGATTCCTCACACCTGTGGGTAGTCTAAGAGGTTAGCTAGGTGCTCCTTTTCCTATCTAGCTCAGTCACGGTCCATCAACAGCCAATTTTTGGTTTCCACTCACCGCTGGCCTTGGGCACCGCCATAGCAAGGAGTTGGGGGTAAGTCTCCATTCGAAGTTTAACGATGCACTTGATGGCATGTCCATACCTAATTTGACTCCCTACTACTGGTGCTCACCTCCGTTTGGCCAGGGACAACATGGGTTGGGAGCTAGCACATTGGTGTCAGTCATGGAGCATAGCTGCTCGATCGATCGCATGTGGCCAGGCCACCTCGGCATGCCTCTGCCTCAACCGCCACTACCGCTTGGTTTCCGGTGAGCCACTGGTGCTCACGCACCTATTCCTTCCCCTTTCTAGTCTTTTCATTCACAGGAACGGCCACGCCATCACCGCTAACCACCACCTACCGCTATGGCGTAATCTAGGGCACCCCCCATCATCCCACCATTGTCCAACCATCACCGTTTGATCAGTAGGTGCCCATAGGCCCCTTAGGTGCACTGAAGGGGTCCCCAGTTAGCCGGCATACTCGCTCTATGCTGGTTAGGGCCATGTCGGTGAGCGTGAGAGCGCCAGGGACTTCCCGGTCATGAAGACAAGTTCTTTCCACAAAGCCTTCTAGGTTTCACTTCATCAACACCTACCAGGTTGTGACCCACAAAGCCTTGCGGTATCTTTGCTAGATCTATGAAGAGCCCATTGCTCGTACCCCCATGAGGTTCTTTTCACCTTTTTAAAAGAATCGATGGGCATGGAGGGCTTGCATGGATGCTTTGCAAGGGCGGGATGTGCAAGAAGACAATCCAACCATGGTGCACTTGACCATGTACCTACTTGCTCTAGATGAGCAGTATGACCAGCAAGCCTCAGAGCTGAGGAAGTGCCTCCAGTGAGCTGAGAAAGCCAAGATCTTCTCCAGGATGCTCTAGGTGCAGCTTGCTGAAGCACATGCCAGTGCGGTAGCCGCAAAGAGTCAGGAGACTACCATGTCGGAAGCCCTAAAGGAGGTCGAAGATCGACATGCCCATTAGTTGGGAGAGGCCTACCTTGTCACTAGGGCCAAGCAGATGATGCTGGCTGCTGAACGGCAGGATCTCTTGATCATGGAGGGTATCCCTGTCCACCCGCTAGAAAGAAGGAGAACCGATGTTGTAGTACCGCGAGCACCCCCACCTTTGGAAGTGTCAAAAGTAGAGCCCTTGCTTCCCCTCACTCAGCCACTGCCAAGAGAGGAGGCAGATCTATAGCCAGGGCAGTAGAAGAATCCATCGAGCCTAGGAATGAAGATGCGTGGTCTAGAGTAGATTAGTTGCCTTAGGATGATGTACCCATAGTTAGTAGTGTCTTTCGTCGCTGTCCACCGGAATTGTAATCTTTCCATTGTAATTCGTCCATAGTTGTTGAGGTCGTCCGATCATAGGGAAGGTGAACGATGTGTCGAGAATGTTAGAGTGAGTGCCTGTATGTTGTACCCATATAAGACCGTTGGAATGTGCATTTTGTTTACTTTGATGGGTTTATTGCGTCCATCTGCCCTTAGATATTAGTAGACATGCTTATGATTTTCAAGGATGATGTTAAGTGGGTTACAAGAGAAGTTACCATTCAGATGCTAGCAAACCAGTAGTGATTGGATAACATAGGACACTGTATCGACTAATTGTGGATGTCCCAGCAGAACACTTGAATCTCATTAAATCAAATCCATCGTTAGATTTGAATTCCTTGTCCCTTATTGCGAAAGGAACCCTTATTGCCTGAATCTTCCCTTGCAATACTCCTCTTATTCTGTGGTTTATGACCGCACTACCTTCATTGCGTGTAAGTTGGTAGTAGTTGCCTAGTTAATAGCTTATGGTGCCGCGACAAAATTGAGGGCCCCTATGGAACAGCTGCCACATGATGACACTACTCGGCATGCACTGGTATTGAGGTTGTTGACCAAGTACCTTTACCAAGTTACACCGCCATACCGCTTTTGATACAAAATATTTATTGGAAATATTCGGGTGTTCAAATGGGAAATCCACAACGGGTTGATGAAATGGTGTTCTCTCAAAGTAAACAAGAGGAGGTGGTTTTGGAGGAAGCATGTATGTTGCGATCTCAGTTCATACAAAGGTTGGTGAATATTGTGGACAAGGAAGGGAAGGAAAGAAGAACACCAGGGAAAAGTTAGCCTTAGGTAGTAGGGAGTGCTTGGAAAAGTTTGAGCGGACATCAAGTCCCAAGCACTATGCACAGCTCGCCCATGCTACGCATGCTGGGTCGCCATCTCTGCGTGTCCTACGGATGCTGTCAATGTTGGTCCCGTTAGCACCCTATCCTCGCATGGCTGTGACATCGTGTCGTGCTCGCCATCCTCGTTCACTGTGCGCTTCTCCTTTTCCTAGCATCTGGTCGGCTCTCAACCCTATGCCCTCGTTCCCATTCTAGACCCCCCTTCCCCCTCCCTTCTTTCTTTTTTTGGGGACACGGCCACCCACACACCTCCCTCGTCGAGCAAACCCTCTCTCCTCTCCTTTATTTCCCCTCCACTTGCTTACGCAGGGAGCATGTCATGGCCGACTGTATCCCCATAGCGTGAACCGGTAGTGTGTCCCATCCATGCCGTCTCCACTTCCGGTGCGCTGCGCCCCACCTTAGTTTGCCACTATAAGATGCCCTTGGTCATTGGTCTTCTTCTTAATCCCCATCCCTCTCGAATCTGAAGCAGAGCTATGAGATCTAGTCGTCAGACAAAGGTGATGGCGTAAATCTAGAAAGAAGAAGGGATCTAGATTTCTATCAAAGAAGTTCAAGTCCCCTTTGGTTAGTTGGTCTTAGGGTTCACTATGTTTGAGTTCTCAGTCTCCTATTTCTAGATCTGTTGGTCATACGCCATGTCTTGGATAATCATTATCTTGTTGTTTCTCCATTGCCCTCGTCTATCCCGACTTCTAGATTAAGCTTTGGTTGTATTAGGTTGCTCTTAACCATGTATCCCTAAATCCCCGTGTGGTTTAGTGTTCGACGTCGTGTAATCTTTCATGCAATTTCAGATCTATGAAGTGTAATTGCGTGGTCTCCTTTTTGGTTCTTGCTCCGAATCTCAGGGCGAGATTCTTTTTAGGTGGTTGGTTGTAACACCTCTGGTGTTACGAGCTTGCTTAGCACCTAGGTTAATGCCTAAGAGAAATTAGCAAAACAAGTTTTCGGGTTTAACAATTTAAAGCACACATGGAATTATAAACGAATCTTGTGTGACTCATTTTCATGAATAAAACAAACAAATAAGTGTCGCTAGTCAACTTGTCTCGGTGCTTAACAACTTTTAAATAATCTTGTCGACAAAAGTTGTTTAGGGCTTGTTTTGGAAAAGTATGAAGAAAGTGCTTAAAATGCCTGATAGCAAATAAATAGCGAATGTCTTGTTTATTTGATTAAGCAATTGGTACTTAAATAAAATTTGAAGTGCAAGTTTAGTAGGTGAAAATGCAATTGTTGATTTGGTGAATAGATCTTGTTCCATGGTATTTTTGATAGCTCAAGAATTGAAAGTAGAATATAATTTCATATTCTAGAACTAAACGATTTAAGTCTAGAAACCTAACGACGATGCCGTTTTGGCATTGAAATTTTGATTAAATTTCTTAAACACTAGGTCTATATTTTCTTAGTGTTGGTTGCATCTAAGTAAGTACTTTAGCGTGGTGAAGTCCATGGTTGGGTTGGAGTTGTCATGAAGTCATTGAATTTGCCCAAATTTAGTCGAAACGCGTTGTAGCTATGTCATTGACGCTCTATTCGTCGACTGTTGTTCAGCGTGACAAACCTATCTTGACTTTGCTCTAACTTCCTCTCCGATTATCCTCTGGTCGTAAGAGTTGCTTTGCTAGTTAGGTGTTAGTACCGACTTTAGGTTAGTGGAACAAGTTGAACCTGAGTCGAGTTGATTAGTGGCTTTTGTTTTGCTTTTAAATCCATGCACATCACCGCTCATCGTGGCATAGCCGTGTCCGCGGTCATCGTGCGTGTGCGCTACCATTTATTGGCCAGTCTTGGCCACCGCCATGTTCATGGTTGGCCTTGTAGGCTGCCAGCTATGCGCGGGTTAGGGGCTAGCCACGGTCGCCCCTACAGGCCGGACTGAGCCACAGGGCTGCCGCTACAAGGTCATCACGTGTGTGCTGCCAGCTAGGCCATGCATGGCCCTATCACTAACGTGGCAGCCATCGTGTGACCGACATGGCGCTCGCTCCACCCATCGTCCTATCTACCGCATTGTGCCTCAGCATATGCCACTGCTGCCATGATGATTGTTGGCCCCGGGTACAGTGGCGATACGATGCTCCACTGCCTCGCCCTGCTCCCGCTAGCTGATGACGTGAGCCACTTGGATTTTTACCGCTCCATTCAAGCACGTCGTGTCAATTTCCGTGGGCCATCATCGTGTGCTCGTGTTCTTGCTACCACTTTCGCATGGAGCCACCCCATCTTAAGCCGCTCACTCTCGCGTAGGTGCACGCTCCATGGCTACAGCTAGAGCTCCCCTTTTTGCTTCCAATTTACCTAGCTCTGGGCTTCGCAGCTCAATTCCTCACACCTACAGGTAGTCTAAGAGGTTAGCTAGGTGCTCCTTTCCCTATCTAGCTCAGTCGCTGTCCATCAACAACCAATTTTGGTTTACACTCGCCGCCAGCCTTAGGTGCTGCCGTGGCTAGGAGTTGGGGGTAAGTCTCCATCTAAAGTTTAACGATGCACTTGATGGCATGTCCATACCCGATTTGACTCCCTACTACTGGTGCTCACCTCCATTTGGCCAGGGACAATGTGGGTTGGGAGCTGGCACATCGGTGTCAGTCATGGTGCACAGCTGCTTGATCTGTCGCACGTGGCCAGGCCACCTCGGCATGCCTCCACCTCAACCGCCACCACGGCTTGGTTTTTGGTGAGCCACTGGTGCTCGCACACCTCTTCCTTCCCCTCTCTAGTCTTTTCATTCACCGGAATGGCCACGCCATCACCGTTGTCCGTAGCCCAATGCAGCGGCGTAATCTAGGGCACCCCCATCATCCCACCATTGCCCAACCATCGTCGTTTGATCAGTAGGTGCCCATCGGCCCTTAGGTGCATAGAAGAGGTCCCCAGTTAGCCTGTGTACTTGCTCTATGCCGGTCGGGGTTGCACTGGCGAGCGCGAGAGCGCCAGGGACTTCTCGATCGTGAAGACAAGTTCTTTTTAGGGCTTATATATGAAATGTGTCTCTATTGCAATAGTGCCGAGTAATAAAGGGATAGATCAGGTATTCTTCTGCAAATTCACCGACGCGTGCGCGGGCTCCTCGGTCTTGGGCCGTTGCTAGGCCTGATGCTACGCGCACCGCGTTCCAGTGTTGGCCTGCTGGGCCATGTAAGTTACCGCTGGCCCTTTTCTTTTCCGAAGCATTTTCTGATTTAATTGCTAAAGACAAACTTGTAAATTCGAAATAAAACTGTGCAAGAATCCAAAATTTGTGAAACCAATTTTGTTAGTTTCCTAAAATCATGACCTATCTGATAATGTATTTTGTTCACTTAGTTTCATAGAATTTTCTAGAGTAGACTAATTAAATTGAAGCAATTAAAATGGTTAAAACAGGAACTTGTAGGAATTATTGTGATGAATTGGTAGAAATACTGGCCCTAAAATTTCTATAGTAGATTCCTAGCAATATTAGGTGCTCACTGTAAGTTTTGTAGCTCCATAGAAATTAATTGTTAAGGTAATTAAATGAGCCCTAGTTCAAATATATATGTATTTAATTAATAAAGAAACACCTAAGGATTTTATAACTAAAACATTGTGGGAGATTAGCGCCTAGTTTGGCAACCTAGATACATAGCCTAGCATGTTAGAGCTATCTCGTTAGCTTGCGAGGCTTGATCGAATTTCTAAGAGTTTTGGTTGTCGTGGATTATTTACATCTATGCGTTGCATCCACGTATATCATAATAGGAACAACGAGGATCGTGGAGATGATCGAAGTAGTAGAAAAGGTGGTGCCTTGATGATCGTGTCACCATGATGGAAAGCTAACTTGGTTATATTTTACCCAGGCAAGCCCTGGTGCATAACCCCTACTTTTCTGCACTTTATATTATGTTTGCGCATTAAGTTTTAAGGAGTTGAATGAAACCCACTTGCATATATATATATATATATATATATATATATATATATATATATATATATATATATATATATATATATATATATATATATATATATATCTTTATCCTATGAGTCTTACTAGTATGACAGGATCATGTAGATTGCTATGCTACAGGACTCCGATAGAAGTCGAGTGCTTTCCTGTCACTCGTGAGAGATAGGAAATATATTATTGTTGTTACTATATTATTATCACCTGGAATATATATATGAATGATAATTAGAGACCGGGCGGATAGGATCTTTGGATCTGGACTTGGTTTGGCATTCGAGCGAGGCTCGGGTTGCACTTGTTCTGGCTGTGTCGGTTAAGGACCGGCCGTTGCATTGGGTTCTAGGCAAGTCATAGACTTATTATTCCGAACACATACTTGTGTATGGGCGTAGGGAAGGCTTGTTGCTCTCTTGTCATGGGTTCTGGCTCTTTCCAAACCGACTAATTAGAGGCGGGGATGGTGGAGGTCTAGGCATCGCACTGAGTCTAGGACTCAGGAGCGGGGGCTTGGAGTCTAGGTTTGGATGGGGACCTGGACCCCGTGACAGGAGAGTGGTGGGTTGGTCCTGCTTGTGCCTGGGGTACAAGCGGGGCATGTGTTTTGGGGTACCCAGCTAGGATACATTGGTTTGCGAATCACTGGGTGATCCGGTATGACTTGTCTATAGTCTAGCACCGTAGTAAGAACTGGAATATGAAAGATGTAAAAATGGTTCTGATTGCTTACCACCTGGTAGAAAGTAGTACATGTGCTTACATAGAATGGTTAGTTAATGAACTAATGATGACTGCTAATAAAATTGAATATAAGGATGTACGTTTAGTAATGCTCATGTAGAGGCAATAAACCCACAAGCCAAATAGCCTTGCGTATCCTTGGAGTCTTTTCTTTTCTCATGATGGGTAAGTCTTGTGGAGTATAATTGAGTACTCAGGGTTTTATTTCCCCTATTATAGGTGACAGGCAGATGCTAGAGCTGACTCTATGTGTGGATTCCTCCTGGTGGGCTCAGAGAGGATTCCTTTACGCTGCGATCATAGTTTTTATTTATAACTCTCGCTAAATGTTTTATAAATATAAGTTTTATAATCTGTTGTCATAGTTTATATATCAATGCTTCATCATGTTATGAATACATATTTATTTCTACTGTAACTCTGATGACATGTTTATATTCCATTGTTAAATTAAATTATTCATAACTCTGATAACATGGGTATATTCCACTGCTGTAATCCATAAATATTATACTCTGTTGCTGCATGGAAAGTGATGTAAGAAATGATTTAATAATGATGTAAGCTTTATTCTCTTATATGTGATCTTGATGGAAAAATATGGATTTTTTGGTTCTCCCTTGGGGTGTGCTCGATGGAACTACATAATTTGGTGTCGTCCCTTGAGTACTTAGTGTCTAATGGAAGACAAGTACTCCTAGGAGGCATTAGATTAGGCGCTTCTTCCACAATTAGAAAGGAGGGGGAGAGAGAGTCACCGACCAGAGAAGAAAACTGGCATGGTGGAGCTCCATTATCGGCGGCGAGAAGCTCCCCGGAGCGCTTGGTTTGGGCCATAGAGGCCACGGTTTGACGATCCGAGAGCACATGGAATAAGAGGAGAAGACGACGAACTCACCTAGGGCCTCTTGCGATCGATGGCGGGTCTACGACATCGGGCAGCGTGGCGGCGACGGTGATGGCGATGGCGAGAGAAGGAGGAGAAAAATCTAATTTACTACACGAGAGATTTCCCAAACTAGGGGCTCCCCTTACGGTAGTTTTGATGTGCTTTGCCCAAGGGGTTGGTACATATTTATAGGAAGAAAAACTCCCTATATCTACATCAACTAGCAATATGGTACTAATTGATGTTGCACCCTCCACATTTACTAATGGACCTAAATAATCATTAAATCCCATTAGTAAATAAATGCATGGGCCTTTGACATTTATTAGGATTATTGCACATGGGCTTTGAGAGTTGGTTGGAAAATGAGATATATTATTTATTTTCAGAATTAATTAATTTCACAAATAAAATAATTCTAGAAAAGTCCAAAATTGATATTTAAGCCACGAAAAATACTCCGAGACCTCCGAAAATTTAGGGAAAATTCCCAGAGACACTTTGGAACATGATGAACCCAAATAATGTATTTGGAGCTTATGAAAAGATTGTTGGAAACTTGGAACATAAATATTAAGGTGAAGGAGGTAGGAATTAAATTCCAGAAAGAAGCTGGAAAATTGCTAGAGATATATATTCATCTCCTAAACATATTTAAAAAACACACATTTTGCACATAGAAACACAAGATGCGACCGGCATGAATGCAACAAACATATTTCTACCTTAAGATAAACTTTAATCTAATGAAAAATTATTATTTTCCCAAGTTTTTATGAGCATAAAAATACAAAATTAAATCATTTTAGCTCTATTTCAAGAGAAGCAAATTTTAGGGAGTTACATTGTTGCTATCTCTCAAAAGTTTTGTTGTAGAGAAGAGGAATAGGCTATGCAAAAGTTATTCATAAAAAAAGAAAAAAAGAATTGGAAAAAATGGACAAGTGTCTGAGATATTGAAAAATAATGGGTACTTAGATGCCCACCTAAAAAAGAGAGAGATGAATAAGATAGCCCATGTTCTCTTACAAAAATGTTTCCAAGTTTCAAAAGAGAGATATGTTTTCATGTAGCAAAGTAGAATTTGGTTAGCCACCACATATACCCAGCTCATATATCCACACACATGCATATCTTGATTTCATTGTATGACTCAACACCTTTTGGATCCGTTGTTTGACTTTACAATATATGCATTGCAAGTATGCTCTAGCTTTCTCCCTACCTAAGAACTCCACATAAGCTTTAGTGGTAGGAAGAGATAACTCACAACATCATTTTATGCCTTGGTGAGGATCCACAAATACCACATATATTGAGAGACTTGAGAGTGTCATACAATAGAATATCTGAGTTTTATTTTGAAAACATATAAAAACTCTGGAACAATGGTGGAACAAAGAACTTGAGACATAGTGCTTGACTTGATCATTCTATCTTTCAATAACTCAAGACCCAAGTGAAGGCTAAGAAGCCCCATGGTTGAAGGTAATATGGGTAAGTTTGAAAGTCAGATCAGTTTATTCTAATTTGGAGGAGAATTTTTTGTTGAACGCATGTGTACTTTTGAGGCATAAAAGCATTGTAGCAACTCCTGATCCATTACTGAGTTTGGCTTTGCTCAGGGACTAGCAAAGGTTAAGTGTGGGGGAGCTTGTTGATGGTTGTTAATATCAATCATAAATCATCAATATAACCTATATATATACTTAATTTCATCACCAAACATAGGTCTTGGGTTTAAACTAATAAATTCCACAAGTTTTGGTGAATCTACATTTTCAGTAGGGTTTATCCAAAAAACCATCAAGGAAGACCTATTCGTTAGATTAAATCACGTTTATCCGTGACAAAACTGACGTAGGAAGACTCTAGAACACTCTAGAAGACTCTCCACCGAAGATCGAGCCAAGAGACTAACATGGGGGCTGGCTGACCCCACATGTAGGCCAGCCGTCCTACTAGCCCCATTAGTCAGCCCCTCCTTGCTATGAAGGTTCTCCACCGCCTTAAAGATCACATCTACGCTGTTGGTTTAATCCGAGGGTCCAGAATTGATGCTACCCCTATATATAGCAGCCTCTACCCCCTACTGGAGCCATTTAGGAAAACCCTAATTCATATCTGTCATCCAGATCAACACACTAGGAGGAACAGGTCTAGAACTCTCTAATGCAGTAGATTAGTAGCTTAGGAGTAAGGGTCGAGTTGGGCTCATGCTCAAGTTTTGGATCTAGTCTTGGAGGCTCGACAAAGCCTTGTATCTTCACTTCTACATCTTGTAAGACTTATTATCAATTCATCATATTCCCATCTACATGGCTATGCTTACTTTTAATATGTATCTTGCTTAGTTGAAGTTATCTTTACTTTTGTGTCGGGGTTCATAGACCTCTTAGCATGCTAGTTTATCAATTGGGCTAAGTAGCCGAGCCTCATGTAAGCATGATGCTTATACGATGCTCTGCCTATGAGTACACCTTGTTCCCTGGCTGTGTGGTAGCAACGGGAGGTGACAGCCCCATCTATCCTTTGTAGTCCACCCCATGTGAGAAGGTTCTTAAATTGTAGGACCATAGTCGCGTTAGTAGAGTTATCCTTTTGTGATGCTCTACTGTCTAGTGGTGTCCCGAAGTGCACAAGAGTAGAGTGTGTCTTAGCTATAGTCGGGTGTATATATACTTTGATCCTGTAATAAGAATATCATAGGAATCTACCTCAACCGTTGTTCTCCTAAGTTAACTAGTTTACAGTATCTTAGTGATCTATCCCCTGAGTGTCATTATGCTTAATTCCTATCATTACCTTTACCCCTTGCTCTAGCTATGATGGTATGTTAACTGATAGATACTCCTCTGATATTCAATAATCTTTACTCCATTGTTTCCCTATGGTAAAATATAAATAATGATACGTGGAATACTTCTAGTAAAATGCTACAATGGTATTCTGTGCTCTTGTGGAATCCTTCATATTCTATTTGCACTTATAAATACCAACACCCTTCTACTCCACCCCTTCCCTTTCCCATCTCTTGGACTATTTAATTATTTATTTATTTAATCCTTGATTCTAATTGTAATTCCTAGCTAAATAGTTAGCCTATAGTACTTGACTCATGTGGCCCATTTGTGGTTGCAGTGTGGTGGTTTAAAACCATCTTAGAAATTTAGGAGGGTGAAAACTAGCTTATAGTCCTTATCGCTCAAAAAATAGCATCTCTAGGTTAACTCTTTTATATGAAGCAATGATAAAAGTGTAAGAGATGTGCTATCTGTAACACCCTGAAATTTTCATTATTTTGAAATAGTCAAAATTGATTTAATTATGCAATGTCTGCATTCAAAAATAGGGAATAATAATTATTGTTATATTAAAATCAATCATTAGGCTAGGAACATGTGGATGCATACATGTTGCTACATATTTGTTTCTATATTGGGTGGTTTTGAATTGAACTCAAACTGAATTCAACTCCTTTTGAAAATGATTTGGAAAATTTAGTTTCAGAAAAAGTAAAAAAGATTTCTCTTTTCCCTCCCTCTCCTGGTTTTTGGCCTGTTGGCTAGATCCCAGCCAAAGCCATCGACCCTAAGCGCCACCTTGGCTTGCTTCACTGCGCCGAGGCCCACTCCACCCACTAGCCTAGCTAAGACCATGGCCCAACCCAACTGGCCGTCCTAGCAGCCAAGCCGCATAGGACTGGGCATGTCACCCCCTTGCCCCCATCTTTGTGCAGCTGATAGCGTAGCCCCACACCTTCTCTCTTTGCTCAATGGGTCCAATGCATCAGCCACCATCCCTGTCATCTTTCTTCGTGATGGAAAGAGCCCACCGCCACCTTCCCTCTTCTCCGAGCTATATTCCAATAGGGATCCCCCTTTCCTTCCATGGAGTGCCCTTGATCTATAAACTCAAGCCCTTGGTGCGCTGCCCTCTTTCCCCACCTACAAAGAAGCCGCCCTAGCCCTACCTGCTGCCGATGATGCTTTGGTCTCACCGATGCGAATTGAAGCTGCTACAACCATTTCCTTCATTCGTGTGGTAGAACCGACTAATTTATAAGGGCACAAGTATAATGGCAACCACCGGAGCGATCACACTATCATACTTTAGCCCATATAAACCTGGTAGTCCGTCGAGTATCATGAAGGATCTTGAATAATCCAACATACAACCAAGATCATACACAATTCAACATGCAAGCCACATGTTACATAAGTTCACAAGTACCTCAACCTACAACGGAGTTCAAATATAGTTATTACAATACCAAGTTTAAATGTAGTAGTAGAAACAATATAGTTTTAAACCAACATCACCCACACTTGTTCAAATATAGGCCAGTTTGTGATCAAGTCCAACAAAAGCATCATAGATTAAATAACCTAGAAGAGCCTTGCCCATGGCCTTACTCCTCGTCCATGGCGGGAGAGAAGCAATTCTTACAATACCCATGATATACCGTGCCATTTGCAACAAGTGGGAAATAAACCCTAAGTACAAGAAGGTACTTAGCTAGACTTACTCATCATAAACCAAAAATAAAGTGACACCAAGGATCATGCAAGGCTTTATAAGTGGAGCCAGCTTGGCAACATCTTGCATAAAAAGCCACTAGTTGAGCTACACATTTTATAATTCGGTTACAAGTTAATTATAGCTATTATCTCTAAGTTAGCAACTAACCTATGGAAAACATGTGATATATAATTAAGTAAAATAACAACAGTAACCATAGCCATTTATTATATCATCCTCAGAACCATTCCACTTGCCATTAATCACTACGATAGAAGGAAGCTCAGTCAAGTTCTCACTATCTGGGAGAGACGATGATTCAAATTGATTGCAACCAGCTAGGTAGTATTTCTAACATAAACCTAGACATACCTACGCCAAGGTAGGCTTAGGTCACCTTTGGTACAACTTAGGTACATATTTCGTGGGTTCGATCAGCATCGCACAATCAGGGACAACCAGTTTCTAGGACGATCAGGCCCAGCCTACCCTTGGGCTCACATCTGGCTCCCCGCACATCCTTACTACAATCCAGAGTGCGCAATCTTATAGAACGAGGCCTGGCTTGAGTTGAGCTACTTGGTTTCATGGTCGAAACGAGTTATCCGGCCAGCTAAGTGAGAGGCATGCGTTCAAAATGACCAAGGACCAATAATGAAGCGGTCCTTAATCGGCACAGATGGAATCACATGAGTTCTCCCAACTACATAGACTCCGTCCGGCCTCCATTTACATCATCCCATGGTTATTTTACATGATAGAAAATATTGCCAACCGTGACTCGGTATCCACCTATATCTCATAGGTGATAGGAAATCACCCGACTTCTACCGACTAAGCATTGCTAAGCATTTATTCAATCCTGGACCTACATAGGGTTCAAAGTATATTTCTTGACAAGGAAATTATATGCACCAAGTGTTTCCAATCAACTCCTATAACCTAATGTATCAATCATAAAAGAAATCAAGTTGATATTTATAAAACATAGGAGGCTTAGAATGCTCTGGGGCTTGCCGTTAAGAAAGGAGGTAGGCCTATGATCTAGGCACTCCAGTAATTCCTCTAGGGCCTGCTCTTCGCTTTCTAGAGCTACTTCCACCCGATTGAAGTTGAAGCACGGCTGGTCGTTTCTTGGTCCTGCTGAGCTTCCTTGTCCAGCATTTCCCTTGGGTAGGGCAATAGTGAAGGCTTTGCGATATACTTTTTGCTGCTGGCTAGGTTGTGTCTTCTTTGAGGGAGGCCTAAACTTGGGTGCTAGTGGACAAAACTGAGGCCTTGTTGCCATAGGGGCTTTTGACTGAGACGAACCTAATGCACCAACTTCAGCGGCTCACTTGCGGCCTTTTGCTATGGCATGTAAATTGTTCTGATTTTCTTGAGTGAGAGCATCACTAAAAAATCATTATAGGTTGCACACTTAGAATTGGATAGGGTTTTCATCAATTTAGTGCCAAGCCCACGCTTGAAGCTCTCTATCTTTTTCTCCTCAGTGTTCACAAATTATGGCGCATACCTTGACAAGTTAGTAAAGGCATGCATGTACTCATTGAGGGTTTTAGTCCCCTGAGTTAGCCTCATAAACTCTGCCACTTTCATCCTCATCCACCATGGGGGTATATGGTGTCCCCTGAAGGTTGTCTTGAACTACTCCCAAGTAACATTAGCACTAGCAGGTAAGGTAGACAAATAGTGAGTCCACCAAATACCTATAGGTCCTTGTAGTTGATGCGACATGTACTCAGCTTTCATTAGTTCGGTGACCCTCAATAGGCAGAACTTCTATTCGATAGTGTTCAATCACTCATCAGCCTAGAGTGGTTCTTCTGCCTTCTTAAAAATGGGAGGCTTTGTCTCCAGAAAGTCCTTGAATGTACTATATTGATTTGGCTCTGGCCCCTGATTCTGCTAGTGGGCACGAGCTGTGTTCTGCGTAATATGGCGCAGTGTCTCCTCCATGGCTCGCTGGTTCCCTAAGAACTACGCGAAAAACTCAGTCACAGTGGGTGGTGGTGGTGGTGGTAGGCCACCATCATTTCCACCCAGACTGGTACCAGCGCCAGAGCGAGTGCAAGTCATCTACAAATTGCAACAATAAGTAATTATTAGATGATGTTGAGAAATTGCAGAAGGATTGTACAATCATGCCAAACTAAATTTACTAGAGAGAACTGAAAATTCATATAATAAAATAGAGGCACAACAATTCATTCCCACCACATAACATCACCAATCTTATTACTTATTATCCTCGCAATGTGTTCATATGCGCACCATGTTTTACCCACGAATGAAACTGAACTTTCATTAGAGTTCCAACCATCATGGACCAACAAGCAAGGTTCCATATTACATCAAGGTTACCTCATGAGACCAAAACTTAAACTACATGTCCATTACATAAGATAGCAGAGGATAACATCTAGCGCATCAAGCTAGTCACTAAAGCTGCTCTATTCATCAATGTGCTCGCTGTCGAGGTCGGATATAGCATCATCCTTATCTATAGGCTCCACTTCTTCTTCCTAACCATCATCTTCTACCAACATATCTAGATCTTCTTCTTCCTCATTAAGGAGCAGGTGTAGTTGGTTGTTCAGATAATGCACCTCATGCTGAAGATCAACTACCACATTCTAGGTATGAGCAAGCCGATGGCGCAAATCCCACTCAACGTGTGCCTGTTGTGCTGCCTCAGCCTCAGCTCTGTCTTGTGCTGCTTCTACTAGAGTTGCGCGGTTGTTAGCTAGGATACGCTGGCGCATAGCAGTGAACGCCTCGGCGTGAGTGGCCTCCATATACTCCTACAGTCTAGCCAGCACAGCCTCTTCATCGGCCCTTGCTACCTAGGCTATAGCCCTCTGCTGGTCAACCTATTCCATCTAAGTTGGTAGGGCCCCATATGCTACATATGCATCATTTATATCCTAGAGAGCCTCCCTAGCTACCTTCTTGTGCTTGCACACACGCTTCCTTAGCTTTTGCTGTGCAGCTTTGGCTCTCATGAGCCTATCCATGAAGGTGGTATAGGACTTCTGCCAGAAGTCCCGGTTATCCTAACAAGCGTAAAACATCTTCATCACGGCAAACATAGCACTCATCGCCAGGCTAGAACTCTATGCTCGCTCATCTCGGTCTCGCACCTAAGCATTGCAGTTATACTATACCCATGCCATAACTGATGGATCCACCTGAGGAAAGGTACTAGCAGCACTGCCGGTGAGCTCATCCCCGTGTTGTTGGTAGACCTTGCTCAACACCTCAAAAGCAACCACTTGGGCACCTTCCCAAGTAGTTTTCCCTTGGATTTCGCTTTCCACTCCTGCCATAGGGGTGCTTGGGCATGAGCAGGTATGGTTAGCTACACCTCATACCATGGTTGCCCTTTCAAATATTCTTCCATCTAGACATAGCGGGGCGGTTCGGTGTAACCCACAAAATGCAACACCCTCCAGAGTAGGGCAGGGGTGTCGAACATTTCTAGGAAAGTCTCACTCCCCACTGGTGCTGCCATATGTACCAACAAAAATTATGGTGCAACTATTGTGAGAACAACCTTACATTAGGAAAGAGTTACTTAACAGAATAACAAACTTATAAGGGGAGGAACAATGCAAGTATGCTAATGAATGAATTATCATGACGCATGCACATTTCGTACGTCCTCACAAACTTAGGAAAACATTAAGGTTCTAGCGATATACATGGTGGCATACATATGTTCTCTCATAGTATAAGCATAACTAGTCGGCTACACATTTCATTGTTAGTGTACCTGCAAAAGAATTTCATTTTAGCCCAACCCTACAATTATATATATGCGAAAATGAAAATCTAGTCTCTAGCTTGCAAGCTAAATACTTCCATATATATACCCATTATATATATACTTCCATATCAAAGCTACCCAAAAGTAAATACGTCTCACACATACGTATAAATATGCATATATGGTCGTATCGAAGCTAACCCACAATTAAATACCTTCGTATATATATATATATATATATATATATATATATATATATATATATATATATATATATATATATATATATATATATATATATATATATATATATATATATATATATATATATATAGTATATTTAGTAGCCAGCTACAAAATAAGTTATTCTATAGCCACCTCTATTTACGATAATTCATTGACATTATGGTAAGTATCCCCATGTATTATAGTAACCCAACTATCGTAAATATGTATTGACATTATCGTAAATTAGTGTATAAAATTATCGTAAATAGAGGTAGCTACAGAATAACTTATTTTGTAGCTGGCTACTGAATATACTCTCCCTATATATATATATATATATATATATATGAAACACACATATACTTTAGTACCAAAGCTACCTATCCCCTTAGACCGCACACTCACATCTTGCGGTCCTGCCACTCATCATCTTACCTAGGCGTAGAGCTATAGTGATCCATACATTACCATTCAAGCGAATGGCACCCATACAATAGCACGCCGTATGGACAATGAAAAAAAAATTGCAAGAAAGTATACCCCCAAAGTTAGTACTTACTAAGCCACCTAAAATCCTTAACTGGGCATAAGGAAATGATAATTGGCACACTTTAGATTTTAAATTACAGATTTGAACATGCCTATATATATCTATAAGTTGCCAAAACTGGGTTTATAAAATAAAAACCTTTGTTTTAAATACATATATGACTAGTAATGTTGAATCTTGCACTGATACCAGTTGTGCTAGAACCGACCAATTTATAAGGGCACAAGTACAATGGCAACAACCGAAGCGATCGCACTGTCATACATAAGCCCATATAAACTTAGTAGTCCATCGAGTATCATGAAGGATCTCGAATAATCCAACATACAACCAAGATTGTACATGATTCAACATACAAGCCACATGTTACATAAGTTCACAAGTACCTCAACCTACATCGGAGTTCAAAAATAGTTATTACAATACCAAGTTTACATGTAGTAGTAGAAGCAATATAGTTTTAAACCAACATCACCCACACTTGTTCAAATTCATGCAAGTTTGTGATCAAGTTCAACAAAAGCATCGTAGATGAAATAACCTAGAAGAGCCTTGCCCATGGCCTTACTCCTCGTCCACGGCGGGAGAGAATCAATTCTTACAATACCGATGATATACCGTGCCATCTGCAACAAGTGGGAAATAAACCCTGAGTACGAGAAGGTACTTAGCTAGACTTACCGGTCATAAACCAAAAATAAAGTGACACCAAGGATCATGCAAAGCTTTATAAGTGGAGCTAGCTTGGCAACATCTTGCATAAAAAGCCACTAGTTGAGCTACACATTTTATAATTCGGTTACAAGTTAATTATAGCATTATCTCTAAGTTAGCAACTAACCTATGCCAAACATGTGATATATAATTAAGTAAAATAACAATAGTAACCATAGCCATTTATTATATCACCCTCAGAACCATTCCACTTGCCATTAATCACTACGATAGAAGGATCTCAGTCAAGTTTCTCACTATCTAGGAGAGACAGCGATTCGAATCGATTGCAACCAGCTAGGCAGTATTCCTAACATAAACCTAGACATACCTACACCAAGGTAGTCTTAGGTCACCTTTGGTACAACTCAGGTACATATTTCACGGGTTTGATAAGCGCCGCACAATCAGGGACAACCAGCTACCAGGACGATCAGGCCTAGCCTACCAGTGGGCTGACGTCTAGCTCCCTGCACATCCTTACTACCATCCAAAGTAGGCACTCTTATAGAATGGGGCCCGACCTGAGTTGAGCTACTCGACTTCTCGATCGGAACGAGTTATCCGGCTAGCTAAGTGAGAGGCATGCGTTCCAAATGACCGAGGACCAACAATGATGTGGTCCTTAATCAGCATAGACTGAATCACAAGAGCTCCACCTACTACATAGACTTCGTCTGGCCTCCATTTACATCATCCCATGGTTCTTTTACATGATAGCAAATATAGCCAACCGTGACTCGGTATCCACCTATATCTCGCAGGTGACAGGAAATCACCCGACTTCTACCGACTAAGCATTGCTAAGCATTTATTCGATCCTAGACCTACATAGGGTTCAATGTATATTTCTGGACAAGGAAATTATATGCACCTAATGCATCAAACATAAAAGGACTCAAGTTGATATTTGTAAAACATTGGAGGCTTAGAATGCTCCGGGGCTTGCCTTTCAAAAAGGAGGTAGGCCTATGATCTAGGCACTCCGGTAATTCCTCTGGGGCCTGCTCTTCACTTTCTAGAGCTACTTGCTGTGGTGCCTCCTGGTCCTCTTCATCCACAACCTCAAATTCCAACAGCATGATTCCCTCCGGTGATCCTATATGCATGAGCACACAATAAGATACAAGAATGCGTAGGTGGTGATATGGATGATATGGTGCAATACATATATATACCTCTCTAACCAACATGATAACAAGGTAATACTATGATTAACTAAATTTTACTGAGTAGGTGTACATCTCTTTTCTAGTAAAGTAACATACACTCAACCTAAGATAGAGTTGCTCATCATCATTAAGAGGTCTATCACCTACAGCTAGCAACTCATCTTAATTAGCCGAATCATCTAATTTTAACAAGCACCATGCTCACACCAAGCCTAAATTCCAAGAACTAGATGCAATTGAATTATAGAGCAATGAATATATAACTGCATACACCCAATCCAAATTATTCACCACCAACTGTACCAGCAGATTAGATACATCACCAACATGTTGAAGGGTATAATGGTTGGACCTAAATCAATTGTATACAAGCCTTTATTAATTCATTTAATTTGGATGAAAATTAGAACTGCTGCTTTTATTGCACAAAAAAATTGGGAAACATTACAGTAGCTTATGCATGCTCTCAAGAGACCACTGTTAAAATTTCATGCCATTTGGATATGTATAGCAGCCTCTACAAAAATGACAAGTTACATGCTTTATAGCCACTTAAATATACTTAGCATAGTGAAAAGAGTCAAGCAACAGATTTCATATTTTTCTTACATTCCTCATAACACCAGTATATTGTGAAAATTAATTCATGTCCATAGGTTACCTAATTTGACCCCAATTAATTTCCTAAGAACTAGCATTTAATTAAGCCAAATTAAGAAATCCTATTCTCAGCATATTAACTGTAGGTTTCATATTTTTCATAGCTACAACTTGTCAAAACATGACTACCAAAATTGGAATCACATTTTTAGCATATACCAAACTCAAGTTATGGATTTTCTTAGATTACTAGGAATAAACAAGATAATTTAAACAGGGCATAAAACTATGTCATACATCAGGTTTCATATTTTTAACAGATAGTACTAATCAATATGAAGTCAACAAAATTTGTTTCACTCAATTTGGACACTCCTAGCTCTAGATATGAATTTTTAAAGTTTGAATCGATTTCTAAAAACAATTAAAAATAAAATCCCAAACCCAGCCTACAGCTCGGTACACCCGGTGTATACACCCTGAGGCGCTGACATGTGGGTCCCATGGTCAAATTGGTCCCACATGTCAGCCACACCGAGGTAGGGGCAGCGGTTGACCGGTGATATCTCACCGACGGCGAGGTCACCGGCGGTAGCGTCATCACCGTCAAACCCGACTCGTCGTTCCATGTCGACTGGTGCCTGCGATTGGCTCAAAGGCTCGGCAAAGCTATCTCAATGGCGGCCATGGCGGCAGCATCGCCATCTCTGGCAATGGTAGGCTCGCCCAAGCTCGTCTACGACAATAGGGGACTCCAGCGGAGATCTAGGGTTCAGATCAAGCCATAGTGGAGCGGCGGTGAGGTTCGGCCCCGTGCGTAGAGCTGGGCGACGCTCAGTGCATGGTGGCGGTGCTTGACGTTTCAACGAGGTGACTACCGGTGACATGCATTCGTTCTAGGGTTAGATACTAGGGCTCAAGGTGGTACGAAAATGAACACAAGAGGGAGAGAAGGGAGACTAGTTAGGTTTGGCTATGGCGAGCTCGTGCTCATGGCCATGGCGGATGCGCATGGCGTGGTCGTGTGTTCCGGTGTCGTCGAGGCGGTAATGGTTCAACGGGTTGTGGCTCTAGCTTCTAGGACCTACGGTGAAGACAAACTGAGGGAGAGGGAGGTTAGAGAGGCACTGGTTGGGGCCGGCCACGGGTAGGCTCAAGCTCGCCGGTGTACCACGACCATGGTGGCGATGGCGATGGCGCAATGTGGCCTCACCTGAGCTCGAATGGTGGCACTAGCTACTCGGGGGGTGGAGTAGGTCATGGTGGAGCTACGTGTGAGACGGATTGGGTGGTGGTGTTGTGGTGGTGGCATGCTCGGCAGGCAACGACACGGCGGTGCGGTCCTCTCTGCTCTAGAGCTACGCATGAGCGTGAGGGAGAGGGCGAGAGAGTGAAATGAGCACGTGAGAGCGAGGGTGGCCGAGTGCTCACCTTTGTGGTGCGGCAGGGTAGACTAACTCTGACGTATGGCCGCTAGGTGGTGCATGGTGCCTGCCCGTGGTCGACCACCACGGCGCAGCGAAGGGTCGGCTCACGTCGATAAACAATGTCTGTAACCCGATCATTGACCCCCTAGAACTCCTAATCTAGCTCGAGTTAGCAAAAACCTTATTAATACAAAGTGTAGAGCTATATAAGATCTACAACTTTGCTTAAGGAAGTGCGGTCTAATTCAAGCTGGTTTTCAAATCAAATTGCTCCGAAGTGGTGCTCATTGAAACTGGAAACCAGCTTAACACAAAAAATTCCATGTTACAAACAGCATTAAGTTGAAACTTGTGAGCTCTATTTGACTAAGCTAGGCACTGAATTAGCCCTTGGTCGTTAAACAAAGTTTGGCCCACATAAGATAATCTACAACTTTTATTAAGGTCCCATAGCCATGCAAGCTCTCTAAGCTATTGTTCCACTTTGGTCAAACTAGTCTCATGAAAAGGCATTTCAATGTAAACCAACACTTAGAAGCATAATTGGGCTAGATCATGAATACAAACATGGTTCCATTTTCCACCCTAAGTGTGTCTAAGGTGTTTTAGTGACCAAACAACAATTTCTTACATTAACTACCGATGATCACAAGCATACACATGCATAACTAAGCATCACATGTGATAACATAAGAGGAATGAAATGAAATTTCATATGCTCATGCTCATGAATGAATGGATGATGCTTGTGCTCATGCAAATGAAAAAATGCAAAGTGCAAGCTTAACACTAGGGTGTTACAGTTTGTGCTCCTCTGCTGACTTTGACCCACAGACGAGCTCTACGCTGAGGTGACGAAGCACCTCACGCCCTTTGCTTCTCCCTTTCGCTCTCCGTTTGCTCATAGCTTGCCACCAAACGTCTATAGGAGCACTCCATCTACCCCATTGAACCACTCGCCATATCTGCCTTGCCTCTGATCGATTTGAAGCCCTAGGTGAGTTTGCCTTAATGCGCGCTTGCTTCCCGTGCTTCCCCACATTGAATCGTGGGTGTAGGGCCTTATCCTGTGCTTGCCGGTGAAGGTTGGCCACCGACCATGGAGCTGCCATGCCTGCACTACTGTTTTCGGCCGACCACCCCTTCTCTCTCTCCCTAATATTGTTGGTGGTCATTAACGACAACATTCAACCACCAATTATTATCCAAAATAGGAGAAATAAACATACTTTTGGCACATATGCATATACTATTGACTTAGTTCCACTTGTATTGGAGAAAACATGTTTTGCAGGACATATACATGAATACAAGTGGAAAATGATCAAAATGCGCAAACTAGACAACATAATGCAGATCCTATATCAAAGAACCAAGCAAAGTCCCACTCTAATGAAGAATCTGGGCTGGGCACCAATGTAGAAGAGGTCCAGGCCCATCTAAGAGCCCACAGGAGCAAGATGGTGGTGAGCAGGGCTAGCCAGGGTGCGGCCACACCCTGGGTGCGCCCGCACCCCCACCACTGCCTCTCGGTCCCACCTCGCTCTGGTAGTGCCATCAATGCACCTGGGGTTGGTTCAAGAAAGTTTTCTATTTTTCCTTAGCCAAACTGACCCCAAACCACTATAAAAGAGAAGGTAGAGATCATTCAAAGACACACCAACATTTGGAGCTATCACCTCACCTCTCTCTACTTGTACTTGCTTTTAGTTTTAGTAGTAGTATTGTGAGCTAGCAAAGCTATCAAGGAGGGCTTGGCTCCTTGGAAGAAGAGATACATGTTGGTATGAATATTATGAAGATTTCTACCAAAGTCATGCTCTCATATCATTTATATAGTTATGCTATAGAACTAGAGTATAGTTGCCTTGTTATAATCATGATATATGAATTACCATATAGTTTATGTGTCATGATCTTAACATGTTCAACTTCATGCTTAATCATTCATATGATTTGTATGAGTAGAAGTAGAGCTAGGGTTGGGGTGACAGTTCATCATTCCTTCGGGTTTTGCCCATATTTTTACTTGTCAATTCATGGGGTCGGAGTCCCAGGGGGATATGGGTAGTTTCCTTGTACATGTGCGTGGTGCTCGGGTACATGGGAACCTTTGGATATAATGGTATCCCATGGTTGAGGGGTAGGCAGCAGGTGGTGACAGCCTTGTCTGTCCCTTGTAATCCCCCACGTCTAGGTATTGTGTAGGAGTTTTAAAGTCTCTCGCACTTGCTGGCAGACCAGTGCTTGGAGATCTCCCCGTCCATCTCACACTTAGTTCTAACTCTAGTCATATAACTTGTATGATCATTAACTGTTCTTTGCATGGCTATATTAGAACATGCTAGCTCCACGTAGGAACATTATTTTATTCTTTGTTTTCCTTTATCCTTGAGGTTGGCCCAGATGTGTGTCCACTATCCATGATATTCTGTTTTTACCCCTATCATGTACTATAGTCCACTATGCAAGTATGTAATCATGTTTATGCTCATGCTAGACTCTTATACCTTGCCCTCCTTTGGGAAAATATAAATAACGATACCCTGAATACTTCTGGGTGAAATGCTACAACGATAGATCCGTGCGCTTATGGATATTCTCTGTAATCGTTAAGAATTATCGTAGTTGGTGTTTCTTGGTGACGTTGCTAAGACTAACTCAATCTTAGTAATGGTGTTAAGAAATACCAATAGGCATTTCTGGCGCCATTGTCGATGATGTACTTAAAACCTCCTCACTTGGTGATTACGCTAAGAAATGACAACACCTATCTATTCCCAGCCATCCATTGTGTGATCAATGACTCACCATTGAAGATACCCCTTAGCCAACCATTTTGCTAAAGAGACCCTATATTTTCTCTAAATTGCAACCACAGTCCCTCAACCAGTTTAAACTCTAATTTTATTTCTTTTAATTTGAAAATAAGTTCACAGTAATTACCGATTTGCATCCAGAGCTTATAACAATCATATCTTCATTGTTTTAACTCCGATTTCAGTGATTCTTGTGCTTGTGGGTTCATAGCAACGCGTAGAATAGTTTTACAAGCTTTTTCAACATGTTTTCCACTGTTGGTGTACTGCTCTAATGATAGTTCTTGTTTGCTATGAATGATTGCTCATGGATGCTTATGTGATGTTGTATTGGTGAATCATGTATAGACGGTGAGCAGTACGATGTTGAGCAAGGCCAATACATTGATGACTAGTAGGACCAGTAGGAGCACTTTGAGCTAGGCAAGTATAGCATGGGATCATCCTTATTGTCCTATTCACCATTAATTTTATTTAATTCATACTACATGTGTCTACCTTGATTACCACTAAGGATTTCCTAGCTTTGTACTCGTACCTTGACACCTATGGGATTATTGCATTGGGTAGTGATGCTAGTGTTCAATTAAAGACCATGATCTTATAACTTGATTAATGGATTATTCAATAAACACTAAAAGATGCTTTTTAGCAACATAAAACCAAGGGGGCTAGAGCATAGTTTTTGTGATGCTCGAGATTCCTCTCCTTAAGGACTTATCTATAAGCGATCATCCTAGACTTATAGTACAACCATGAGAGATATATGGCTTTGGCTTTAGTTCAGTATGAAGACTTTTTCTAGCTTGTTAGTGGTTACATGAAAGGTCACAAAAGGGGCTTGCCAAGCTGAGTATAGTGTGGCCTCTGTCCTTATGTGTATAGCCTACGCGGAATGTGCCATTCAGAAGGGGCTCTATATTCCCTTGCCAATTAGAAACCTAGCGGTCCTAACTTGTTAGACAAACTTCTGAAAGACTTCATAGTGAACCCTACCGACCTTCCTTGGTAGTGGGTCAAGAGATTAGCTACCTCGAGCAAAAGGGTAAATCATGGCTCACGATGAAAGTGTACAACCTCTGCAGAGTGGAAAACTAGTATATCAGCAATGCTCACGGTCATGAGCGGCCTTGGACCCTTATGAAATAAATGATCACTAATGGTTAATTGTTTATGCTACTTGTTATTCATGTTTACCTAATCATGTGTTTATATGAGCTTATGATAAACTTGTTGCTACTCAATTGTTTAAAACGGTGATCCATTAAAAGCTAACTGCAGCTAAACCAGTGTCTATCTTTTTTAGCCTCATGAACCCCATGTTATTCTTGTTGAGTATGAGATGTACTTACGCTTGTTTATTTTCATTACTTGGATAAAAATCTTGGATGGATAACAGATGAAAATGGTTATGAGGATTTTCCTGAGGATTACTATACTTGTGATAAACCAGACAACCAGTCAATCATCCCTGTGGCTAGAGGTACCATGGAGATTATAGAAATTTATTACCGCTTGCTAAGACTTTGATATTTATGTAATGGATTAATAAATACTCATGATGTAATAATGCATTGCGCTTGGTATTCTCCTTTAATTTGTCTCTATATGTGTGTAACTGATTCCTAGGCACACATATGGTTTATATCCAATTTTGTCTTTAAAATTGGGTATGACACTATCTATATGCAAAACGATTCTATATAAGGAGAGGATCATAAGAATATTTGCTGGCCACTCTCCTCCCCTTATCCTCATTTGACCACCCTCTCCCAACTACTTTGAGGCCTTCGACCTTCACTAGACGACGTGGGCAAGTGGTGAGGACGAGCACCAACTAGTTGTGTGATGGTCCTGTGAACATGTACTTGTCCATCCCTTTATCCCTGTTTGACCACCCTCTCTTGACTACCTTGAGGTCTTCGGCCTTCTCTAGACAATGTGGGCAAGCGGTGACAAGCAACGAGCACCAACAACTTACATGATGGATCTGGGAACATGTACTTAATTGTATCTCCCCTTATCCCCATCTCGCTACCCTCTCCCAACTACCTTAAGGCCTTAGGCTTCTGCCAACCAACATGGACAAGTGGTGATGATGAGCACCAACTAGTTGTGTGATGGATTTGTGAACATGTACTTGTCCCTCCCCATATCCCTATTTGACCACCCTCTCCCGACTACCATGCGGCATTCGGCCTATGCCAGCCGATGTGGGCAAGCAGTGACGACAAGCACCAACTAATTGGGTGATGGATCTATGAACATGTATTGGGATTGATCTATGTGAATATGTAGTGGATCTATAAATTTGTGATTTTTGTTGATCCATGGGGCTTATCATGTTGGCCTGGTTAACCTTGTTTCATGTTGTGTCTAGGCCTTAGATTAACCACGTTGAGCGACACGGCACATCTATCACCCTACTTAGGGTGTGTTTAATACTGAGTAATGTTTCAAGCTCTCAGTAGAATCACTAGAATTGTTGCCAAATGCTACAAAGATAGAAACATTTTAGGGATAATCACTTTGTAAGGACCATGACGCCTAAGAGGGGGGTGAATTAGGCAACTTAAATTTCTACTTCTAACTATGGCCACTAATTCCAACCTTAGCAAAACCTATGCAATAAGATAAATTATCTAAGTGTGCAATATGGTTTTGCTAATATTTGCTATCTCTACTGCAAAAGAGTTATGCAACCTAGGATCCAATCCTATCAACTAGCCTATCAACTAAGCTAGGAAAGGTAAATCACACAACCATAGTACCAATATAAATGCAGAAGGTAAAGATGAGGTAGAGATGCAAACTCCTGTCGATAACTTCGGTATTTTTACCGAGGTATCGAGAAGCACTCAAGCTTCTCCCTAGTCCTTGTTGGAGCCCCCTCGCAAAGACTCCCTCGCAAGGGCCAAGCTCCTAGTTGGGTAACTCTGTGGATAGGCCCGGGCCTTCCCCATGCACAAGTGGGTTTCCGATGTGCCATCAAGCAAGCCTTTCCTAGACCACTCCCCGCCGTCTTCACTATCAAGCTTCCGACCAAAATACCACGGGCCTTCTTCCCCTCTGGTACAACGGTGGCGGCCATACCACAAGCACGGTTGGTGTGGTCTCGCAAGACTAACAAGCATGGTGACAATTGACGGTCGATATTGTCAACTATAAATTAACAATATGACATATAATTGTTCTTAAAATCTATCATCAACATTGGTCTAGTGGTTTGAAACTAAGTATTTCCACAAGTTTTGGTAATTTTATAATTATAGGGAGGATATTTATCTAGAAATAGGCTACTGTGGACATATTATCACAAGGGATCAGAACCAATCACGATGAAACCAACTCTACTAGGCCCTAAACCACCCTTCATGGGCTAGCGATGAAAGATCCATGTGGACTGGGGCCATGGTGGGGTCGGGCCGACCTCACGGTAGGTCAGACCCACCTGTTGGCACTGGGATTTCTCCATCGACTTTGAAGATTAATCTCCACCCTTGATTTACTCGGTTTGATCCAATGGCGGGCATAAGAATTAGTGCGGATCGATGACATAGCGATTACTTGCTCCCTACTCCATCACCCCTATAAAAGGACCCTAGACCCCCTCCTGGAAGGCACTCCAATTCATTCGAGTCAGATCAAACTCAGAAGAGAGAGAAGAGCTCCACATCCATAGATGCATAGCATAGCATAGTTTAGTTAGATCAAGTAGAGTTGAGCTGCTGCTCGGATTCCAAATCTAGTCACTGCAGGATTGGTATCACCCTTGTATCCTTTATATTTATCTACTTGATGACATTATTCTTCATTATTATTATTTTCTTAGTTATCATATTGTTAGCATATATTGAGTTTATGCTTAGTATAGTTAGAGTTATCAATAAATTTATGCTTTTGTTCACAGAGCGCTCAACTCTGTGTTCAAATAGGTTGAGTAGCCAGATCATGTGTAAGCATGGTGCTTATACATTATCTTGCCTATGGATGCATCCTGCATTCTAGGAAGTGGTAGATTTATGTGGTAGTTATACCTAATTAGATCATCTGTAGTCCACTCCCCGTTTGTAGGCCTAGTAGGACCTTTGATCACTATAGAGAAGTATATTAATATGCTTGTCTTTAGATGATGTCCCCTGGTATAAATATAGAGTTAATCCTTGCTATTGCTAAGTATATACAATGACATATTATGCTTTGACTTGTAATTAAGATAACTTGGGAATTAATCTTGTATTCTAATTAGACTAGCTATTGCTATATAGTAGTCTCCCTGAGTGTTTATACTTATTATATATATTATTATCATTTGAATTACCCCTGTTGAGAATATGTGTTTAGTTTATTTGATTCATCATAAATATAAGTTATCAATCTCTTTCTTGCTACTATCCTTTACCTAGAATACTCCTGATAAAATGCTACAATGGTATATCTGTGTGCTTGCAGAATTCTTATTTTCTATATACGCTATCAAATACCAATAGTGTGCGCAAGAACCTTTGATTAGGAGGTATGCAAACCTCACTAGCAACTAGACCTAAGCCTAGAGCAAGCGCATATAAGTGTGGTCTAACTAACCTAAGCGCTTTGCAAAAGCACCTACGCTAATCACATAAGTGATCTTTAAGTCCTATACATGTGGAGAGCACAAATGTGGTATAGCAACACCCCTCTATCTTTCCATTGCTCCGTCTCATCTCATTTGGCCAAATAGGGGTGGTATTTATAAGCTCCAACTCAAAACTAGCTATTGGATGCGCTGCAGAAATTATGTGTGTGCACCGAACAAGTAGTGTTCACTGTCCGGTGCCTGACTGCTCACTGTTTAGTGCATAGGACAAGTATTGTTCACTATCCGGTACCTGTACTGTTTACTATCTGGTACACAGGAAAAGTATTGTTCACTATCCGGTGCCCTCCCAACAGCTATATTTTCAAACTAGCCATTACACTGTCAACTGTCCGATGCACAGGACAAGTACTGTTCAATGTCTGTGCTCTCTAGGCAATTTTCAATCAATTTATAGTCTCTAGAAATGGCGGTACCATGTCTGGTGCCACTCTATCTAGTGCACACCACCGTGTCCGATGCCAGCTATAGCTTTGCCCTTTGTTCATTTCTTCATGATCCTTCTTTTGGACTTCTTCATCTTTGCGTCTTGGACTCCTTGCTTTAGTTTTAGGTTGTCAACACCTCCTCTAATGTCTTCTCTTTTCGGTGCCGATCATACTCTTCTTGCTCCAATTAAATTCAAGTCCGCTATTGATCCTATTGGACTACAAAATAAACACTTGCAAACATATTAGTCCAATTTGGTTGTGTTAATCATCAAACACCAAAATCCAAACTAAAATGGACCACTTTTCTTACACACTTGGAACTGTTTCTCGCCAAAATCTAGTTTCTCATGATTCTATTTCTAGTTTTAAAAATTTGGTGAGGTAGTCAAATGGCTCCTTGAAGTGACTCTAATTCATCCAAGAAACATTTCTAAAAGGAATTTGGACCTGAAACATCTCTACAAGAATCTAAAATCTACCAAACACATCCTTCTACCGAATGGATCCATGTCTTAGATTATGTTTGGTTGGGGGGTAGGAGTACGACGAGAAGGGTTAGCCAATCTTGTTCAAGTGTTTGGTTTCAAAACATAGATTGTCCGAAGGGAATATATACCCCTCAAATGTCGTCTCCCATAGTACCTCAAAATTGAGCAGACCACACTGTCTCCTAGCAACAGTGTTGGCCTCTGTTTTATGGCGCTTGTCCACCTCGTGTTCTTCTACTGAGTAACATTATCTTTGTCTCAAAGTTGGACACCCATGCCGCCCTAGGTAGACTGCTAAAGGAATATGGTGTAGGGTTGAGATGGCAGACTAGAGGGGTGAATAGTCCTTTCTAAAAATAATCGCACCGGCTAACCTAAACAAATGCGGAATTAAAACAGTCAGTCTAGCCAAGACTACACCCCTTTATCTAAGTTCACAAGCACCTTATAAAGATCCTAATTAGGCAACAAAGGTGTCACGCTAGCTAGAGCTCACCTAAACAATTCTAGTAGCAATGTCACACAAACCTATGTCACTAGTACTTTGGCAAATAGGGGAGCTCCAACACAAACTAATATGCAAAAGCACAAAGCCTAAGCTCACTAGTAATGCTCAATAACAAGGCTATACAAGCCAAATTAAGAGTTCAAATTACTTAGCTACATAAACTAAGCAATGTGACTAACAAGGCTACTCAAGACAATTAGTCACGCAAGGGAGCTACCTATATGCTACACAAGCAAGACACTAACTAGCAAGCTACACAAGCTAACTAATTACAAGAGCAACTACACAAGCATAATATATATGAAAGCAAATACAAGCTTGTGTATGGGGATCGCAAACTAATGGGAAGATGATGACATGGTGATTTTTATCCTAAGGTTCACTTGGTTGCCACCAAGCTAGTCCCCATTGTGTCGATCGCACACTTTGGTGGTTCGCGAGCTAATTGGCACCATGCCAAGCCCACACGTTGGGTGCTATAAAAACCTACCCACAAGTGAGGGTAGCTCAATGACATGCTCTACTAGAGTTGCTATTCATGGCTCCCATGGGGCGAGCACAATACCCCTCACAAATCCTTCTCTGGAGCACCGCACAATCTTCTTGCATGCTTCATAATGGAGAACTCGCCACCAAGCCGTCTATGAGGTGGCAACCTCTAAGAGTAACAAGCACCACCGGCTTTTAATTCAAACACCTAGTGTCACTCGATGTACTCACACAATGCAATCGCACTAGAATCGTACTCACACTCAATCGGATGATCACTATCAAGCATATGTGAGTTAGAGGGCTCCCAAGCACACCTACACAAGCCACCAATGCTTAAGGGTGCTCAGCAACCAGCCCAAGGCTAGCCAAATGCTTGGTTAAATAGCGCAAGGCTCAAAAGAGTCATTGCTAATCGACAGCATAGGGACCGAACCGAACGCTCTAAAAGGTCCTAATGGCTAGAGGGAGGTGAATAGCCTATAAAAATTTCTACAACAACACTTAAGCCAAGTGGTTAGTCAATTAAATGGCAAAGTGTTGCACTAGCCTACTAAAAATGCAAGCCTCCTATCCACAATTCTAGTTGCTATGATCTCTATTTCACACACAAGAAGCTATGTCACTACCACTAAGTTAGTGAGCTCTCAAAGACTAACTAAAGAGCCTCACTAACCACTAGACAAGACACAAGCTAGCTCTCAAAACTAATTACACTAAAGAGCTTAGCTACACTAGGAAAGTAAATACAAGAGTGAAGTAGTGAAGATATACCGCCGTGGCAAGTGACAATCAATCAATCACAATAGAAATCCTTAGAGACAATGATGACACAAGATTTTTCATCGAGGTTCGCTTGCTTGCCGGCAAGCTAGTCCCTGTTGTAGCAATTCACTCACTTGGAGGTTCACGCGCTAATAGGCATCACAAGCCTAACCCAAAATCGGGTGCCGCACAACCAACACAAGATGAGGATCCACAAGCCATGAGCAATCCACTAGAGTCCTTTTGGCTCTTCACTGAGGAAAGGTCAAGAACCCCTCACAATCACCACAATTAGAGCCGGAGACAAGCACCTTCCTCCGCTCGATGATCTTCGCTGCACCAAGCTGTCTAGGTGGCGGCAACCACCAAGAGAAACAAGCGAAATCCACAGCGAAACACAATCACCAAGTGCCTCTAGATGCAATCACTCAAGCAATGCACTTGGATTCACTCCCAATCTTACAAAGATGATGAATCAATAATGGAGATAAGTGGGAGGGCTTTGGCTTAGCTCATTAGGTTGCTATGTCAATGAAAATGGCCAAGGGAGTGAGCCCAAGCCGGCCAAGCACCTTAAATAGGCGCCACACAAGCCATCCAACCATTACTCACATAAACATACCATTGGACCTGCCCCCTCGGGACCATCAGACCCAGCCAAGGTCCGGTCTAACGCCTACGCTACCACTGCCATGACGCCATGTGTCCCATTCAAATCAAAACGACTGTTGCCACCCAATGGCTCACTGCCACACACTAATCGTGTCATTGGACCCGTCATCGGACCCTCCACGAGGTGAGTCCGACACGATCCAGTAAGCTCCAAAGATGGTGAAAACCATCAGACCTAAGTCTGATGCCCTCCGTCGGACATAGCCCTCAGTCCAATGTTGCCACATGTCACGCTCATGCTCACTCACCCACGCGGCACTAAGTGAACAGTGTGCTCAACCGATCTGACACCCCTATGAGCCTCGGTCTGATGCCGCACCCTCCTTCTTGATCTCTATTATCATGCGCAATAGGACCATCGGACCCAGGGTCAGCCTGGTCCGACGCCATAGAAAACTAGGGCCTGATACCCCTGTTTTCACTCCTTTTGATCTCCAACTTCACCACCCTTGCTCAAATGTGCCAACCACCAAGTGTATCATCTTGTGCACATGTGTTAGCATATTTTGACAAACATTTTCAAGGGTGTTAGCACTCACTAGAATCTAAATGCATATGGAATGAGTTAGAACATCTAGTGGCACTTTAATAACCGCATTTTGATATGAGTTTCACCCCTCTTAATAGTATGGCTATCTATCCTAAATGTGATCATACTCACTAAGTGTCTCGATCACCAAAACAAAGAGCTCCTATGGATATCACCTTTGCCTTGAGCTTTTTGTTTTTTTTCTTTCTTCTTTTTCAAGCCCGAGCACTCGATCATCATGGCCATCACCACCAACATGATCATCATCACTTGCTTCACCACTTGGAATGTGCTACCCTATCTCATGATCACTTAGAGTAAAAGGATTAGCACTTAGGGTTTCATCAATTCACCAAAACCAAACTAGAGCTTTCAATCTCCCCTTTTTGGTAATTGATGACAACCCTTTCACAAAGATATGAATTGAAATTCAATTGAATCCATGTTGCTTGCCTAAGCATATTAACCATGGGTAAAAGGATTTGGACAAGTTTCATGAACTCGAATTGGTACCATTAGCTCCCCCTACATATGTGCTGAGTTTGTAATGAAGCTTGCACATATGCATGAATTGAAGTTGTGGGAGAGTAATGTTTACCAAATGATGCTAAGGTATACGAGATGGACCTTTGAAGTGTGATACCAATCGAAGTGCACCAAATATACCATCCTTAGCACCATGGTTAGTTAGATACCACTTGGAATTACTTGCAAAACACAAACACTAGATACCGCATGAGATCAACATTAGTAGCAAGGTTCTAGTACCATTTCTGAAAACAAAACAAGTAAGCAAGGTATATCTAACTATCACCTATGCATGCTAGTTTTTCATTTCATCAATCAAACCTACAACTAGCATACACCACACAAGCATGGAATTTTTAATTTAAAACTTGTGCCATGCAAGCAAACATATGAAATGCACATTCAAATGCACCAATCAAGTTTATGAGCTTGCTCCCCCTACTTGTGTGCTCAAAATTTTAATTTGATCCCCATGCTTTCATATTTCTCTACCCCTATCTTTGTGAATTACTTCTCCCCTTTTGTCATCAATGACCACAAAGGTTTAATTTTAGATAGGTTAATATTATCAATGTCAATCAATGGGGTGAGGATCATTTTCCCAAATTTGGTCTAATCTAGAACACTTGCCAAAGATATTTAACTCGGTTTGATCTAAGGACAAGCTTCTTCACACCTCATTTCAAGGGTTATCTTGACCATGTTTAGTTAAACACTTATAGCTCATTTTCTAGATCAAACACTAGGTTCACAAGCCCACAAACATGTCATATGCTACCTGATGTAGACTAGGCCCGATCTTCCGAAAGGTATGACAGTATCGATTGGTGGAGACTCGATGTTCATGATCTAGGCTTCGAACCAAGACTGATTTGGACCCCCACAACCGTTACACCACTGCTCCATTGGTTATCAACCACGCGAACGCGATTGACCTCGCCGAGAAGGCTTTCCTATAAGCGAATCGAGAACACAAGCAAGAATGGGATGAACACAATCTGAAATTGCAAATAAATATGAGGCTTATGATAATGAGAAGGAGTTCAAGTCTTTATTCGAAAGGACTAATCGCCACAGGCAAACAAGATCAAGAACTGGGGCCCTGGTTCACAGCAAGCAGCCTTGGCAGCACAGTTGCAGCAAAACGATGTATGTTTCATGAGGAAATCAAGAACTAAATAAAACCCAAACCCTAAGGAGAGCAATGGCTGCTATTTATAGAGTCTTGGGCGTCACCCCTGGACACGCCCCCTAATGGGCCCAAACACGATACACGGTCCAACGGATCAAAAGACGGTGTCGCAGCACCCTGGCAGATTTTGGACGCTGACTTGTTTTGACGATTCCCGTTGATTCCGAAGGTCTTTTGATGTGAAACTACTTGGATTGGCTTCCTTATCAAATTAGCTTTCCAACTATATATGGATCATCGAAAACGGAGTCTGGATGCGTCCTGGGTGACCAGTTTAAGGTAGACTGGTCCTAGAACCCGAGATGGGCTCCAACTTCAGTTGGACTGGGCTTCCACCATGAAAAAGATGAATTGGACGCCCATGCTGGACCTCCTCCTCTCCTTGGCTTGTATGCAACGAAGTAGTGATGTCCTCATCACTACCACTAGATTAAGTCAAGTATAGAAGCAATAGTGGTACCATACAAACATTAAATTCATTTGATTTTCATGAATGAGCCTATAAAACATGAGGAATGACTAGATGCACTAAATATGTCCTTAGCAAAGAATGTATGCATGCCAATCAACTTTTACCTTGAATTTCTCAAAGGAGAGGCATGTCATATTAGTGGGGGTGCATCAACACATATTTGAGAAATCCAATATGTTCAACTCATTCCTTAGCTTGCAAAACCTTTTCTCATCAAGTGGCTTGGTGAATATGTCGGCAAGTTGATCTTCAGTGCCCACACTCTCAATTGAAATGTCCCCTTTTTGTTGATGATCTCTTATGAAATGGTGGTGGACATCAATGTGATTTGTTCTTGCATGTTGAACCAGATTGTTGGTTAGCTTGATTTCACTCTCATTGTCACATAGCAATGACACTTTCTTGAACTTGATTCCAAAGTCATTCAATGTGGCCTTCATCCAAAATATTTGTGCACAACAACTACCGGCAGATATGTATTTGGCTTCGACGGTTGATAATGCAACACTATTTTGCTTCTTTGATGACCATGAAACAAGTGATCTTCCCAACAATTGACATGTGCCCGAAGTGCTTTTCCTTTTAACCTTGCATCCCGCATAATCCGAGTCGGAGTAACCAACTAGCTCAAATTTTGCTCCTTTGGGATAGCACAAACTAACATTTTGTGTATGTTTCAAGTACCTCAATATTCGTGTAGTTGCCTTCAAGTGACTTTCTCTTGGTGAGGCTAGGAATCTTGCACGCATACATACACTAAATATGACATCCGGCCTTGATGCGGTCACATAGAGTAGGCTTCCAATCATAGAGCGATACAATTTTTGATCTACTATGTTGCCACTTGCATCACTATCCAAATTGCTATTTGTTCTCATTAGTGTACTAATGGCTTTTCTCTCATTCATACCAAACTTCTTGAGCACATCTTTGATGTACTTGCCTTGACTCACAAATGTATCATTTTTCAATTACTTGATTTGAAGACCAAGGAAGTAACTCAACTCTCCAATCATGGACATCTCAAACTCATTAGCCATCATCTTCCCAAACTTTTCACAAAAGTCTTGATTGGTTGATCCAAATATGATGTCATCAACATAGATTTGCAACACAAATAAGTCATTTCCAATCTTCTTGGTGAAAAGAGTGGTGTCAACCTTGCCTATTATGAACCCTTTATAGAGTAGAAAGTCCCTCAACCTCTCATACCATGCTCTAGGTGCTTGTTTTAATCCATACAATACCTTCTTCAACTCGTACACATGGTTGGGCTTCTTGTCATCTTCAAAACCATGAGGTTTCTTAACATATACTTCTTCATTGATGTAGCCATTAAGAAATGCACTCTTAACATCCATTTGATAGAGCTTGATGTTGTGGACACAAGCATAGGCTAGCAAGCTTCTAATTGCTTCCAATCTAGCAACTAGGGCATATGTTTCTCCAAAGTCAAGACCCTCTACTTGAGTGTAACCTTGTGCTACCAATCTTGCTTTGTTCCTTATAACTATACCATCTTGATCTTGCTTGTTTCTATAGACCCATTTGGTTTTAATCACATTGTGGTTCTTTGGTCTCTAAACTAACTCTCGTACTTGATTTCTTGTGAAGTTGTTCAATTCTTCATGCATAACATTCACCCAATCAACATCCTTCAATGCTTCTTCTATCTTCTTTGGTTCAATGGATGATACAAATGAGAAATGTTCACAAAATGAAGCTAATCTTGATCTTGTTTGTACACCTCAAGAAATATCTCCAATTATAGTGTCCAATGGATGATCTTTTGAAATATGAGTTGGTTAGAGTATTGGAACTTGATTGCTTGCACTTGCTTGATCATTGGATTGAGATGATGTACTAGCCACTTGATATTCTTCATTGTCATGAGAGCCACTTGTACTTACTTGAGTTGTATCTTCTTGCACATTTAAGTTAGAGAGCACTTGCACTTAATCATCTTCTTCATCAATCACTTGCCTAGGCCTCAATTCATCAACATCCATGTTCTTCATGGCATTTAAAAGTTGAATGCCTCTAACATCTTCAAGATTCTCATTCTCATCATGGGAACCCTTGGTTTCATCAAATTCAACATCATGAACTTCTTCAAGAGTACCACTTGACAAATTCCAAACTCTATATGCTTTGCTTATAATGGAGTATCCAAGCAAGAATCCATCATCACATTTCTTGTCAAACTTGCTCAATCTAGTGCCTTTCCTCAGTATGTAGCATTTGCAACCAAAAACCCAAAAATATGTAATGTTGGGCTTTCTACCATTCAAGAGTTCATAAGGTGTCTTTTCTTTCAATGGGTGATAATAGAGTCGGTTGCTACAATAGCAAGCTATGTTGATTGTTTTAGCCCAAAAGGATTGACTCACATTGTACTCACTAAGCATAGACCTTGCCATGTCAATAAGTGTTCTATTCTTCCTCTCAACAAGGCCATTTGATTATGGAGTGTACTTGGCCAAGAATTGATGTCTAATTCCAAAATCATCACACAACTCATCAATTCTAGTGTTCTTGAACTCATTACCATTGTCACTTCTAACTCTCTTGATGGTTGTTTCAAACTCATTGTGAATGCCCTTGACAAATGATTTGAAGGTTGCAAACACATCACTCTTGTGCACTAGAAAGAATGCCCAAGTGTATCTAGTATAGTCATCCACTATCACAAAGCCATATTTATTTCCACCAATACTAGTATATTGTGTTGGCCCAAACAAGTCCATGTACAATAACTCAAATGCTTTGCTAGTGCTCATTATGCTATTCTTAGGACGGGTGTTTCCAACTTGTTTGCTGCCTTGACAAGAGCTACAAAGTTTGTCCTTCTCAAATACCACATCTTTTAAGCCTCTAACTAGATCATGCTTAACCAATCTATTCAATTGTTTCATTCCAACATGACCAAGCCTTCAATGCCATAACCAACCCACACTTGACTTAGTGAACAAGCATGTTGACAATTGAGCTTCACTAGCATTGAAATCAACCAAGTATAGATTCTCATATCTAAAGCCTTCAAAGAGCAAATTAGAGTCATCTACACTTATGATCTCTACATCATCTACTCCAAATATGCATTTGAATCCAAGATCACATAATTGAGCCACGGATAGCAAATTAAAGTTCAAGCTCTCTACTAGCAACACATTAGATATGCTCAAATCATTGGATATTGCAATCTTACCAAGCCCTTTGACCTTGCCTTTGCTATTGTCACCAAATGTGATACTATCATAACCATTGCTATCATTGGTGTTGATTAAGTTGAACATTCTTGCATCACCAGTCATGTGTTGAGTGCACCCACTATCAAGAACCCAATGCCTTCCTCCAGCTTTGTAATTGACCTACAAAAGAAGATCAATTCTTTTTAGGTACCCAAACTTGCTTGGGTCCTTGAAGGTTGGTGACTAAGCTTTTTGGCACCCAAATGGCTTTCTTCTTTGAGCCCACAATTGGAGTACCAACAAACTTAGCATGCACCCCATTAACACCCTTGGTGAGCAAATAACAAGAATCAAACTTAATTGAGGATACATTAGTGTTCTTGTTCTTTTTCTGGCAATATTGCTCTACATGACCCACTTGCTTGCATCTATTGCAGAACAGACCATTGTTATTTACAAAACAAGTCTTGTGAGGAGCAAAGGCTACCATGCCTTTCTGGGGGTATAGCCCAATCCCTCTTTGTTGAGAGAAAATCTTTGGCTACCCAAGCACTTTAGCAAGCGGGCCTCATTACCATAGGCATTGCCTAAGGCGCGAGTGAGCTCATTGACCTCCTTCTTTAAGGTCTCATTTTCAACCATAAGTGAGGCGTTGTTGACGGTCGTTAACAAACATTATAAACCATCAATATAACATGTGTAAGAGCATAAATATAATCACAAACGAAGGTCTAGGAGTTTAAACTAACAAATTCCACGAGTTTTGGTGAATCTATATTTTCTGCAGGGTTTATCTAGAAAACCATCAAGGTGGACCTAGATGTCAGAATTAATCGCGCTTATCCATAGTGAAAACAACCCCAGAAGGTTCCAGAAGACTCCAGAGGACACCACACTGAAGCGAAGGGCGAGGTGCCAATAGGTGGGGCCGGCTAGCCCCACCTATAGGCTAGCTAGCCCCTGGGGCCCACCTGTCAAACCTCGTTGTTATGTCAGTTCCCCACCACCTCCTAGATTTCATCTATGCCATTTATTCAAGTCAGTTTGATCCGAGGGCTTAGGATTGATGCTCCGGCCTATATATACCAGCCCCTGCCACCCCCAAGCATCAGATCATCAAACCCTAATCAAGTCATTTGAAAGATAGAAACCCTAATCATCCTCAAAGCTCCACCATATTCTAGGGCATAGCTAGTTAGACTAGGTCTAGAGGAAGGCAAGCAGGTTTCGCTTGGATTCTTGATCTTGTCAAGAGCGTGGTTTGGTATAATCTTTGTACCCCTATCGCTTTTGTATCTCTTATTACTTTTATATGTTTGCTACAATTGTTTTGACATTATTATTCATACCGTGCATGTTCCTATTTATCATGTTCATCATCTACTTTGATTATATACTTAGTATAGCTAGATTATCATTATATTCATGCATAAGTTCACATAGTGCTCGCTCTGGTGTACACGGGGTGAGTGGTCAACATTGTGTAAGCATGGTGCTTATACATTGTTTACCTACGGATACACCCTATATTCCAAGCCATGTGGTAGATCGCGGATGTGACACTCCCGTTGAGTCCTTTGTAGTCCACTCCCCGAATATAGGTATACAAGTAGGATCTAGTTACAAAGGAAGACAAGCTATGTTCTTAATCTTCCTTAGTAATATCCCTTATGTGTAGATATAAAGTTGATCTTAGCCATGACTACTAGGTGTAATTGCACTAATCAATGTATGCTTTGACTTGTAATTAAGAATGACTTAGGAATTATTCCTCTAATATTCTACTTAACCATGCTAATGCCATAGAAAGGAGTACTCTGAGTGATCAATGATTAGTTATTATGCATCATTCATATATACATTTACCTCTTGACTTACCCCTATTGTGAGTAGAATATTGGTTATGGTTTACTTCTCCATTAATAGCATAAGTTATCAATACATGTCCTTGCCAGACCTTCCCTGTGGTAGAAATATAAATAATGATACATGGAATACTCCCGGGTGAAGTGCTACAATGGTATATTATTTGTGTGCTTGCAGATCCATTTTCATATATATATATATATATATATATATATATATATATATATATATATATATATATATATATATATATATATATATATATTCTTCCTAGTCACATAAAATAATAAAGAGCTCCTTAGTATTATTCTAGTAGTAATGCTAAGTAGTACCAACAAGCATCTCTGGCATCATCACTAGAGATGGCAACCTAGTAAAGTAATGCTAAGAGATGTAGACTTACATTCGGTGACTACTAAAACAAGTGACAAGTTAATTAATACCAACAGATATCACAAGTGAAACCATCACTCATAGGTGAAGTAGAAGTGGATGATGAGCTACATGAAGGGTTAGTGGGTGCAACAACAATAGGCTTATAGAATGATTCATCAATTATATCACAAGTTATGCCTATGTCATATTTCTCAATTACTTTTTCTTTTTGCTCAACAGGAATGGAATGAACTTTTTCAACCTTAGTGTGAGCCTTGCCAAGATTCTCATGGGCATTCTCTAGCCTCTCATGAGATACATTGAGCTCATCAAAGACTTGCTTAAAGGCTTTTAGTTACGTACGCAAGTCTTTGCATTCCTTTCTTTTGAGATCAAAGTGAGTTTTAGCATCTTCAACCATGTCAATTAGTTCATCTTTAGTGGGTTCATCATCATCATCGCTATCACTTTCACTCTCACATCCATCATCACAAGTTTGTACCTTAGTGTCCTTAGCCATGAAGCATGTTGATGGAGTGTCAAAGAGAGAAGGCTTCTCAATAATGGCAATGCTTGAAAGAGCCTTTTTCTTGGTGGTCTTGTCATCATCACTATCATCATCATCACTTGAGGAAGCATCACTATCCCAAGTGACCACATATGAACCACCCTTCTTCTGCTTCTTGAAGGTCATCTTGTCCTTCTTCTCCTTCTTCTCATTCTTGTCCTTCTTCTTGCCCTTCTTGTCATCATCTTCATTCTCACTATTGTAGGGGCATTGGGCAACAAGATGATCCTTGCTACCACACTTGAAGCACCTCCTCGCTTCATCCTTGTTCCTTGATGATGATTTCTTCCTTCTTGCACAATAGCCCTTCTTCACCATGAACTTGTCAAATCTCTTCACAAAGAGAGTCATCTTCTCATCATCAAACTCATCAAAGCTTGAGTCTTCATCTTCACTTGATGATCCTTGCTTTGCCTTGCCCTTGGATGATGTGGCCTTGAATGCCACACTCTTCTTCTTATCATCCTTCTTCACATCTTTCTTCTCCTTCTTCTCTTCCTTCTCATCATCATCTCTATAAGTGTCATCGGTCATCACATCTCCCAACACTTGGTTTGGTGTCATGGTGTCCAAACCACTCCTCACTAGAATAGTGACCAATGTTCCAAATCTCAATGGTAAGCATCTCAAAAACTTGTGGGAGAAGTCTTGTCCTTCACCTCTTCTCCAAGTGCTTTGAGATCATTGACAAGCACTTGAAGCCTATGAAACATCTCTAGCACACTTTCATCTTCCTTTATCTTGAAGCTAGAAAACTTCTGCTTGAGGATATAAGCTTTGGAACCCTTCACCGCTTGTGTGCCCTCAAATGACTCCTCCAAATTCTTCCATGCCTCATGAGCCATCTCAATGTTCTTGATTTGCTCAAATGTCCTCTCATCCAATGCATCATGAATGACACTAAAAGATATGTCATTGTTTTGGTGAAGCACTTCTTCAGCCGCGGAGACATTCTCTAGATTGGCTATCTCAATCTTGGTCTCCACCATCTTCCACACATTTCTATTGATTGACTTGATATATGCTATCATCTTAGCTTTCCATTAAGGATAATTGAAGCTATCAAATTGGGGTGGCTTCTTGGTGTTGTTGATTTGAGCCATTTTGACACCGAATGTTGTTAAGCCTCAAATCATGGTGACCATGGCTCTGATACCACTTGAAAGGTCCTAATGGCTAAAGGGTGTGAATAGCCTATAAAAATTTCTAGAACAACACTTAAGCCAAGTGGTTAGTCAATTAAATGGCGAAGCAAGTGTTGCGCTAGCCTACTAAAAATGCAAGCCTCTGATCCACAATTCTAGTTGCTATGATCTCTATTTCACACACAAGAAGCTATGTCACTACCACTAAGTTAGTGAGCTCACAAAGACTAACTAAAGAGCCTCACTAACCACTATACAAGACACAAGATAGCTCTCAAAACTAATTACACTAAAGAGCTTAGGTACACAAGGAAAGTAAATACAAGAGTGAGGTAGTGAAGATATACCGCCATGGCAAGTGACAATCAATCAATCACAATAGAAATCCTTGGAGACAATGATGACAAGATTTTTCATCGAGGTTCACTTGATTGCCGGCAAGCTAGTTCCCATTGTGGTGAATCCTCACTTGGGGGTTCATGCGCTAATAGACATCACATGCCTAACCCACAATTGGGTGCCACATAACCAACACAAGATGAGGATCCACAAGCCATGACCAATCCACTAGAGTATCTTTTGGCTCTCCATCGGGCAAAGGTCAAGAACCCCTCAGAATCACCACGATCAGAGATGGAGACAAGCTGAAGAGGACATGACACCCATGCATATGACCATGTTTGGCGTATGGTATGGAGGGGTAGGAGGGAAGCAATGGTGTCCAACTCAAGAAGGAGGCCTGAGGCTAATTCGGTTCGAGTCTCCGAGGTTGAGGCCCAAAGCAACTCAAGTTCGAGTCTACCTCGGCCTCCAGGACCAGTCTGCCTTAAACTGGTCACCCAGGACGCATCCGGACTCCGTTTTTGACAATCCAGCTATGGCTGGAAAGCTAATTTGATAAGGAATCCAATCCAAGTGGTCTCACATTAAAATCCCTTCAGAATCAATGGGAATCGTCAAAACAAGTCAGCATCCAGAATCTGTCAGGGTGCTGCGACACCGTCTTTTGGTCTGTTGGACCGTGTATCGTGTTTGGGCCCATTAGGGCGAGTGTCCAGGGTAGGCGACGACCCTAAGACCTTTATAATCATACACCGTAATCGTCATTAGGATTTGGGTTTTGCTTAGATTAATCTGTCAAGAATAGTTTCATCGTTCATCGGTTTGTGAGACCCCAACTTCGTGAGATTAATCATTCATTTGCAATTTGGTTGCTTTCTTTCTTGTTCTTGCTTGTGTTCTTCGTTGCACAGGTAGGGATTAGCTTTCTTGGAGAGGTCAACAGGATTCATGTCTCGGTTGATAACTAGAGGAGTCATGGTGCTAAGATTGCAGGGTTCAATCTTTCGATCTGAAGCCAGATCGGTGTGTCATTCTCTGCCACAACGATAGTTTCCACTACCTGACGGAAGATCGGGATCCCCGTTCCCATTAAATGGTAATCAGAGCTTCAGGTTTTACCGTCAGGTTTATCATTACCCTAGTTTTGTTTTGTCTTTGTCCTATAAATCCAGAAAATTGCCCCACAAAAATATTTGTGTTAATCTTTGTTTTCTCCCTATCCTATCACCCGTTGTGCCATTGCAATATTTTAATTTCAGTTTGCTTTATTGAACGGTCATCCCTTGCTGTGTCATTGTGTTCGTCGTGTCTAATTTGGTTTGTGCCCTATTTTTTCTGTTGAGCAGAATTTGTGCCATCCCGTTGAGCTGCTCTCTGGTTTCCTTTTCCATCTGTAACCTGGCACATAAAGGAGTTGCGTTGAGGATCCTCTTGGCATAAAATATCTCTGTCCAATAGCTCTAAGATTGGTCATTGACTTTCATGAGGACAAAAATAAATATAGTTGGTTTAGTGTCTCACATACAAACTCGGTAGGATCCATCTTCCTTTCTTTGGAAAATAATCAGGTGCTGCGCTCAGCCCAACATCACATCACAGTAGCTAGTGTTTAATTCAAGTTCACCTGTTGTAAAAAAAATTGAGTTCACCATCCTCTCTAGTATTGTTGGTCGAGCGTTTGTTTTAGCAAGAGGTTACTGCTGTTAATTTTCAAACTGTGGTAGATCCTGTGCAATACTTTGCACTTGAGAGTTGTAATTTTTTCTCTTGCAGCACTTTATAAGATAAAAAAAGAAAGCAAAAGGCAATAAGGTGCCAAAAAAAGCTGCACCATAAAAGAAAGAAAGCAACCAAATTGCAGATGAATGATTAATCTCATGAAGTTGGGGTCTCACAAACCGATGAACGGCGAAACTGTTCTTGATAGATTAATCTAAGCAAAACCCAAATCCTAATGACGATGGCGGCGTATGATTATAAAGGTCTTAGGGTCATCGCCTACCCTGGACACGCCCCCTAATGGGCCCAAACACGATACATGGTCCAACAGACCAAAAGACGGTGTCGTAGCACCCTAGAAGATTCTGGATGCTGACTTGTTTCAATGATTCATGTTGATTCTGAAGGGTTTTTGACATGAGACCACTTAGATTGGCTTCCTTATCAAATTAGCTTTCCAACCATAGGTGGATTGTTGAAAACAGAGTCCGGATGCGTGCTGGGTGACCAGTTTAAGGCAGACTGGTCCTGGAGGCCGAGGCAGACTCGAACTTGAGTTGCTATGGGCCTCCACCTCAGAGACTCGAACCGAATTAGCCTCGGGCCTCCTTCTTGAGTTAGACACCCTTGCTGGCCTCCTACCCCTCCATACCATACGCCAAACATGGTCATATGCATGGGTGTCATGTCCTCACCATAAAAAAAGAAAGCAAAAGGCAATGACATGCAAAAAAAAGCCGCACAAAAAAAATCTGAAAGAAAAATAAAAAAAAGTGTAAAAAAATTCAGAAGTGCTTGCATCATGTTTAGTCCTTGTGCTGAGATATTGTTGCTTGTTGAACTAGGTCCAGGACGAGTCTAGGCTGGCGACATAGACTACTTGGGACTACTTTTCAATCTTGCAATTTCTGAATTAAATTATTGCTATTCCTTGCTACCATATTTTAAGCCTCCTAAGCTCCACATATATACTTTGGATCAGTACAGAAAAAGGCCCTTGCAATCTAGATACCACTGCCTCATAGGTATCACGAACTAGCCGCCGATTGTACCGCCCACTGCTTGTGTTAGTAAGAACTTTCTAAGAGCTTGGTAAGACGCTTCCACTTGCTGTGAAAAGTGACACCATTGCAACCACGTAGTCATTTGATAGGGATAATACTTTTGTGTTGTCTTTTGCTATCTTCTAACAATGACAGGTTGTTCATATCCACCGACTTATGATGGTATAGGTGCTGATGAGTACATGGAGTGGGAAATTGCCATAGATAACATATTTGCTACTCGCTTTATGTGTCTAAGGAGGAAGGTAAAAATGCAGCTAGTGTTTTGTGACATTCTGCTTTATCTTGGTGGGAGTCTTTAGATCCTTCTGATAAACCTCAAACTTGGAATGATATGAAACTCCTTATGTGAGAAACCTTTATTAATCCACCTCCTGTTTTGACTTCATATGCTGAGGTGCACCATTTAGAGGAAGAGTCTGTTGTTATTCCTCTTGCTATGACTAACCTTCTGTAGGATAATGTCCATAAGCGAGAGGATGACATGGAAGAAAATGAGGAGCTCACAACCGCATATGCAAATTCAGAACCATCACTTCACAATGCACCTGTTACTCCTACTGAGAACACAGGTAATGCCCATGGTGCTACACTCATGGAAGGTGAGAATTGTTTTAATGTACTCAATTTTTCCACAAACCATGCTATCATAGAGCAATTGTTAGTGGAACCCTCTCTTGATTTATCTCTGTCCCATGATAATTTGCTTGAAGTTCCTTGTGATAAAGATGAATTGGTTGATGATGCTTCAGTTTTATATGTTTTGGAACCAGTCACTTGTGCTGAAAATAAACATGTTATTCATATTGCTACTAAAATTGATGAGTTCAAACTGTTGTCTTCTTTACATACTTTGGGTTACATTGAATTTGATGTTTTATGTAACCTAGATTGTTTGGAGGAGAGCCTTTTTAAATATGTTGATTTGCCTTGGTTTTCTAAACACACATATCATGTTATTGGAAAATATAACAACAAGGGACAACATTTGATACATCGAGTATACATTCGTAGTAATTTGAATTTTCCTTTTGTTGTACAAGATTATGATCGTTTAGAGGGCAGCCATAATAATACAAACATTTTCTCATGTTGCTCAAAGAAACAAGTTCACTTCCAAGAAGGGGAGCATTGTTAGTTACTACCTATGTCTGCTAGACCATATATTCCTGTATTGTCTTTGGTTAGTTCTAATCTTTTGTAGGATAGTGTCGACATACATCGTGTGCATTCGGATCATGGAGTCTACATGCATGCTAAATTTTTTATGCAAGATGACATGCTAGAAACTTGGAAATGTGGTCACATTCCTTCTCACAATTATTTCAATTCCCTTTGTCTTCACAACCCCGTTCTCCTTTATGTTGTGCAGGATCAGTTTCAAGCACAATCGACGCCGAGGATGGCTTTTTGTCAAGAAGGGGAGGATGATGAGGACATGACACCCATGCATATGACCATGTTTGGCGTATGGTATGGAGGGGTAGGAGGCCAGCAAGGGTGTTCAACTCAAGAAGGAGGCCCAAGGCTAATTCGGTTCGAGTCTCCGAGGTGGAGACCCAAAGCAACTCAAGTTCGAGTCTGCCTCGGCCTTCAGGACCAGTCTACCTTAAACTAGTCACCCAAGATGGATCTGGACTCCGTTTTTTGACAATCCACCTATGGTTGGAAAGCTAATTTGATAAGGAAGCCAATCCAAGTGGTCTCACATCAAAAGCCCTTCAGAATCAACAGGAATCGTCAAAACAAGTCAGCATCTAGAATCTACCAGGGTGCTACGACACTGTCTTTTGGTTCGTTGGATCATGTATCGTGTTTGGGCCCATTAGGCGGCGCATCTAGGGTTGGCAATGACCCTAAGACCTTTATAATCATATGCCACCGTCGTCATTAGGATTTGGATTTTGCTTAGATTAATCTATCAAGAACAGTTTCGTCGTTCATCGGTTTGTGAGACCCCAACTTCATGAGATTAATCATTCATCTGCAATTTGGTTGCTTTCTTTCTTGTTCTTGCTTGTATTCTTCATTGCATAGGCAAGGATTAGCCTTCTTGGTGAGGTAAACCGGATTCGTGTCTCAGTTGATAACCAGAGGAGTCGTGGTGCTAAGATTACTGGTTCGATCTGAAGCTGGATCGATGTGTCATTCTCCGCCACAACGATAGTTACCACTACTTGACGGAAGATTAGGATCCCCGTTCTCATTACAAGCACCTTCCTCCGCTCGACGATCCTCGCTGCACCAAGCCATCTAGGTGGCGGCAACCACCAAGAGAAACAAGTGAAATCTGCCACAAAACACAATCACCAAGTGCCTCTAGACGCAATCACTCAAGCAATACACTTGGATTCACTCCCAATCTCACAAAGATGATGAATCAATGATGGAGATAAGTGGGAGGGCTTTGGCATAGCTCACTAGGTTGCTATGTCAATGAAAATGACCAAGGGAGTGAGCCCAATCTGGCCAAGCACCTTAAATAAGCGCCACACAAGCCATCCAACCGTTACTCACATAAACGTACCATCAGACCTGGCCCCCTCAGGACCGTTGGACCCAGCCAGGGTCCAGTCCGATGCCTATGCTACCATTGCCATGACGCCATGTGTCCCATTCAAATCAAAATGACCGTTGCCGCCCAACGTCTCACTACTATGCACTAATCGCGTCATTGAACCCTCCACGAGGTGAGTCCGACATGCAACAGTAAGGTCTAGAGATGGTAAAAACCATTAGACCCAAGTCTAATGCCCTCTGTTGGATAGATCCCTTAGTCTGACACTGCCACATGTCACGCTCATGCTCTCTCACCCATGCGACACTAAGTGAACAGTGCGCTCGACCGATCCAATGCCCCCACAAGCCTTGGTCTAACGCCGCACCCCTACACTCGGTCTTTGTTAGTGTGTGCGGGAGGACCGTCGGACCCAGGGTCAGCTTGGTCCAATGCCCTAGAAAACTAGGGTCTGACGCCCCTATTTTCACTCCTTTTGATCTCCAACTTCACCACCCTTGCTCAAATGTGCCAACCACCAAGTGTACCACCTTGTGCACGTGTGTTAGCATATTTTCACAAACATTTTCAAGGGTGCTAGCACTCACTAGAATCTAAATACATATGCAATGAGTTAGAACATCTAGTGGCACTTTGATAACTGCATTTCGGTATGAGTTTCACCCCTCTTAATAGTATGGCTATCTATCCTAAATGTGATCACACTCACTAAGTGTCTCGATCACCAAAACAAAGAGCTCCTATAGATATCACCTTTACCTTGAGCTTTTTGTTTTTCTCTTTCTTCTTTTTCAAGCCTGAGCACTTGATCATCATGGCTATCACCACCAACATGATCATCATCACTTGCTTCACCACTTGGAATGTGCTACCCTATCTCATGATCACTTAGAGTAAATGGATTAGCACTTAGGGTTTCATCAATTCACCAAAACCAAACTAGAGCTTTCATGCTCCTAGGCCGACGAGACCCACACTGTTCATAGGGTCCGGTCGCTAGGATCACGCCATGTGTCCCTGCAGTTCGAAGATGATCGTTAGCTACTAGCGGCTACTTCCCGCACACGCTTCATGTTGGTATTTATTAACGCACACTGATAAGATCCGCAAGCATACGGATACTGCTGTAGCTTTCACCCAGAAGTATTCTAAGTATCGTATCCACAGGGAAACATGTTAGACTCACTATGGTCTAACTTAACAACGGGTAGCAACAAGGTTAGGATAAACAGGAGTGTAGAGAGGATAACTGAGGTTCTCTAATTCTTACTTGGGTAAGCTATGTCTTCTACTGTTTAACTAGGGACATTACTAGGGAAAGACACCAGCAGAGGATGCTTTTCTTCATAACCGGGTCCTACTTTGCCTACAAACGGCAGGTGGACTACAAAGGATCAATGATGCTATATAGTACTCAATGAGGCTATATAGTATTGATGTCACACATGTGATCTACCACCGATTCAGAATGCGGGGTGCATCCACGATTAACCTAAGTCTAAGCACCACGCTTACACTCATGATTAATACTTTATTCCCTCTAGAGCAGAAATAAAGCACTCAAAGAGTCATGAACCTGATGAACAATATAAACACAATGCTTACTTGAATCAGAATTTGATTACTAGAGAAATCTCAAAGGCAAGCTCAGATAGAACTTGGATCTGCTAAGGTACAAGCCGTAGAGAGGGCAGCAACAGGCCGGCACCTCCTCCAAACTCTTCCCTCACTCTCCATCTCACTATTTCTATTTATAAGACTAGATCCTATGGAGGAGTAATCTTCTCTTGATTGATTGGTCGACCCTCAAGATATGAATTAGGGTTTTAGGGATCTGCTGAGGGAGGGGGTAGGGGCTAATATATATAGGCTGGAGCATCAATCCTGAGCCCTTAGATCAAACTGACCTGAATAAACGGTGAAGATTGGATCTCAATGGCGGTGGGGAACCGACTTTCAAAGCGGAGGCTGACTGATGGGACCCATAGGCTAGTCGACCTATAGGTGGGGCTGGTCGACCCCACATGGCCGCCCCTCAGGGTTTGCTTCGGTGGAGATCCTCCTGGAATCTTCTAGAATCTTCCCACGTTGTTTACACGGTGGAATTCCGTAATTTCCCTTGGCGAATAGGTCTCCCTTGACGGTTTTCTGGATAAACCCTGCTAAAAATACAGATTCGCCAAAACTTGTAGAATTTATTACTTTAAACCCCTATACCTATGTTTGGTGATGGAATTAAGTTTAAATGCAGGTTATGTTGATGGTTTATAATTGATGTTAATGACTGTCAACAAGCTCCCCCAAGCTTAACCTTTGCCGGTCCTTGAGCAAAGCTAAACTCAGCACTGGATCATAAGTTGTTACAATGTTTTCACGCCTCAAAAGTACACAGGTGTTCAATCAAGAATTCTCCTCTGGATTAGAATAAACTGTTCTAACTTTCAAACTTACCCATATTATCTTCAACCATAGGGCTTTTTAGCCTTCACTTGGGTATTGAGCAATTAAAAGACAGAACAATCAAGTTAAGCTCTATGTCTCAAGTTCTTTGTTCCACCATTGTTCCAGAGTTTTTATAAGTTTTCAAAATAAAACTCAGAGATTCCATTGTATAACACTTTTAAGTCTCTCAATATATGTGGTTTTTGTGAATCCTCACCAAGGCAATAATGATGTTATGCCTTTTTCTCTTCCTACCACTAAGGCTTATGTGGAGTTCATAGATAGGGAGAAAGCTAGAGCATACTTACAAATGCATATATTGTAAAGTCAAACCTCGGATCCAAAAAGAGTTGAGTCATACAATCAAATCAAGATGTGCATGTGTGTGGATATATGGTGGATATATATGGTGGCTAACCTAATTCAACTATGCTCCTTGAAAACTTATCTCTCTTTTGAAACTTAGAAACATTTCCTAGAGAACGGGGGCTATCTTGTTCATCTCTCTTTTTTTAGGCGAGCGTCTAAGTACCTATTGTTTTAAATATCTCAGAAATTTATCCATTTTTTCAACTCCTTTTTTCTTCTTTTTTTTATAAATAACTTTTGTATAGCCCTATTTCTCTTTTCTGCAACAAAATTTTAGAGAGATAGCAACAAGAACTTGGAGCATTTATTTTGAGTGAAAACCTAGCAAACATGTTTTTGTGTTCACTCCCAGTGTAGGAATAGAAATATTTTGGGGCTATCTTATTCATCTTCTCTTCTCTCTCTTTTCCAGGCGGGCATCTAAGTACCCATTGTTTCAAATATCTCGGACACTTTTGTGTCCATTTTTTTTCTCATCATCATTTTTTTTCTTTTCTCTTTTTTATGAATAACTTTTGCATAGCCCATGTCTCTTTTCTGCAATAAAACTTTGAGAGATAGTAACAAGAACTTGGAGCATTTATTTTGAGTGAAAACCTAATAAGCATGTTTTTGTGTTCACCCCTAGTGTAGGGGTAGAACATTTTTAGGTGGATCTAGATGGAAAGCATGTTTTTGCACCTACCCCCAGTGTAGGAGTAGTGCATATATGTGTGTGGTGTGTACGTGATCTTGATTTTAAGAGCATGACAAATCTCTCACAAAGGTCTATAAAGCTTGACAAAACTCAATGCAAAAGCAAGCATCATATATGTGGAAGTTTTTCTAGCCTAAATAACATGTATGGCTCTAGTAGGAATTCAAGCTTTTTCATACAGGAACTCATCATGTAGTATTTTTTATGTTTTTTTTCAAAAAATAAATCTCCCGAACTTTAGTATCACTAGGAACAAGATAAACAGCAGCTCAGACCTTCTCATATCATATCCGTCAATTACTAGACTTAGATCAAGCATGTGATACCCACGAGTTTCAACTTCAGAGTAAATTCTTATATCAAAATAGGCGTATCCAAAACTCAAGAGAATTCAAGGCCAAAAACTAGGTACTTAAAAGGAATTACAACAGAGCAACTATTCATCATTTCCATTCAAGAGATTATTCTGAGTCCTCTTTATTTTATTCGGCTCTTAAGAATAAATTAAAGCAAACTATACACACCTTTTTATTTTGTTTTCAATTTTACTAGATCACACATTATTACTATAACTATATATATTTATTATAAAGATATCTTTTTATTTTATTTTTAGTTATTCATTTTTTTAATACTAAAAACTAAAACAAACCAGACTTCTCCTTGTGAGGTTCATGGATCAAATACCTCAGTTTACTATTAAGATGAGGATTCTTGTGATGGTGCCTCTAATGGTGATGTCACCTTCTTCTACCAAACTATCTTGGTTTTGAGTTTTGATTTTTGTTTCACAGGTTCAGAACCTTCACTTGTAGAAATTAGGGGATCGATGACTCTCTGACACTTTGCTTGAAGTGTGTCCTCTTATAAAGATAAGGTAGAGATCAAGTGCATGGGCTCTATTGGTGGAAAAACACCAACAGAACCAAAACTTTATTCATTCTTCTCTAGCCTTAGGCACATGGAACAAAATGAAGTTGATGTTATGTGATGTGTTCATTTATATCATGGGTGAAAGGATTAGAAGATTGTGCATGAATGTAGCATTTAAGTACATTTGGCTAAAAGGGTTGAATTGCTAACATATGGAAGGATTGTCTATCTGTGCACAATGTGTCACTCTTTACATGATTATGACTATCATCTTCCAGAGATAATATGTGCACTCTTTAGCTTATTTGGTTAAGACTATGAGCTCAAGAAAGTGGTGCTAGGAACAAGTTTGAAGAACTAAACATGTTAAGTTAATCAGATTGGATTTAGTGAAATTATAACTCAAACATGTTTGTTTCTTATTTATATTATGCGCATACCAAAATCAGGGAAAAACTTTTTAAATGATGACCTTTGGATGTTACCTTTGTCATTGGAGCGTGATGACACCATGTGATGAAGGGTAGATGACTCGTGATGGCCCTTCTTATTTGCTTGAAGTTTTTCTTTGTTTGGCTAGCCTCGCAGTACGAGTTGTTCATGAGCTTCTTGTCTCCTAGATTGCATCCTTTCTTTCTCATCCTTTTGTCATGCCATCTCTCTTCTCTTTGATCTTTTGACACCTTGTTAGACCTTCTGCCTCACTCATTGTTTTATACAGTTCTTTTATCCATGATGAATGAGTTGTGTCTACTTTACGCTATGTTATTGGAGTTCGACATGTGCCTTGCTTCATCTCCGATTTGAATTCATCTCTTGACTTACCCAAATTGAATTGAGAATTTTCTACAGGGGTTAGTCCAACAAAATATCTAGTCTCTGCTAAAGCAATTTTTAGTTCAATAACCAAACTAGACTCCATGTCTAATTTGATTAAGGAAGACATTTTAACCTAAGCCCCTCGCTTAATTTTAAAAACCTTTGGAAGTATGTCGAGTACTTCCAAACCATACCTTACTATGGTAGACAAAGGTTACATGAAAGCACTATAGAGATTTACTCAAACAGAGATGAAAGAACACTATTGTTATTTAGCAAATTGAGCATGTTTTAAAGTTAGAGACAACCAAAATAATTTAGCAACATGGCAAGAGATATTTTTAGAGAAGTCTATCCCCCAGCTTGAATTTTGCAAAAAAAATCAAGTTTGGATGGATGTGATTCAATGTTGCATGATGATTGGTTGGACATACCTGGCGTTGTCATCCCTCATTATTTTTACTTGAAACCTAGAATGGTTAGTGACAAAAATACCCAAAGGAATATTTTCACAATTATATTTCTATGCTCATTTCACAAAGGCATCACAGCAAAAAAAGTGAAAGCTCATGTTATCTCCAAAAAGTGCTTGTTTTAGGACAGAAGCTCGTCCTTGGGAAACCTTCAAATCACGCTAAGTTGGTGAGGTGGCTTCCCCTCCAACACAAACCTTTGTGTACCTATCTCAAGATTCATGTCAATGAGATTTGCAATATTTATGATAAACATATGCATCTACAACCACCCTTTCAAAGTTTTTTATGAACAGGAAGTATGAGGGGGATGAAGATGTCGTGTGTGACAATATTGGAGAGACCAATTGATTTAGGAAATTTCTCATACAAGCATGGATTTGATGAGGTGTTTATGAAGTAGCATGTAATCTTCCATTTCAAGCTCTAAGGGTGATTCTTCATGGATGTTCAATATTTCCCTTTGGATTGGTGACTCTCGGGTTGATCTTGATTAAGGTCTCCTCCAAACTTGGGTGAGTCATGTTTATTAAAAAGATTGATTTAAGCTCACTGTTTGGATCTAAGCCAAGTTTGGATTCTACCCATAAGGCTTTGTCCATCCATTCTCTAGTAACGGCATATGTGTTCTTAATACATTCCAGCCATTGTCGTTGCTCTTCTTGGTCATCCTTCTGGCCTTCATGACTCCTATGCTTTGGGTGTCTTAGTGCGTTTCTAGAATCATCATGAGACTTAAAAACAAGAGCGTAAGAGGGATCATCGAGGTCAAGGATGGGTTTAAAGATGGGTTTAGATGAAACATCTAATGTGGGCATAGAAGGGGAGAAGATAGGATTGGCTAAATGACTCAGCTCTCCTTCTATAGCATCACTTGACATGTCACCCTTGAGTTCTTCTCAATGTCCTGCATGGGAATAAGAATGCTTCCTAAGAGATCTCATCTTGAGAGGATTTGAATTATATTCGCTTGAAGGTCTCTTGTGAGGCTAGGAGTTTAAGCTTTTCCTAAAATCAGCATAAAAAAGATCATCCTTAATTTTATCAAGGCTTTCCAAAGGTGGAATTTCTTCTTCCTTTGGATGATCTTGGGGTATTGATGGTTCGGGATTGATAGCTGAATCTTGGGATTGGAGTGGTTCTGATTTGGCTATCAAAACTTCTTCTTCCTGATCAAAAGATGATTCCTTCTCTTCCTCGAGGAGTTCATCATGAATGCTAGTGCATGGAGTGATTCCACTAATTCTATTAAGCATAGACCTTGCTTTACTAGCAGACAAATGAAGAAAAGCTCCTCTAGAGGCTAAATCAAGGGATTGCATAGAATCCTTGCTAAAACCCATATAAAAATGTTGAAGAAGTACAGGGTCTTGAATAGCAAGGTTCGGCCAGTGATGTGAGACTATTAATACGTTCCCATGATGTGCCAAGAGATTCTTCTTCTAGTTGTCTAAAATTTAGAACCTCTTTTCGAAGGTTAACTACTTTAGAGATGGGAAAGAAACATAAATAAAATTTAGAACATAACTGTCGCAGAACCAACCAATTTATAAGAGTACAAGTACAATGGCAGTACACAAGCAGTCGCACTGTCATACTTGAGCCCATATAAACCCGGTAGTCCATCGAGTACCACGATGGGTCTCGATTAATGATCCACATACAACCAATATCGTACATGATTCAACATACATGTCACGTTACATAAAGTTCACAGATATAGCTCATTCATCATAGTATGAAATAAGGTTATTACAAACCAAGTTCGATAGATAGTAGTGGAAGCAAATTAAAGTTCAAAACTAGCATTTGTCAAACAAAGTTCAAATACAGTGCCAACTCATGATCACAATCCACAAAAGCATATAACAAGGATTATTAAAGATGCCTGCCCAGGGCTCACTCCTCATCCATGGTGGGACAGAAGTAGTGCTTGCAATAGCCGTGATAAACTATACCATCTGCAATAATAGGAATAAAACTCTGAGTACGAGAAGGTACTTAGCTAGACTTACCCATCATAAACCAGAAATAAATTGACTCCAAGGATTATGCAAGGCTTTATAAGTGGAGGTAGCTTGACAACATTTTGCATAAAAGCGATTAACTCAGTTATACAATTATACTTTGGTCATCAAGTTAATTATAGCTATTCATATCTAGATTAGCAACTAACCTATGCTAAACATATGGTATATCATTTGATAGCATACAATAGTAACCATAGCAGGTATAGTAATTCCATGTTTATTCGAACCATCACATTCCATAATACAATTACTACGATGTTGGGACTAGCCAAGTTTCTCACTGTTTGGGAGAGACGATGATTTGAATCGATTTCAACCAGCTAGGAATTTATTCCTAACACAAACCCAGGTAGACCAGATCAATGGTCACCTTAGGTCACCTTTGGTACAACTTAAGTCCACATTTTGCGGGTTCACCCAGCGCCGCACAATTAGGGACAACCAACTGCCAGGACGTTCAGGCTTGGCCTACCCTTGGGCTCATGTCTAGCTCCCCGCACATCCTTACTACCATCCAGAGTGCGCACTTTTATAGAACGGGGCCTGGCCTGAGTTGAGCTACTCGGCTTCACGGTCGAAATGAGTTATCCGGCCAGCTAAGTGATAGGCATGCGTTCAATCTTGTTAGAAATGCCAATAATGGTACGATCCTTAATCAGCACAGACAGAATCACATGACTCAACCTACACATAGACTCCGCCCAGCCTCCATTTATATTACCCCATGGTTCTTTTCCACAATAGCAAATATAGCCAACCGTGCTTCGGTATCCACCTATATCTCGCAGGTGACAGAAAATCACCTGACTTTTACCGGTCTATGCATGGCTAAGTATATATTTGATCCTGGACCTACATAGGGTAAAGGTGTATATATATCTGGACAAGGTAGTTCTATGCATCAAGTGTTTCCAATCAACTCTTATAACCTAATGCATCAAACATAAAGGACTCAAATAGTATTTTGTAAAACATGGGAGACTTAGAATGCTCCGGAGCTTGCCTTTGAGGAAAGAGGTGGGTCAGTGATCTAGGCACTTAGGGAGCTCTTCGGGGGTCTTCTCCTCTTCTCCTAGAGCTATGGCTTGAGGAGTCTCCTATCGACCCTTCTCCTCTTCTTCGTTGAATTCCAACAATGTTATCTCTTCGGACAATCCTATATGCATGAGCATGAAATAAGATATCTCGAATGCATATACGATGACATATGTAATATGATATAATGTGATGAATGCATCCTCATATGTACTTTCAACAGCATGGTATGAAGGTAATAACAAGTGCATCATATTCTACTGAGTAGGTGCATATCTCTTCTCTACTACTTGATCAATCACTTCTGTAAATTATTTTCTGGATTACAAGATAACAACTACTTATTTTGACCCTAACTGGAGTTATATACATTGAAATAATATGGTTGTGGACATTCTAGAAATCTTATGAAATTGTCTACAACTTTATTTTAATACCCATTATGTGATTCAATAGTTATTTAGGTCAAACAATTCAGTTAATCAAATTTGTCCAGAGAGCAAACATTTTGGACAGCAAACTTCTAACAGCCAAAACTCTTAAACCCTAAGGCCTATGACTATGAAAATTTAACACAAGGTAGATAAGTAAGTTATCTACAACTTTGTTATTAATAAGTTTTACAGAAAAGACAATTATCACCATGAAATGATCAACTCAACCAAAACTATACAACCAGCCATTTATTTGAATTATAAAAAGCAATAATTAATTAGCTGCATACAACCAATTGCTTCTAAGCCTTACTACTAATATAAATAGTTCATATGTATCACAAGCACCATAGAAAACATCAAGGTCAAGCACAATTTATTTATTTACATGCCTTTATTAATTTAATTAGATAATTAAGTGAAATAACAAACATATATCAAATGTGCACAATAAATTCTCATAAAAATACAGTAGCTTCCAAGTGCTCCCAATAGACTAATGTAAACATTTCATACCATTTAGACATGTATAACATCCTCTACAAAAATGACAAGCTAGCAAGGTTTATTTTTATAAAAATAGTTAACCCTATAGAAAAGTGTCAAGTAACAGATTCTATATTTTTCTTAGCTGCATACTAGTGCTATAATACTGTACAAAAATTTGCAGGGCAATATGTTACTTATTTTTATCCCTACAAATTTCCTTAGAAAACATCATTTATTAATAGATAAATAGAAAGACCTTACAACAATCAAGTTTATTGCAATTTTATTATTTTTCCTAGCTAGAGCATGTCAACACAAGACTAGCAAAATTGGAATCACAATTTTATCACTTTTCTAGCTCAACATATACATTTTACAAGATTGTAAACATTCAAAAAACACTTATCTAGTTACATTTTATTCACCTATAAAAATACCAGAAATTGTACATTTCATATTTTTATACAATACTACACTTCACGAGGAATACAACAAAATTTGGTTCACCAAAATTGGATACTCCTAGCTCTAGATATGATTTTCCAAAGTTAGTACAAAAATCTAGAAAAGAATAAATCAAAACCCTAACTGTACTCGCTGACGCCTGGGACCCACAGGTCAGGGGACCCCACATGTTAGTGAACCAAAATAGGGCACGGTGGTTGACCGGCGCTATCTCGCCAACGGTGAGCTCTCCGATGAAACCGACCCCACCTACGTGTTCTACTCACTAACCCGCGTCGACCGGTACCCGTGGTGGTAGCGCGGACACACCAGAGCTACCTCGTCGTCGGCCATGGCGGCATGGTAGCACTGCGCTGAGGTATGCCGGCCGTTACAAGCCACAGCAAGGCTCGACGAGAAGCGCACGAGCTCCACGGTGACCAAGCGAGTCTACCGAGACTACTTAGGTGAAGTGGTAAATGCTGACGGGGTCTATCCGCGTGCACGATGGCGCGACGGCGCTGGCTATCGTGTTCCACTCCGGCGAGGCTACAATACACCATAATGTTACACCCCAAGCTAGGACACATTCTAACCAAGCCCTAACATGAAGAATAAGAAGGAATGTGCAAGCGAGCCAAGCGGCAGTGAGCTCGCCATGAAGGCAGCCATGGAAGCTGAGGTTCCGGTGAGGACGAGAACGGTGATTTTGCCCTCACCGTAGCTCGCCTGGCCCTGCTACTACGTCGAGGAAGTAGAGAGAAAGATGGCACAGCTGCTGACTAGATGGAGACAGCAATGATGTGGTGGCACGGGAGCTAGGCGACGGCGGAGCAGCGCAGTGATGCGGCGTCGCTCGGTGCTCCCGCTGTGCGCGCGAGAGAGAGCAGTGGAGAGGGAGAGAATGAGAGCGAGAGTGAGGAATGAGCAGCATGGCTCCTCTATTATCGTTCGCCACACAGCCACAGCGCGGGCCCGATGCCGGCCAGCGGTGGTCAGGTGCTGCGCCCGGTCGACCACCCATGGCGTGTGACTGAAGCCATCGGAGCACCGATCGAGCGACTGGCAGCGCGAAATGAAGGTGCTTAAACGCTTAATCCATGATGAATTAGTGCACGACGCTAAAACAAAATGTGTAGAGCTACATACCAGCTCCAACTTTGCTTAAGTGATCAAAGTCTAATTCGCAAAGGTTATTGAGTTAAATCATCACAAAGTCAAGCACATCAACACTGTTAGAGTAGTTAGACTTAGAAAATATTTCAAGTTCCAAAAATAGTACAATGTTGTTACTTGTGAGCCCTAAATGACCAAGTTAGGCACTGAATTAGCTCATGACCAAAAAATAAAAGTTGTTACACTACTTAAGTTCTACAACTTTGTTTTAGGGTACACAGCCATGCAAAGTTTCTAAAGTGATGTTCAACTCTAGTCAAACATACAACTTGAAATTGATGACTTACACAATAACTATGACTTAGAGACCAAACTAGCCTTAGTCATGAATACCAAAGTTGTTTCATGTGATATTCTAAACATGTTAAAGGTACTCCTAGGGTTCCACAATCAATTTATACATTGGTTACATGTAAACCCTAGCAATGCAAGGCAATTTAGTGACAACACATGCAATATAAGCCAACATAGAGATAATAATTGAGATGCTCATGCTCATAAAGGATCAATGATGCTTATGCTCATACAATGCCAAGGCTAAATGCAAGCTTAACACCTAGGGTGTTACAATAACATTTCCTAATCTCCTTGCATACTTCCTACGGTTTGACTGTACCAATGTTTAGCTCTTCCCGTCAAAGAGAATAGAAATAACTTCCATCTTAAGGTCTTGTCAATCAATGCCGCAGGTCTGTTCAAACTCTTATAGGTGTAAGTATGAGTTTTCGTTGCCTTCTCCCGAGAAGGATTGATCCTGAATTAGTTTTATTAAACACAGGCGCAGCTCATAGCCAGGTGTTAGGATAGGCTCTATAGATTTTGGTGGCTCTAGGCGCGCGCTCGTAGGTGCAACGTATTGATAAATAGGAGTGGAATCCATAGGGAAAAGAAAAAGTAAAACAAAAGAAAGAATAAAAGATAAAATGTCAAGCTAGGCTTGAAGTTAATTCAGTAATCGTTTCTTCGGCAGCGGCGCCAGAAAGCTTGTTGGTATTTATTAACGCACATAGATAAGATCCACAAGCGCATGGATGTCGCTGTAGCTTTCACCAGGAAGTAATCCAAGTATCGTATCCATAGGGAAACGTGTGAGACTAACTATGGTCTCACTTAACAAGGGGTAGCAACAAGGTTAGGATAAACATGAGCGTAGAGAGGATAACTGAGGTTCTCTAATTCTAACTTGGGTAAGCTATGTCTTCTAATGTTCATCTGGGGACATTACTAGGGAAAGACACCAGCAGAGGATGCTTTCCTTCATAACTGGGTCCTACTTGGCCTACAAACGGGAGGTGGACTATAAAGGATCAACGATACTATATAGTACCCAATGAGGCTATATAGTACTAATGTCATACACATGACCTACCATCGATCTGGAATGCAGGGTGCATCCATGATTAACCTAAGTCTAAGCACCACGCTTACACTCACGATTAATACTTTACTCCCTCTAGAGCAGAAATAAAGCACTCAAAGAGTTGCGAACCTAATGAACAATATAAACACAATGTTTACTTGAATCAGAAGTTGATTACTAGAGAAATCTCAGAGGTAAGCTCAGATAGAACTTGGATCTGTTAAGGTATAAGCTATAGAGAGGGCACCGACAGGCCAACACCTCCTCCAAACTCTTCCCTCACTCTCCATCTCACTATTTCTATTTATAAGACTAGATCCTATGGAGGACTAATCTTCTCTTGATTGCTGGCTCGATCCTAAAGATATGAATTAGGGTTTTAGGGATCTACTGAGGGAGGGGGTAGGGGCTGATATATAGGCCAAAGCATCAATCCTGAGACCTCGAATCAAACTGACTTGAATAAATGGCAAAGATTGGATCTCAATGGCGGTGAGGAACCGACTTTCGAAGTGGAGGCTGACTCGTAGGACCCATAGGCTAGGCGACCTGCAGGTGGGGCCGGCTAGCCCCACATTACAGCCCCTCAAGGTCTGCTTTGGTGGAGAGCCTCCTAGTGTCTTCTAGAATCTTCCCACGCTGTTTACGCGGTGGAATTCCGTAATTTCCCTTGACGAATAGGTCCCCCTTAACGGTTTTTTGGATAAACCCTGCTAAAAACACAGATTCACCAAAACTCATGGAATTTATTACTTTAAACCCCTATACCTATGTTTGGTGATGTAATTAAGTATAAATGTAGGTTATGTTGATGGTTTATAATTGATGTTAATGATCGTCAACACTTCACCTTCGGACCAGACACGCCACTACAGTCGACTGGACGCGACGCCCTTAGAGTCTAATCCTATGCAGAGAGGTCCCAAGAGCGACATTTCACTTCGAATGGGGTCTGGTTAAGCCAACCGGACTCACCCAGGGTCCGGTTCAGCCTCAGCAGCTTCGTCCGCATGCCACGCGTTGCCATGCCATCGACTGGACGCACAGCGCCACCGTCACGGCAGACCTGCACACCCCCAAGGTGTTGTCAGTCATGGCCCTCTACAGACGCCGATCGGACTCTCACACCTAGGTCCAATCGCTCATGCCCTAGGGTCTGGTCCGCCCTGGCTAGTTAGGGTTGGGTACCAGACTCGCCAGCGCAGAGTCCGATCACCCAACTAGTAGGGTCCGGTCCACCCTGTTCAACTTCTTTCCTTCTCCATCTTGATCTGTTTCCACTCCAACAACTTCTCCTTTGCAAATGTGCCGACATCTCCAAGTGTACACCACCATGTGTATGTGCGTTAGTAATTTTCACAAACATTTTTCAAAGGAGTAATCACTCAATTCACCACGCCACTCGATCTTAGCAACGATGCAAAGTTAGATCTCACTCGAGTGACACTAGATGACTGATATGCAAACAAGTTTGCCCCTCTTGATAGTACGGCCATCTATCCTAAATATGGTCATAAACTTCTCTACACACCTATGACCAATGAAATGAAATGCCCTATAGGTTATACCTTTGCCTTGCATTCTAATCAATCTCCTTTAGTGTTGATGCAATATGCGCACCAACCATATCACAAATGATATGATCCACTTAATATCATCACGTGACCTTATTTGTTTATCAATCTTGACTTCCCTTGCTTTTCACCGTTGCCTTCATCCGTCGGCACCATGTCTTTCTCAAGCTTGATCGTCACGCGATCCATTGCTCCAAAGCCTTCAACTTGCCCTTCACGCTTGCAACCGGTTGAAAGGTCCCTAATTTGGTTTTGGTAATTGAGTGACAATCTAGGTGGACTAATTGTAGTTAATATGAGATACACAGGTGATTAGTCCACAGGTACACTTGTGTGAGCAACTCATGCCATGGCGGTGAAGATGGTTTGGATTTGTTGCAAGGCTTATTGCATATGAGACACGACATGGAGTCATGTGACTAAGGTGGAGAAGATCAAGACAAGACTTGGCTTGATGGACCGGTTGCAAGCGTGAAGGGCAAGTTAGAGGCTTTGGAGCGATGGACCGCATGGCGGTGAAGCTTGAGCAAGACTTGGCACCGATGGACGAAGGCAACGGTGAAAAGCAAGAAAGGTCAAGATTGATGAACTAACAAGGTCACATGATGATATGAAGTGGATCATATCATTTGTGGTATGGTTGGTGCATGTGTTGCATCAACAATGGAGGAGATGGAATAGAATGCGCAAGGCAAAGGTATAACCTATAGGGCATTTGATTTCACTGGTCATAGGTGTGTAGAGAAGTTTATGACCGGGTTTAGGATAGATGGCCATACTATCAAGAGGGGCAAACTTGTTTGCATATCGGTCATCTAGTGCCACTCGAGTGATCTAACTTTGCATTGTTACTAGGATCGAGTGGCGTGGTGAATTGAGTGACTAATTCTTTGGAATAAAAATGTTTGTGAAAAGCTAACACACGTGCACATGGTGGTGTACACTTGGTGGTGTTTGCATATTTGTAAAGGAGAAGAAGTGGGTGAAGAATCGCTGGTCACTAGGGTGACCGGACATGTCCAGGAGTGGACCGGACGCGTCCGGAAGGAATACCGGACGCGTTTGGTGTTTGGCCCCAGGCTCGGTCACATTTGGCTAAGATGATTGGACTCTGTGTTGGAGGAGGACCGGACCTAGGCAGGTTACTGTTCCTACGTCCGGTCTCTTTATCATGACACGCCAAAATTTAAGTGAGTGAGGATCAGACTTTAGGTGCGCCGGTCGTCTCAGAGCGGTTTAGAGCTCTCTGGACTCGACTAGACCCTACATGCTAGCATATGCATCCTCAGTTGTTTGTCGTGTCTGGTCTCGGTGCTGAGTGAGGTGACGCGCAGGCGATTGGACTCCGCGTGGGAGCGTCTGGTCGTGAACCTATGCATCTGATCAGGTACTGACTGCGTGTGTTAGAGCTGCCGTTGGGCGCCAATGGCTATTTTTGTTTGAATGGGACACGTGGCAGCGCTGGGGTGACCAGATACGTTCGCTCGTTGTGTTGGACGCGTTCGGTCAGTGCGCAGACTATCCAGTGAAGGGGTAACGACTCTATTTGTTTGTGGGGTTATAAATAAGAGCCTTGACCGACCTTGGGCTAGTTGCTGAGCACCCTTAAGTCTTAGTGGCTTGTGTAGCTATGCTTGGGAGCCCTCTAACTCATATACACTTAATAGTGATCATCCGACTGAGTCTGAGTGCGATTCTAGTGTGATTGCATCATGAGGTTGTATCGAGTGGGACTAGGTGATCGAGTTGCAAGTCAGTGGTGCTTGTTACTCTTGGAGGTTGCCACCTCCTAGATGGCTTGGTGGCGTGATCTCCATCGAAGCACACAAGGAAGCTTGTGTGGTGCTCTGAAGAAGGTTGTGAGGGGTGTTGTGCTCGTCCCGCGAGAGCCGCGAAGTGCAACTCTAGTAGAGGGAGACACGAATGACGACAAGTGGTTTAGCCGAGTCAAAGTGCTAAGCTTGTAGTAAGCACTCCACGTGGGAGAGTGCAACTTGCGGGTCACCACTAGCAAGAGAACTGATGGCAACCTTAGAGCTTATCTCAACGGGGACTAGCTTGGTGGTAACCAAGTGAACCTCGGGATAAAAATCACCGTGTCAACCTTATTCATCCCGTTGGTTTGCTATTCCTAACACAAGCCTGTTTTCACTGTAATATAGATTGTGCTTGTGTAGTTGCTCTTATAATTAGTTAGCTTGTTTAGCTTGTTAGTTACCTTCTTGTTTGTAGCATAGAAGTAGCTCTCTTGCGTGACTAATTGGCTTGAGCAGTCTTTTTAGTCGCATTGCTTAGTTTGTGTAGCTAAGTAATTTGCGGTCTCTAATTTAGCTTGTGTAGTCTTGTTATTGAGCATTGCTAGTCAGTTTAGGTGGCTTTGTGCTTTTTTTATCAGTTTGTGTAGGAGCTCCCCCAGTTGCCAAAGTACTAGTTACATAGGTTTGTGTGACTTTGCTACTAAAATTGTTTAGGTGAGCTCTAGCTAACCCGACAACTTTGTTGCCTAATTAGGATCTTTTAAGGTGCTTGAGAACGTAGAAAGAGTGGTGTAGTCTTGGCTAAACCGATAGTTTAAATTACGCATTTGTTTCGTTAGCCCATGCAATTAATTTTAGAAAGTACTATTCACCCCCTCTAGTCCGTCATCTTGACCCTACACCGGTCCCTCAAGCTAAGTCTTGTATTGATCTTCTCCACCTTAGTCACATGACTCAATGTCATGTCTCATATGCAATGAGCTCCTTCATTACGTGTGTGAGCCTTGCAATAAATCCAAGCCATCTTCACCGTCATGGCATGAGTTCCTCACACAGTGTACCTGTGGACTAATCACCTGTGTATCTCATATTTAAACGCATTAGTCCATTCTAGATTGTTACTCAATTACCAAATCCAAACTAGGAACCTTTCACATGGTCATCCCTGTTTCTGTTTAGTTGAAGGGATTAGAGAGACGGGTGTCCAACATCCAGAGAAAGATAACGCCACTAAATAGAAATAGGGTCAACTAAACAGAGACATGGTCGCTCCCCACTAGCGCACAACCATGCTGGCTCTGCCCCAAGGGCCGCGCTCCCACCGACGCTATGTAGCTAGGCCAACTTTGCCCCGACGGTTGCGCTCTTCAATGACGCCGAGCATCTAAGATATGGATCTGCTCGATGAACCCTGCTCCCTGACGATGCCAAGCAGCAAGGCCCATGCTCCTCTCGACACAGCATGGAATGGGAGGTGCGCCGCAGGGCGAGCAACGTGGTGTGGGAGGCATGGTCGGGGTCGAGCTCCTTTTCTGGCTGGTGGTGGCACTCCTTCCAACTCTGAGTGGCGGCAAGGACTGGAAGGTTCGAATGTACTCCTTAGGCATGAACAAGATAAGCATCGTAGGAAAAAGATAGTATAGAGAAAATGACATGTGGATGGATGGATGAGTAAATTTAACGGGGATAATGGGAAGGGCCATGTGCCTTTAGCTAAACTAGATATATGCTCGATTTCTCACTAATTGGACATGGATACGTGAGATCTGAGGACTTCGTATCGGATGCGGACATGTGAACAGAGAACGGAACTTAACTTATATTTCTGGATAGATCTTTTTAGGTGTAGAGATAGTAGAGGGGAGAAAAGAATCAAATTGGGTGTCGTATTCTATAGAAAACAAGAATAGAATTATCCTATTTTTTTTATCTCAAAACCAAACGCACTCCCGTACCCTAAATAAATCTGATAAAGGATGCAGGGACTCTGTTAAACCAACCAAGCTTCAGAAAATGTCGTAGTATTTTCTATCGACTCCAAACAACACGTTACACACTGATCATCATCCCTTCAATGCGTATCAAGTTGGTCACACCTCGCCCCAATTCGCTACACGTACTCGCACACGCTGCCGCCCTCCACGGCTTCACCGACTTCATCGTGTCGTCTCAACGACCTCCACCCGAGTCCCGACCACCCCAACTGTTCCTCCCCCTAATCCCCGCGCCACCGCTCGCTACTGCCTCGCCGCCGATGGACTGGCCGCAGCCGAATTCTCCTCCGCCGGTGAACTGGGACGCACTGGACGCCCTTATCCTCGACTTCGCCAGATCCGACCGCCTCGTCGCCCCTCCTCCCGCTGCACCCGCCCCCGCCCCAGCCTCCCCCTCGCCGCCGTCCTCACCCTCCTCCTCTACTACCACCGTCACCTCCTCGGCCCCATCCTCGTCTTCGTCGTCCTCTTCCTCATCCTACCGGTCGCGCCTCCTCATCCGCTGCGCGCGCTGCGCGCTCGAGCTGGGAGACGTCGACGCGGCCCTCGCGCTCCTCCGGGCCCACGCGCCCACCGCGCTTGCCGACCACCGCCTCCTCTTCTACCTCCACAAGCAGGTGCGTGCCATTCCCTCGGTCTCCCGATACCTCCGGCGCTTGTGGTTCAAACTGAGACATGATTCAATTTGCGTGGCGCTGCAGAGATTTGTGGAGCTGGTGAGGAGGGGCACGGAGGCGGACAGGGACGCCGCGCTCGACTGCCTCCGCACGGCGCTCGCTCCCTGTGCGCTGGACGCCTACCCAGTGAGTGCTTCTGCTGTGACTCCCCTCCTCATGCCTGACATGATGCTCTGATTCTAGTTGAGGTGTTCAAGCGTCAAATTAAAATTTACTTCATGCGGATAGTGGTTTAAGTACTGTGACTGTGTACTGAACCTCCGTGGTGGCTCATACCATGCTGAAAACAGTGTTGAATGGATATTTAGTGGCTTGGAATCGAGCACCAAGTTAAGCGTGCATAGGCTAGTTAATAATATGAGTAGTGGATCATGAAGTGGTGAATTGTGGGAATTGTCAGGCTTGTTGTTGGATCTGAATGGGTTGAACCTACAATTGTGGCTTTGGTATAGTGAGGATTGATTCGGTGGCCAGCAGGGGATGAGTCTCCTCTAACTCAGCAGGGCTGTCTCTTGGAATTTGAGGCCCTGGTAGAAAATGCAAGATGGGGCCCTAAAATTGGAAAAAATCATATAGTCAAATCATGCTTTCACTTAATTATACCACTTCAATACATCTTATTGACTCCTAATCATAAGAAGAAATCATATTACAAATTAAGCTGTTCCATGTTTTGCACTCCGTACGCTAGTATCGACTAGCAGGCGCAGGTTACCACTTACCATGATGTGTCGGGTGTCGGTAGGTGTGGAACTGCTGTCAGGGGCGAAGCCACCTTAAAATCCATAGTGGTGCACATTGTTCATAGCCATGTAGAAATATATCTGATTTCAACTAATTTGTATGGTAAAAGTAGGCCATTTAGTAGTAAATATGTTTTTTTTTGCCTGGTGCCAGTGCACCACCCAAACATAGTGCGGTGTCGCCCCTGACTGCAGCAGCGACAGGGTGCGTCCTCCGTCTCCGTATTGGCACTCAGCAGGTGTGTCACTGCATTGGCAGACTAGCAGGGTTGTGTTGCTGCCTCGCTGGGTGGGTGGTGACCTGGGACTGGGAGACAAACAGAGAGAAATTGATCACATTTGATGAACCAGTTGTTGATGCCGATCAATGATCACAATCGATATTCCTTCACAGTTTCACTTCACGTTCATGTATTGAATAAAATGTTTTTTTGTGTGTGTATCTGATAGGCAGCTGCTCTCTGTGCCTTGTCGATCGGAGGTTGTAGCTGTGAGAGATCGGTGGTCGGGGCTTGAACGTCGTACGGCGGCGAGGCGCCGTGATCGCACGACGAGAGAGAGAGAGAGATGACGGCTAGGGTTCTGGAACTCCCGGCTCCCAGAGGGAAGCCGAGTAATGAGATTACTCTTTGCTTAATTCTGTCCACGGGAATTACAACTCCTATATATGGCTAATTACTCTACTAATTATGGAAATAAACAATTAAAGATAAATATGGGCTTTTAGCCCCTAGCTCCTGCGCCTCATCTACCCACTAATGGGCCTCCTCTTGGCATATTGGATGCCGGTCATAACATCTCTCCCCGCCTGCACAAACAACTCGTCCTCGAGCTGGAAGTCGGGAAACTGCTTGCGGAACTCTGGAAGAGACTCCCAAGTGGCGTCGTCGTCGGAAAGGCCTTGCCACTTGACCAGCAGGCGCCACTCACCGCGACGCTGCTGAGCCTGCAGGACGCGCTCTGGAGCTGGAAGATGCCGGCCGTCGAGGACCGGGGGCAGCTCGCCGGCTGCTGCAGGAGGGTCGCCGCGGTGGGGCTTGAGCAGCCCCATGTGGAAGACGTCGTGAAGCCGTGCGCCCTCCGGAAGCTGCAGGCGGTAGGCGACGGAACCGATGCGTTCGAGAACACGGAACGGACCGGCAAACTTCGGACCGAGCTTGCGCTTCGCCCGAGGGTCAAGGGACTGAGCCGTCCGGTGGAGCAGGCGTAGATAAACCCAATCCCCGACCGCAAACTCCACGTCGCGGTGCCCGGCGTTGTAGTACTTCTTAGACAGCTTCTGCGCCTGGAGAAGGCGCTGATGCACCTCGGCCAAGATCATGTCCCGGTCTCGGAGAAGCGTCGCGGCGGCCTCGGAACGGGCCGACCCCGGCTGATACGGCAGGATGGGCGGCGGAGGGCGACCGTAGACCACCTCGAATGGCGTGGCGCGCAGGGCCGTGTGGAACGAAGTGTTGTAGCAGTACTCGGCCCAAGACAGCCAATCCACCCATGCGCGCGGACGATCACCTGTGATACATCGAAGATACATGGCGATCACCTTGTTAACTACCTCGGACTGGCCGTCAGTCTGGGGGTGGAAAGCCGTGCTCATGCGCAGCTTGATGCCGGCGAATCGGAAGAGGTCGCGCTAAACATTCCCGGTGAACACCGGGTCCCTGTCGCTGACGATGGAGGAGGGGAACCCGTGCAACCGGACGATGCCGTCGAAGAAGGCGCGGGCGATGGACGCGGCGGTGTAGGGGTGGTCGAGCGCGATGAAGTGCGCGTACTTGGAGAAGCGGTCGACCACCGTGAGAATGACGGATTTGCCGCCCACCTTGGGCAGCCCCTCGATGAAGTCCATGGAAATGTCCGCCCACAGTTGGGAGGGCACCTCCAGCGGTTGCAGCAGGCCGGCTGGCTGCGACGTCTCCGTCTTGTTGCGCTGACAGGTACTGCAACGGCGCACCCAGTCCTGTACCAGCGCACGATCGCCCGGGATGTAGAAGTCGGTGCGCAGGCGGTGGAGCGTCTTTTGGACACCCTCATGGCCGGCCAGAGTGAGCCAGCAGCAACGCTTGGGGGCGCAGGTCGCCGTGGTCGGGGACGAAGATCCTGCTGCCATGTAGCAGCAACCCACCATCCAGGCGCCAGGGGGCAGCCAGCGCCCCGGCGGCCAGCTGCTGGAGCAGGTGCTGGGCGTCCGCCACGGTGTTGAGGCGGCCGGGACGGTACTCCACCGTGAAGTCGAAGCCGAAGAGTTTGCTGATCCACTGATGCTGAGGCACGGTGGACAAGCGCTGATCCAAGAGAAACTTTAAACTGTAATGGTCAGTGCGAATAAGAAAGTGTCGTCCCCAAAGGTATGACCGCCAGTGGCGCACGGCCTGCACCAAACCGATGAGCTCGCGCTCGTAAGTTGCAAGCTTGAGATGTCGAGCCGCGAACGGGCGGCTAAAGAAGGCGAGAGGTCCGGCGCCCTGGTGAAGGACAGCGCCGAACCCCACACCCGAAGCGTCGCAGTCCACCATGAACAGCTTGTCGAAGTCGGGCATCTGGAGCACGGGCCCTGTGGTGAGGGCGCGCTTCAGCGCCTGGAAGGCCTCCGCAGCCTCCGTGTCCCAGTCGAACGCGTCTCACCGCAAGAGACGCGTCAGGGGAGCCGCGATGAGCCCGAACTCCCGGATGAACTTCCGGTAGTAGCCCGCCAAGCCCAGGAAGCCACGAAGTCCCTGGGCCGAGCGTGGAGGTGGCCATGCCGCGACCGCGGCCACCCTGTCGGCGTCCATAGCGACGTCGTCAGCGGAGACAACGTGACCCAGGTAGGCCACTGACGTGGCCCCGAACGAGCACTTCGAGCGCTTGAGGTGGAGGTGGTGCGCCCGAAGCTCGTTGAGGACGACGGCGATATCCTGCAGATGCTCTGCCCACGACGAGCTGTAGATGAGAATGTCGTCGAAGAAAACCAGCACAAACCTCCGCAGGTAGGGGCGAAGCACGTTGTTCATTAGCGCCTGGAACGTTGCTGGCGCATTGGAGAGCCTGAACGGCATGACCAGGAACTCGTAGCGGCCATGGTGCGTGCGGAAGGCAGTCTTGGCGATGTCGTCGGGGTGCATCCGCACCTGGTGGTAGCCCGACCGCAAGTCGAGCTTAGTGAAGAAGCGAGCCCCATGGAGCTCATCGAGGAGCTCGTCCACCACCGGGATCGGGAACTTGTCCTTGGACGTCTTGGCGTTGAGGGCGCGGTAGTCGATGCAGAAACGCCAAGACGCGTCCGCCTTGCGGACCAACAACATCGGTGCGGAGAACGGCGAGGTGCTCGGCCGGATGATGCCCTGGGTGAGCATGGCCTCGCACTGGCGTTCCAGCTCGTCCTTCTGCAGCTGGGGGTAGCGGTACGGTCGGACGGCAACCGGGGCCGTGTCGGGCAGCAGGTGGATGCGGTGGTCGTATGGCCTCACCGGAGGGAGACCGCGCGGCTCGTCGAAGATGGCCGCGTGCTGCTCGAGGAGGTGATCCAGCAGGGGCTGCTGGACGGCGGCGGTAGCCGCCGTAGACTGCTGGGAAGGCTCGAGTGGGTCAGGGCCGCCCACGCCCTGCCACTGGATCCGGCGTCCGCCGCGCCAGAACGCCATGGTCTTGGCCTCCAAATCCCAAGTGATGGGGCCGAGCGTGCGCAGGTAATTGTAGCCGAGGATGAAGTCGAAGCAGCCCAAGTCGATGCCGGCGCACGTGATGGTGAAGGTCTCCCCTTCGATGGTGATGGGGATGTTCCGGGCGAGCCCAGCGCAGCGAAGTTTGTCCCCATTGGCCACCGTGACGCGGAGGTGTTCCCCGCCATCCGGAGCGAACCCAAGGCGCCTCATCGTCGCCCCACTGAGAAAATTGTGGGTGGAGCCGGTGTCGAGCAACGCCAGCAGGCGCTCCCCCTTGATCATCACCGGCAGCAGCATGGTGTTGGACGTCCGAATGCCTGCAAAAGCATGGAGGGAGACCGCAAAGACATTAGCAACATCGGCCTCGGGAGCGGCATCTTCCTCCTGCAGAGTCGGCGCGACCACATCCTCTTGTGGTGGCGTGGCTTCCTCGATAATGTCGTCGGCTGCCAGGTAGAGGAGGCGCGGGCACACGTGGCCCGGGGCGTAGAGCTCATCGCAATTGTAGCAGAGCCCCTGGCGGCGCCGTTCTTGCTGCTCGACTGGCGTGAGTCGCCGGAATGCGAGGCCGCCCGGGGCGCCCGCTCCCGCGGCTGGAGGAAGCGCTGCCGGCCCGGCCCCTGGTGCGCGCGCCGCTGGAAGGCCCGCCCGTTGGACCGGTCGGGCGGCGCGTGCAGGAAGCGCCGGAGGAGTCGCAGCCGCCCGCCGCTCAAATGCGCGGGCGTAGTGCATCGCCGTCTGCAGGTCCTGCGGGCGGTGGATCTCGACGTCCACCCTGATGTGCTCCGGTAAGCCGCCGACAAAGAGCTCAGCACGCTGGCGCGTAGAGACGTCCGGTGCGTGACAGGCGAGCGCTTGGAAGCGGTCGGCGAACTCCTGGACGGTCGTGGCGAAGGGCAGCCGCCCGAGCTTAGCCAGCCGACTGCCCTGTAGCGGCGGCCCAAAGCGAAGGCGACATAAGTCGTGGAAACGCTCCCACGTCGGCATGCCTTCGTCCTGCTCCAAGGCGTAGTACCAGGTTTGTGCGCCCCCGCGGAGATGGTAGGACGCAAGCCAGGTACGGTTGGTCGCCGGCGTGCGCTGGCCGCGAAAGAACTGGTCGCACTGGTTCAACCAATTCAGCGGATCAACGGTGCGGTCGTATGTTGGGAACTCGAGCTTGTAGAACTTGGCCTGCGGATCATAGTCGAACGGCGGCTGGCTACCATGGCTGCCATAGTTGGAGGCGCCGAATGGCGGCTGGCCGCCATGGTTGGATGCGACGCCACCATCGTTTGGGACGCCCCCGTAGGCAGGCCCCCCTCCGTACGCGTCCGGAACTGGCGCCGCTGAAGGGTGGGACGATGGCATGCTGCTGCCGTGGAACAGCGGCCCGTCGGTGCCACCATAGAGGACCCCCGGGGCCGGAGCACCCCCGTAGGAGGACCCGACGCCGGCGGAGGACGGTGGTGGTGGAAGCCATGGCTGCGTCGTGGAGGATGAATAGGCCAGCGGTGCCACGAACATCCAGGGCGGCAGCGGGGACGGGGAGTGCAGGAACTGAATTTGTTGGATCGGCACCCCACCCGATGGGTTCGGCACGGACGGGCGTGGTGATGATCCGTGCACTTCGGGCGGCATGCCGTACTGGGGCGCCATCCCTGACGTAGCGATCGCGGGGGACGGCGGCGGCGGCGGCAGTTGTTGCGGCGGCGGCCGTGGTGGGAGTTGCGGTTGGGGAGACGGCTGCATGTGATTTGATCCGCCCAGGAAGGCGCGAATCTCGCCCACCGCGCAGCCCAGATCGAGGATGGCCTACGTGACTTCCTCGGGCGTGAGGACGGCCGGCCCGCCGGTGGCAGCGGGCGCCCCTGCGGAGCCTAGCGGCATCGGGGACGATGGAATCATGGCGTTGGTGGTAGGGGGTGGCAGCGGCACGGAGGCGGACGGCAGCGGAACGGAGGTGGAGGCCACGATCGGCGGCGTGGAAGAGGTGGGCAGAGGGAGCGACATCGAACCAGAGATCTCTGATACCAGGTTGATAGGCAGCTGCTCTCTGTGCCTTGTCGATCGGAGGTTGTAGCTGTGAGAGATCGGTGGTCGGGGCTTGAACGTCGTACGGCGGCGAGGCACCGTGATCGCACGACGAGAGAGAGAGAGAGATGACGGCTAGGGTTCTGGAACTCCCGGCTCCCAGAGGGAAGCCGAGTAATGAGATTACTCTTTGCTTAATTCTGTCCACGGGAATTACAACTCCTATATATGGCTAATTACTCTACTAATTATGGAAATAAACAATTAAAGATAAATATGGGCTTTTAGCCCCTAGCTCTTGCGCCTCATCTACCCACTAATGGGCCTCCTCCTGGCATATTGGATGCCGGTCATAACAGTATCCTTGTAATAATGCAATTATACGTAGCTCTTGTGTGTATTGAAGAAAAAAAGTGGCTTTAGATTTTTGGGGCCTGTGCAGCTGGCCACCTCGCCCCTGCCAGTTGATGGCCCTGGTGGTCAGGATCCCTTGTTTCAAATGGCACATGTATTCAGGAGTTTGGCTTGGCAAATAAGTATGGCTGTGCAAAATACTACATGGAGTCAGATATAGTCTTCAGAATTTGATTTGATTCAGAGTGTCCAATTTGTCCGAACAATTTGGACATAGGTGTGGAGGTAACTCTGGCATCCAGTTCTTAGTGGGTGCTTACCCCTTGGTTATTGCAGTATGCAGCCTTGAAATCTGTGCTATGGAAATTGAATTTTTTTTAAAAAAAAAACTTTGGAGGTAATATATTGCTTCATATGAGGACATATTGCTAGGAGACTATCCCTGCTAGTTTGAGCTATCGCATTAAGGAAAATATATGAAAGAGGTTCTTTCTCGAGCTGTGATGTAGGCAAAATGTAGCCAACATATCGTTACCCACAAGTGTCACAAAGTTTGTCAACAACTGAACATATGATGTGTAGGGTAGGGTGCTAGGAAAATGTGTCAGTCAAACTAAGTTGCACGGATACGGATACGTGTATCGGTATTGGAAGGATACGGATACGCGGATACGGCAATTTTCTAAGAAACCCGATACGCGGATACGTTTTACTGTTTTTTAATAAATATAGATAATAACGCATATTAAAATTGCGAAAGAGTGAAAGTAGTAAATTACCTTGCAATAGCAATTACCAGCCAAAGCAAAGACCGGAACTCCGGAAGCATCTCCATTCTTCAATTGTCCATTCTCGAGTTCTCCAAGACTCCAAGTCCAGAATTTGCACAGAAAAACCAAGTAACCAACTATCAATCAATTTATTACTAAAACTTGACTACTTGAGTATTCAGTAATCACTAATCAGTAGTAGTTCAGTACATCACCTTGCAGTTCATGCAGCAGCAGCCAGCAAGTTCCTATTGTCTGAACTCTGAACTCTGAAATTGATGCAGCAGCCAGCAAGTTCATGTTTGTGGCTGCAGATCCACTAGTCTACTGCATACAAGCAAAGCAACCAGAACTAGTCTACACTAGCACTTGCACTAGCACTGCTCATATTTGGAGACGCCATCTACTCTCTACTAGTCTACTGCATACAAGCAAAGCAACAAGAACTGCACTTCATCAATACGAGAGACAACACCGACATGGTTCAGAGTCTGGAGTCTACAGGAGAGGTAAGGAACGGGGGCAGGCTTACCTCACCACTTTGGAAGGGGAGCTCGCCGGATGGATTGGAGAGGCCTCGTCGCCGGCACTACCTCGCAGACCTGTAGAGAGAGAGGAAGAAGAGGTGAGGACGGACTGATGGAGAGGATCCGTGCGGCTAGCGGAGAGACAACTAGTCTCCATGTGAAAAAAAAGGGACAGTGGAGGAGGGGGTGCGCTGCAGGCCTGCAGAAGCAAGGGGAGGGGAGGAGCGGTGCTGTACTGCTGTGGACGGCGCAGACCCGGGCCACCGGATCCACGAATCGCGCAGACCCGGGCCGACATGGATCCGGCCGTGGGAGGAGGCGATGCGCCTAGACTCACCCGGAACGGAGGTAGCGCGCCGGAGAGGAACGGTTTTCGCCGGAGGAAGCGGTGAGGCTGGTGGCGCCCGGAGGCGGAGGCGGAGGCTCGTCGCCGGTGGCCGGCGGCCGGCGAGCGGGGTTGCGGCGCGACGCGCGGGCGCAGCCGTGAGCTTGTCGCCGTGCGGGACTGCGGGACTGCGCCGATGCGGACTGTAGGCGTCGGGGCAGAGGATAACGTACGTCTTCTGGGCTTCTACTGGGCTGGGCCGTATCTGGACGACGGATACGTGTCCGGTGGCGTATCCGAATATTACAAAAATAATAAAAAACCGGATACTCGGTGGATACGTATCCTACACGTATCGGACACGTATCCGTATCCGATACGTATCGGATACGCGATACGCGCCTTCAGGGAAGTATCCGTGTAACATAGCAGTCAAACACGCAGCTATGTGGGAAACCGTGGTGTGACTGGGATTAGGTGATGTTAGGTGCAATACCAGTGCCCTAAGAGCTAAGGTTGCACGTCTATCATGTTGCAATACACAAAAGCTGGAAAGTTTTACTTTTTGTCACATTTCTTTGGTTACTTTTGCACTGATGTGGCATACTGTATTTTGCTTAAGTTGTCGCAATCTACCCCTTCAGCACAATGACTGTCTTGCCACGTACACTTTGCCAGAGGTAATTGCAGCTAAATGTGGTACTGTGGTAGCCAACCAAGCATATCCTAACTCAACAGCTGAATCATGTGATTATGTATATATTTGTTGAGGTAGAGCCACTTATGTTGTAGCAGCTGATATTTAGAAAAGCACTAGTTACTGGTACATTAGTATAGGTTAAAATTTGCCTGAGCTACAAGATGTTATTTTGAAAGGGTGCTTCTGATGGTCTTACTGTTATGATCATTGGCTCTACAACAGTTAACCTGTACTAAACAAGTTACAGGAACATACAACGTACTTTTTACAAAAACGATTTGATTGTTATGGAACATATGTTTTTTGAAACTTGACATGGCTAAGTGGTAATTCCTCAGAAATTAGTTTATAATTTTTAATTCAAAGCATGCAACAAATGACTTTCTTTTTGTCATTAAAATGTTTCCATCATGAAAGGTTATTTATAAGTTTAGGCCTTAGGGACTGTTGGTGCATTTTACAGTTTCAATTCAATTCACAATGAATGAATATACTGCCTGGCTTTCTCTACTACCCTGTTCCTGTTTGATAAGGTTATGGTGCTCATTTAATTCTTTCCTGTTCAATTCTTGGGAGGGCAAATTTCAAATGTATTAGAGAGCCATATATTGAACATAACACTAAAAGAGCATCACACAGCACCTAGGATATATTAGACTGCTAAACCTGAATAAACACATTTATCCTAGCATGTTTAATTGAGTTTCTTTGTGCTTGTTTGGAGCTTTCTTACTGAATAAGTGAATATTGATATGTTAATATGCCCTGAAGGAAGCTTATGAGGAGTTCAAGCATATAATGCTTGTGTTGATATATGACAAAGATGATCAATCTTCCCCAGTTGTTAATGAGGTATGCAGGGTCCCCTATGTCCATATTCTGCTTCATGAGCTTATCATCTAAGAATAATGGCACGGATATGTTAATTATTCATACATTGTATATTTGGTGACATTACTTCTTTAAATAGTGGATAGCAACATAGACCAATTAGTACACTCAAGAAGACAGCTTATAATATTTCTTGGTAAGGTATTGACTTCTCCAGAGTTTAGGTAGCTTTGATTGTCACTCAATTGTTTGACAAAAAAAAAGTAAGGAATCAACTTCTCCAGAGTTTAAGACTTAAGTAGCTTTGATTGTCATTGAATTATTTGACAATACACTGCTTTGCACTTGCCCATGAGTGCCTTACCTTTAAAATAATATACTTCTTTTTTCTCGAACACGCAGGAGAACTGCACATCAGTATTTAGAAGAAGGAGTTTAGATGACTTGTACAATCCCTATAGAGGCAAAGAAGTTACAAAAAGGATTCACCAATAGAAAAAACCTTAGTCACAACCAGCGCCCGTGAACAAAACAATTATGACCAATAAAAAAATACTGTACTTTTTGCATGTTAGAATTAGAACTTCTATGTTGGGAACTATTATTATGCTTATTGCTTCTTGGAAGATATGTTTCTCAACTTTATAGAGGTTGCTATTGCTATGTTATATCTTTCAGCACTTCACGATGTACTGTAAGGAAGTTCTTAATGTTTCTGGTATTAATCGTTTCTTCCTTCTTAAACCCTTTGCTCTACAGTGGTCTATAAAGAGGAGGTTTGAACTTGCTGGTCTACTATCATCTATACTAAGAGCTCATTTAGAAGCTTATGACCCTATTCTATCGCTGACGTTAAGATACTTAATAAGGTACCTTATACACTACATACGTTCTATTTTTCCAATCATATTTGGTCAAATTATCATCTATGCCATTCTAACAATTTTACAACACTTGAATAGCATTCACAAGGCATTTTGCAAGCGCCAAGGAATTTCATCACCTATATCTGATCTCACTGAGCGACTGCTATTTGAGGATCGTGATCCCCCTGTGGTTCCTCAGGAATGCTTACTCGAAGCACCACCATTTGATGAGGCAAGCACTCCATAGTAATTATTAAATATACATATACTATACTCTTTTTGCACCAGCTTTTGATATTTGGATATTAGGTTGATGTTCAAGCCCTAGCGCATGCTGTGGAGTTGACAAGACAAGGTGCTGTGGATAGCTTGAAGTTCGCAAAAGGAAATTTATACCAAGCATTTCAGGTTGTATTATAATTACAAAAATTTGGTATAAAATTATTCAACCATGACCATAGAATTTTTGTTGCCATTTGTGCTGATTTCTTAACTGAAAAGAAACTTTTGTTTTTAATAGTTTTTGTGAAACATGCAAATTTATTTTTCATGCAACTTAGTGGGTGTTTGGTTTCTCCTCCTAAACTTTAGTCGCTGTCCCATCGGATGTTTGGACATATGTATAGAGTATTAAATATAGACTAATTACGAAACTAATTGCACAACTTGCGACTAATTTGCGAGACGAATCTTTTAAGCCTAATTAGTCCATGATTTGACAACGTAGTGCTACAGTAAACATGTGCTAATGACGGATTAATTAGGCTTAATAAATTCGTCTCGTGGAGTACTGACGGATTCTGTAATTTGTTTTTTTATTAGTATCCGAACACCCCATGCAACACCCTCACATGACACCTCCTAAATTTTAGTCACCGGATCCAAACACCCCCTTAAGCAGCATTGTTGATCTTATTAATGGCTTGTTACTTTTTAAGCCTGCTATAAATGTTTAGAAATACTACCCCCGTCCAGAAAAGGATGCAATTCTAGCTCTACCCCTAGTCAATCTTTTAAAGTTTGACCAAGTTTATAGAAAAGAGTATCAATATTTATAACACAAAATAAGTATCATGATGAATCTAATGATACTTATTTGGTATTATAAATATTGATATCTTTTGTATAAACTTGGTCAAACTCAGAATGTTTGACTCAATACTATGCTAGAATCGCATTCTTTTAAGGACAGAGGGAGTACATAATTATTTGGTTTTTGTACAAAATTTTGGCAATGGACATTTCCTTTTCTATGCTGTGAATCCAAAATTTTTCCTTCCAAAACTTTCTGTTGAATTTCTCCCCCTGTCACAAGAGTCAAGTTTCAAGCTTCTGATGATATATACCAGCCAATAACTGGCTGCTTGAATAAAAAAAATTAAAAAAGCAGAAAGTTTTGGAATGCACCACACCAAAGTGGTCATTTCTGAGAAGTTCCACCACAAAAAATCCCAGTGGAGACTCGTTGTCTTCATAAATCCTATCTAAACTTGCCACTGAATTTTGCATCTTTGCATTTTCATGACTGGCCCTCTAGTGCATTTTTGTTTGTTGTTTCCCCATTTTCAGTCCTTCCATCACGTTAACATGGTTTCACTATCGAAACCATCACCATACATATATATAAATACTAAATTACCCCCATTTCCATCGTCAGCACCAGGTACTATCTTAGCCTACCTCATGCTGCTTTCTGTATCTTTCCTGCCACTGCCAGTATCTCAGCATTGACAGCCTTCTCTGACAAGTCTTGCTAGACTTATACAGAGGAGTTAGTGGTGCAGGGGACCTTACTGGTGTACCATTATACCTGATTGAGAACAGCAAATCAAAATAGGCCACCCCTTTTGTCCTGAAACCCAAATCCATGCCTGTCATGAGGCCATATTGCCACTGTTTTCATTTCCCAACACCTCCTGCCTCTTGGGCTTACAATTGGCCAGCTTATCCTGTCCAATTTTCAAAGGTTTGCAGATGACATGTCGTACTTTGGAATTCTCTTTGTTTGATCGTGTCTGATATGCCCACTGGAGTGTTGGGAATCATACCTTTCTGAGAGTTGTCTAGCATTTGTATCAACGTTTGGGGGTCTACTTCTGGTTTTGCCTAAAGTTGATTCTTTCTGTTACACACATATGTTTTGTAGTGCATCTCTATTTCTGCTCTGCACAACCAGTTTGTGGTTCACCAATATGTATACATACTGGTTAGGTTTGTGTAAGATGATCATAATGAAATAGGGAAGGGAACAGCATTACAACAGTGTAAATAGTTGGGAGTCCTGTTTTCCTGTTTGTAGTTATATTTGAAGGCTATATATCTCCTGGTCCATTGTTGAGGGGCCAAAAGATTACATTGCCTTTTCATTTCATTTCATTGACTAAATATAAGGAAATAATGTATGTGTCAATCATCATTTGTTGGATTGTTATTTGATACGGCATGAACTTGCTTATGTTTCAACAAGTGTTCCCTTATTGCTTCCTTGGTTTGACGCTCATGATGTAAGCTTATCTGTGTAAAAATGCCAGAACGAATTGTGTCGGATGAAGCTGGACCTGACACTTCTGGATAAACTTGTACACGAGTATTGTGTATACAGGGGAATAGTTGAAGGCAGTTCGCATGTTCTTTCTGGTAAATGGCTGAACCTGTACTACGGGCTACAAGAAAATTTTGTTTACTGCAAATAAGTAATTTTGTGTAGTGCTCTATTGCTAAGCTAACTCTTAGAAGTAGCTTTTTGGTTGCCTAGCTCTAATAAAAACTGTTTTTTTTAGGAACTGCTGACTTGAAATGTAAACAAAATAATGATGTTAATAACGAAACACAGCTTGAGTGTGAAATGACCAACAGTCAGAATGGACATTGTAGCACCAGCAGTATCACTCGCGACGATTCTTGGTCCAGGAGGTTACATAGGGTTAAAAATAGTACGTCTGGGCAGCGAAGACGAAAGAGATGGAGAGGACGGCTAGATGATCTTGATTACGCTTGTGACGCGTTGTTGGATTCTAGTAAGCATGATAGTTTGTCTCCTACCCTTGATATGGACGAAGATACTATGGTAGAAAAACAGGTGAGCTTTCATAATTATTTTTTCCTTTCATGGAAACTAGATTATCGATAAATAGTGATTTATGTTTGTACGCCCTTCTCTAGGACTTGGTGGTAAATTTTAATTTGTCTGATAATATACACATGGAAGACCAGAAATATGAAATTATTTTGGAAATGCGGGACCTCACGCGAAAAGGGATGGCTTCCAAAGTTGTTGAGGAAATAAGCAGTATAGATCCTGATTTCTTTCAACAGAACCCTATTCTTCTGTTTCAGCTGAAACAGGTAAGCCCAACCGTTAACCCATACTTATCTGCAGCTCTGATAGGAATCGATACCTACTTAATATATTTATCCATTTCAGGTTGAATTTCTTAAGCTGGTAGCTGCTGGTGATCATGTATCTGCTCTCATGGTTGCATCCACTCATCTGGGGCCACTTGCTGCCAATAACGAAGCTCTACTGAAGCCCTTGAAGGAAACTTTGGTGACACTAATTCAACCCAATCGAGATGTACTAATGAATGCATTATCATTGCCAGTACTTGCCAGTTCTCTCCAGGTTTGTTCGACGTCTGCATATTGTGAGTCAACATAGCTGCTGTGATAGACTATTAGTGACAGTAAAAGGAAAATTTACTTGGCTTTAGATCTTAGTTTCCTTAATCAAAGAAATGAGCATGAGTTTTATTATATTTATTTAGAGTGATGTGGTATGGTATCAAGCGTATTCTCTTTTGTAGGTTGCAATGAGCAGAAGGCTTGGTATTGAAGAGCCTCAGCTAATGAAGCTAGTCAGAACAACAATCCATACACACACTGAATGGTTTAAGCTTCAGATGTGCAAGGACCGTTTTGAGCACTTTTTGAAGATTGGTTCTCTGAAAGAGGTTGATCCATCATTGGGGAGTCACAGTATGTCCAAGGTCCTTACAGATGAATGTGGAAATGGATCATCTCAAATCACAACATGTTCAAGTGGCAAGGTGCCAGATGAAGGTAGTAGCCCTCAAGTCTCATCAGAAGTTTCCTGTGATGAAAATGCTATACTGAAGGTTATGGTAAGTAATATACTATGATGTTTGGTTCCCTTGCCTACCACAGTCAGGACAAGTGTCGATTTCTTTCTCTACCCTTGGGCCTTTGTTTTTGGCAAGGTGAGCAAGGATCCTCTTGCCTTTACAGGCAATGGACTGGCTCTCCACGTGCAGTTTTCTTTGCCCCTCTTGTAGGGATGACACCAAACATGTCCTATATCTTCTTGGTGAGGATGATTGTTGCTATCTATGGGGTTTACAGTGTAATGTGGCAACGTATTTCTTATGTACATAGAAAAAAAACCTATGCTTGATATTCATTAGTTATCACAAGAGGGTTAATTGTGGCCTGATTTGGTCTTGGTACTTCTAATCTAACAAGGGTGCAGCTTGGGCGTCGGTGTGTTGCAAGGGTTCTTTACCTTTTTTTTAACTTCTCAGTATAAAAGGATGCAACTCTCGTGGTGTTAAAAAAAATAGTTACTAGTTACAGTATTTTAAGGTCAAAGTTAAAAAATCATTTTAACTTCTAGCTGTGTTTAACATTTTACCCTGTTGTCAATAAAAGTTTCCTTTAAAAGCACACTAGGGATGTTCATGGTGAGTCTGTTTTGCATCAATTGTCAAAATAGGGTAAATTTCTGCAGTGGGCACCAAGGTTGTAGTTTTTGGCAACATGTCTCAAACTAGTTTAGGTTTTTGAAATCTACTTTTCAAATTGGTATTGCCTAGGACTGAACGTACCCGTAGTGGAATTTATTGCACTTTTTGTCACTTTGTTTAGAGATCAGAATATTTTATCGTCAGCACCTAAGATATCAATAACATGTGAGATTGAATTTAATTGGCTATTTATCATTTACTGTGTATGTTCTATATACTTAGGAATTCCTTGCGTTGCCAAGGGCGGACGCCATCCAACTCCTCATGCAGTACAATGGAAATGCAGAGACAGTCATCCAACAGATCTTCCAATAGTGCTTACTGTAAATACCACAAGCATTTTGCTTGCTTTGAAACGGAATTATTTGTTGATACTTTTCTTGTCATGTACAGAAGATTCTGTTAGAACTAGGCTTACCTTTTCTTTTTCACTATTTCCTGTTCTCATTTCATCCACCTATAACACAAAAACATACCATAAAAAGATCCACAATTTACATGCAAGCCACGAAGGAATAATGGGGATGTTTATAAATGTGTTGTATTCTGTGAGGATGAGACTATCAAATATCGTAACTCGTGATTTGTTATATGCATACTTATTCCTTATATCGTCGTGTAATCTATACCTTTTTTTATACTTAAAGAGCGACAATTTCTCTCAGTTTTTGTCCTTGGCTCTCTTTTGAGTCCGTTTGTCCTTTCACTCCATAGAGCAAAAGTGTCATATCATTTTTTTACTAGAGTAGTAATATGTAATAAATTAGAGGTTATGAATTAGAGATAAGAGTCTAATTGCTTTAATGTCTAGTCTATGACCTGAATTCACGACACGTGCTTATAGAAGTTAGAATAGTGTCTTCGGTCATAGTTATAATGTTCGATTTTAAAACATATTGGGACAGGTTGTATGATCTGTTGCAATGCATGAGCATGTCTGTTAGTATAAATATCAGAGTGAATTTTTGTCTCTAAATTTTGATCCTCTCCCTCTCTCTTGGGAACAATATAGTCATAGCTGGGTTTACAAGAATGATAGTGCTGCTCTGTATTAGAAAAAAAAATGGAGTTTTAATTTATTTTTGTCTCATCCATGGTCTAAACTCATATGACTTGTGCTCATACAAATTTGGATACATATGTTCAATAAAAGTATGTAGTCTGATTCTAAAATGTATTATAGTAGATGGCATAAGATACTAAGATGTAAATTTTGTTACAACACATATGCACGTTTGCTATTATATATCTATAATAATGTTTTTTTGAGGGTATATATATCTATAATGTTAGTGAGGGACTGTTGTACTAGAGGTTGTGTCACCCAATTTTAAGGATAAAATTGAATGCACGAAACTCGTGTGTGCCCAGGGATCAATCACACACACAAGCTGACAAATTATATAAAGTATCATCACGGTGTCTCATACATCAGAGTTATAATACAACTTAGTCTTACATCATACAGTGGAAAATAAAAAGATGATAAACTCTCGTGGGCTTCGTCACAGGGAAGGTCAACTGTTTGACCACAAGCCTAAAAATTCTCCGGGAATTTCTCATACCCGTTGTCATCTGTTACCCATCCAGGATTTTTATCCAAATAAAGAAAATAAACAAGTGTAAGTACATCCCGTACTTAACAAGCTAACATGGGGTTATGAAGCTCAAAAGGGTTGACTCTGGTTTACTGCAGTTAGCATTTTTAGTACGACAAACTTTTATTATCAGATATTATCAAATTATGCTTAAGCTCCCATTTAAACCCATAAGAACATATATTAAGGTCAAGTGTACCATATATCATCATAGAACAACTTAAATGATCATCATCAAGTATCCAGTTATTCTGTGAGTTTTTCGGGCCGCTCGTGACCGTGAGCACGGCTGTTATAACAGTTTGTTACCCTCTGCAGAGGTGGTGCACATTCACCGCGAGTCGTGATCCCCATATGCCCGGGTTAATTACTCCCATGTCACTACCAAGGTGAGCGGACAGGGTACACTAAGAAGCCATTTCATAGATTTTTCTAACAAGTTAGGGCCGCTAGGTTTCCTTGGCAGGCAGATGTAGGAACCCCTTTCCTATGGCACATATCCATCGCGGCTATACTCAAAGGAAAAGAGGCAGCCCTATACCCAACGTGGCAAGCCCCATTTGCGCCAAAAAGGTAACCTCTAACTAGCTAGAAAAGATCCTATTACTGAGCTAAAGTCAGAGCCATATGACTCTCTCGGTTGCACTGTAAGTCCCAGCTTTTGCCGATAGATAAGTCCTTATGGAGGGCTGGGAGCAACATGATCAAATGTCATTTGCACCTTCGCCCTATGGAACAGTTGTTATATATCATGTTAAACTCTTAGTTCCATAGAGTCATTCATCATCATGTAGATCAAGTTCAGTTAGAGCACTAACAATCTACCCATATGCATTTAACCCATAGGAGACAAGGAACAGGATAAACAATCACTAGGATGTCTTTACGGGTATCAAAATTAGACACATGCAAATGAGTAATTGATTAAAGTGAAATAGGACATCAAGGTAGGCCCATGCTATACTTGCCTTGGTTCACAAACTCTTGCTGGTCCTGCTGGTCGTTGAAGAATTCTTGATCTCCAACGTTCTCCTCACTGTCTGAACGCGACCAACACGGCAACATACAACATTCCAAAAGCATTCATGCAAAGCAAACAATCCTATAATTAGAACAGTACACCAACAGTATAGAAAACAAGACGAAATGTTTATAAAAAGAATCTACGTCTCACTACGATCACGTCAACGCGAAGTTCACGAAAAACGGAGCTAAAACGCTAAAGTTATGAATTAAACGACATTTCCTATAGTATTTTATTCAATTAAACCTAACCATGAAATTTAAAAGTTGCAAACTTGATTAACAGTGACACTAACATGTAGAGAACTTAATTACGAATCTAACGCAATTTGAACGGATCAAATCGGAGCTAAAACAAAGTTTTTATGAGTAAAACAAAATCAGTGGCAAAACTGTAATTAAGGGAAACGTATTTTGAATCTGATAACGGAGATCTGCGCTTTCAGAAAGAGAAAGCGTACACAGGGAAATACGCTAAGGATGGCGGGTTTTATTACATGAAAACAGAGGGGCTCTTTAGCAAATTTGCCACGGCGAAAGGGTATCGGCCATCCTAGGCCGTTGGATCGAGGACGAATGGCTCCGATTAGAGATGGGAGGGAGAGAGAGAGTGCGCCGGCAGGGAACAGGGGCAGCCACGGTGGCTCTCCATTGCCGGCGGTGAGGAGCTCGTCGGCATGGTCGGTTAAGGCCCTACGGGCCACGGTGTGCCCAACCGACGGCACCGGGGAAGAGAGGGGGGGTGCGGCGAACTCGCCTGGGCCGAGAGAGTGGCCGGAGGGTGCGGCTGAGGCGGAGGTCGCCATGACCGGCAGCGAAAACTTCTCGGGCGCACGCGAAACGAGCCCTAGAAGCCACGGTTCATCAAATTGAAGGCACCGAGAGAGATAGGGAAACAAGGCGAAGCTCACCATGGGAGAAATGGAGACGGAGGCGGCTCGGAGACGACTGTTCGCGCGGAGGTTCCGAGCTCGACGATGGCGGATCCCGGCGCTACGGTGCGGCGGTTTCCTCAGGCACGGGCGACGCGAGAGGGAGCGGGGAGAGGCAGCAGGGGTGCGCGCGGGGGGGGGGTCACGGCTTCCATTTGTAGCGGCCGGGGCGTGAGGGGGGGGTGCTCCCACGATGGGCAGCGAAAACGTGGGCGCGGCGGTTGCTGCTTGGCCAAGCGCAGGCGCGGGACGGCTGGAGGTGAGCGGCAGCGCTGACGAGTGGGGCCGGGTCGTCAGCGGTTAGAGGGAAGGGATGCGGTGGCGGTTGCTCGCGAGTTGGGCTGGCGGGGCTGCTGGGCTGGTGAGGCGGCTGTTGCTGGGCCGCGCGAAGCTGGGCTGGCGCGGAGGCAGTGGCCAGCGGGCCGGCGGGGAAGGAAACGGGCCAACAGGCCGAAAGCAAGGAAGGGAGGATAAAGAGAAATGAATTTCTTTTTTTTTCCAAATGAATTTTCCAATTCTATTTTCAAATAATAATAATTTTTTTATCCTTTTGAGTTTAAATCAATACCACTCAACATATTAAATACAATGCTCCAGCATGAGTGCATCAACATGTATATATATTCTTATGATGGATTTTATTTTCACAAAAAATATTATTTTCCTATATTTGAATGCACACATAATTACATATTTAAATCAAATTTACTATTTTAAAAAGAATGCAAATTTTAGGGTGTTACAATTCTACCCCCTTAAGATGAATCTCGTCCTCAAGATTCGGAAGACGTTGACAAAAGAGATGCAGATTCTCCGCCTTTGGATTCTTCTTTACTTCCTCGTGTAGTTCCATCGTCTCGATAGGGATCCCACTTTACTTTGCATACCTGTTGATCTTACTCCAAGTAACTTGCCCAGTTGATTTCAAGATTCTGATAGGTACCCTGAACAACCCTTAGGTAACTCCAATCACTAAGCCTCCTTTCCTATAGTACCAATTCTCCTCAAAATATCCACCTTCCGGCGAAGTCCTAACGAATCTCTTGGTCAGAAAAAAATTCTTCTACCAATCTTCAAAACATTAATGTTTCTGGCTAAGTTGCTCGAACTAGGAAGATAATTCTTAATCCTTGGTGTTGTTCAAATCTTCTTAGCATAACTCTCTCTTGCTAAGGACATCGACAACGACTTTTGCTTCTCCAGGTGATATCACTTTTACCGAACCGAAGAGTACCATTCTCATCCATCCTGAATCCTGGGACCTGTGGGTTATGGGCCCACCACGCTTCCGCTGCGCAATCCAGAACATAGGACACTTCATCTTGCAAATTCTTCCACTTGGCTACCCCCCTTAAGAAAAGATAAACTAGGGGACACCAAGCATAGCTTGCACATTCTTTTAGATGAGCTAACTAGTATCAAGGCATTCTGTCATCCAATTGATACTCTCGTGTAAGTGCAAGAACAAGAAATATGAAGTTCCTCACGAGATGAAAAACAGCAGCGCAGTAAAATAGCTGTAACTCCCATTCTGTTAATCCAATGAAGTTGTAGCTTATACCGTTGGAAAGCTTATAAAATTATCCACAACTTCTTTATAGAACACTTTTCCATATTCCATAGATACTTTGGTCGAAAATGGTACACAACAGAAACTGTTCTCGGTTCCAAACAGCACAAATGCATCGCCTTGTGATTTTCGTATCTCCCTAACCAAAATAGCTATAAAGGTGATTCTTTCGCTCAGAGAAAGATACTGAAGTGTACTATTGTCCAAAATTTTCTCATGATTTGTGGTTGTCCAAGAATAGAGATATAAACCGAAGAGTGTAGACTGCTCCGAAAAGACAGGATCAAGCGAACAGAAGAAAACCATAACCCAACTATTTATTGCACTAATCCTTATACCTTAGGCCTATAAGGTAAATGAAATTGTGGGAACACCCAACAAGATCATTGCAATCATTACAAAGATTCAAAACAATCATAAGCATGGTGACAATTCAACAATCAATAAAGATGCACAACTTAATCATTGACTCAATTTGCGGTACTATCGTCCTTATTATGCTAGGGTAACAATCCTAAGACTCGTCTTCATATTACACAAGAAGGTGATGAGGAACAATTCTAAAAGCATATCAAACCAAGGAGTGAAGATAAGAACAAGGACTTTAAAATAAGCACCAAGGTAGAGATAAATAGCAAAGGTAGAGATATAGTAGAGAAGAAAATATCAAGGTTCATAGAGCAAGGGTTTTTGAAGCAACATCTAAACCTAAAAACGACCAGTTTCTACTAGACTTGCATCCTACAATCAACACTGCTCTGATACCAATTTATCACACCCAATTTTAAGGATAAAATTGAATGCACGAAACTCATGTGTGCCCAGGGATCAATCACACACACAAGCTGACAAATTACATAAAGTATCATCACGGTGTCTCATACATCAGAGTTATAATACAACTTAGTCTTACATCACACAGTGGAAAATAAAAAGATAATAAACTCTCGTGGGCTTCATCACAGGGAAGGTCAACTGGTTGACCACAAGCCTAAAAATCCTTCGGAAATTCCTCATACCCGTTGTCATCTGTTACCCATTCAGGATTTTTATCCAAATAAAGAAAATAAATAAGTGTAAGTACATCCCGTACTTAACAAGCTCACATGGGGTTATGAAGCTCAAAAGGGTTGACTCTGGTTTACTGCAGTTGGCATTTTTAGTACGACAAACTTTTATTATCAGATATTATCAAATTATGCTTAAGCTCCCATTTAAACCCATAAGAACATATATCAAGGTCAAGTGTACCATATATCATCATAGAACAACTTAAATGATCATCATCAAGTATCCAGTTATTCTGTGAGTTTTCCGGGCCACTCGTGACCGTGAGCACGGCTGTTATAACAGTTTGTTACCCTCTGCAGAGGTGGTGCACATTCACCGCGAGTCGTGATCCCCATATGCCCGGGTTAATTACTCCCATGTCACTACCAAGGTGAGCGGGCAGGGTACACTATGAAGCCATTTCATAGGTTTTCCTAACAAGTTAGGGCCGCTAGGTTTCCTTAGCAGGCAGATATAGCAACCCCCCTTTCCTATGGCACATATCCATCGCGGCTATACTCATAGGAACAGAGGCAGCCCTATACCCAACGTGGCAAGCCCCATTTGTGCCAAAAAGGTAACCTCTAACTAGCTAGAAAAGATCCTATTACTGAGCTAAAGTCAGAGCCATATGACTCTCCCGGTTGCACTGTCAGTCCCAGCTTTTGCCGACAGATAAGTCCTTATGGAGGGCTGGGAGCAACATGATCAAATGTCATTTGCACCTTCGCCCTATGGAACAATTGTTATATATCATGTTAAAATCTTAGTTCCATAGAGTCATTCATCATCATGTAGATCAAGTTCAGTTAGAGCACTAGCAATCTATCCATATGCATTTAACCCATAGGAGACAAGGAACAGGATAAACAATCACTAGGATGTCCTTACGGGTATCAAAATTAGACACATGCAAATGAGTAATTGATTAAAGTGAAATAGGACATCAAGGTAGGCCCATGCTATACTTGCCTTGATTCACAAACTCTTGCTGGTCCTGCTGGTCGTCGAAGAATTCCTGATCTCCAACATTCTTCTCACTGTCTGAACGCGATCAACACGGCAACATACAACATTCCAAAAGCATTCATGCAAAGCAAACAATCCTATAATTAGAACAGTACACCAACAGTATAGAAAACAAGACGAAATGTTTATAAAAAGAATCTACGTCTCACTACGATCACGTCAACGCGAAGTTCACGAAAAACGGAGCTAAAACGCTAAAGTTATGAATTAAACGACATTTCCTATAGTACTTTATTCAATTAAACCTAACCATGAAATTTAAAAGTTGCAAACTTGATTAACAGTGACACTAACATGTAGAGAACTTAATTATGAATCTAACGCAATTTGAACGGATCAAATCGGAGCTAAAACAAAGTTTTTATGAGTAAAACAAAATCAGTGGCAAAACTGTAATTAAGGAAAACATATTTTGAATCTGATAACGGAGATCTGCGCTTTCAGAAAGAGAAAGCGTACACAGGGAAATACGCTAAGGATGGCGGGTTTTATTACATGAAAACAGAGGGGCTCTTTAGCAAATTTGCCACGGCGAAAGGGTATCGGCCATCCTAGGCCGTTGGATCGAGGATGAATGGCTCCGATTAGAGATGGGAGGGAGAGAGAGAGTGCTCCGACAGGGAACAGGGGCAGCCACGGTGGCTCTCCATTGCCGGCGGCGAGGAGCTCGCCGGCATGGTCGGTTAAGGCCCTACGGGCCACGGTGTGCCCAACCGACGGCACCGGGGAAGAGAGGGGGGTGCGGCGAACTCGCCTGGGCCGAGAGAGTGGCCGGAGGGTGCGGCTGAGGCGGAGGTCGCCATGACCGGCGGCGAAAACTTCTCGGGCGCACGCGAAACGAGCCCTAGAAGCCACGGTTCATCAAATTGAAGGCACCGAGAGAGATAGGGGAACAAGGCGAAGCTCACCATGGGAGAAATGGAGACGGAGGCGGCTCGGAGACGACTGTTCGCGCGGAGGTTCCGAGCTCGGCAATGGCGGATCCCGGCGCTGCGGTGCGGCGGTTTCCTCAGGCACGGGCGACGCGAGAGGGAGCGGGGAGAGGCAGCAGGGGTGCGCGGGGGGGGGGGGTGTCACGGCTTCCATTTGTAGTGGCTGGGGCGTGAGGGGGGGCGCTCCCACGATGCGCAGCGAAAACGTGGGCGCGGCGGTTGCTGCTTGGCCGAGCGCAGGCGCGAGACGGCTGGTGGTGAGGGGCAGCGCTGACGAGTGGGGCCGGGTCGTCAGCGGCTGAGAGGGAAGGGATGCGGCGGCGGTTGCTCGCGAGTTGGGCTGGCGGGGCTGCTGGGCTGGCGAGGCGGCTGTTGCTGGGCCGCGCGAAGCTGGGCTGGCGCGGAGGCAGTGGCCAGCGGGCCGGCGGGGAAGGAAACGGGCCAACAGGCCGAAAGCAAGGAAGGGAGGATAAAGAGAAATGAATTTCTTTTTTTTTTCCAAATGAATTTTCCAATTCTATTTTCAAATAATAATAATTTTTTTATCCTTTTGAGTTTCAATCAATACCACTCAACATATTAAATACAATGCTCCAGCATGAGTGCATCAACATGTATATATATTCTTATGATGGATTTTATTTTCACAAAAATATTATTTTTCTATATTTGAATGCACACATAATTACATATTTAAATCAAATTTACTATTTTAAAAAGAATGTAAATTTTAGGGTGTTACATGTTGCTAATTTATTGCCGATCTCCTTATATAATGTAATATTCTGTAACATATATCGTGTTGTTTGATTGGTTCCCCAGTAACGCAGATATAAAGAAAATTAGTTCAATCGTATCTCCCAGCGGTAACATCCGCAGCTTTAAAGCATTTATGTTTCTCTTACCAACGGTAGAACCAAACAACTCCTATATGTTAACGGACTGTTGTAATTTCATATTGGTCTGTTTCCATGACGATTTTAGGACGCTGTCAGTTCCTAGATACTTGTGCAAAACTAATTTTCATGTTTTTAAAAATTTAGTTGCACGCTAATTTTTTAATTTCTTGAAAATTTAGTTGCACGTGCAACCATTAAATCTTCCTTACTTTCTAAAATAATATAATTTTGGCATATGCTAAGTCAAACTACGTTAAATTTAGCTAAGTTCACATAAAAGGTATTACCTCCATTCCAATTATAAGTTATTCGAACTTTTTTGGAGAGTCAAAACATCTTAAATTTGGCTAAAATTATAGAGAGAATTATAAAGATTTATGACATCAACAAATAGGTATAATATGAAAATATAGTTAATAAAGAATCTAATGATACTTATTGGTACCATAAATATTATTATTTTACTGTATAAATTTGATCAAACTTGAGATGCTTTGATTCTTCAAGAAAATTGGAATGACTTATAATTTGGGATGGAGGGAGTATATAGCTAAGATAAGTCTTGTGGTATGGTTGACTTAACATCATCTTACAAGTAGAGAAATAACTTGTGTTCGAGCCATCATAGTATCCGGAAAGCCTTCTTAAAAGAAAAGCTCTTTAGGGGAGGTCCAATGGTAACCTATGAGCTAGCTCATAGCATATTGTTTCATATTTTAAAGAAGAGAGAAAAAAACTAGCTCTTGATCGAGAGCTAGTCCCATACACATGTTTTAAGATTAGATGAGAATGTCATATGAGGCTATTTATGTTATGAGCTATGTGCTAAAAGTTAATATTATTGGAGAGATTGTTTAGAGCTAGTAACTAGCTCATACCACTGCGGCAGCGCTTATGGATGTCTACATGCAATGCGTGATACTTGGGTCACTACTCAATACTTCTCGGGAAAAGTCAACTATCGTTTTCCCTGCTTTTAGGAACTTCCAAGTAGTCACTTCTTTCGTTTGATCTCTTCTATTCTAAGGACCGCTCCAAATACAGTATTAGAAAGCACCGCTTGGGCCCCAAGAAAATCTTGAATTAGATCCGAAATTGCTAGGTTAATGTGACGTCGTGAGGTAGGGCTAGCAGATATCGAGCCAGCTTAGCTCGACTCGGCTTGGCTTGTTAGAACTAATATTATATAACGAGCTAAAAGTTTGATTCATCTAGGCATGTTGACCAACTCGTTTAGCTCGCATGCCAGTGAAATAAAAATGTAGCTGCAAACATAGAGCAATTGACATCGGATACATGTGAACATATACATCGGTTACACCAAATTTGCCAATGTTGCGATTAATAAAAAGAGAGGTAAGAATGATTCAGGCCCATAGTTGGATGGTCTTTGGTCAGGCCTTCTGTTACTTTTGTGGCGATTCTTTTTTCTTGCAGTGGGACCATTTGTGTGTGTGTGTTCGTGTTTGGATTGGGCTCTCTGTCTAACTTTTTGTATTTGTGTTTTTTCTATCTTGAAATGACATGAAGTTCTTCTACGTTGTGCGAAGGAAAAAAGTAAAAATGATGGCTTCAATGTAATAGCTAAATGAAAATCCAGTAGATAAGAGTTGTCGGATAGGAGTTGTTCGGCTCTCCGATGGCCCCTCGCCACCGTGGTCGATCACTTGTGTTTTACAAACTTTTATCCTTTTAATGAAAACGGATGAATGGTCCGATTGAGAAAAAAATGATGGCTCCAGTTCCGTCAGCAAATTGTTTCATTTTGTTCCTTGGCTGCAATAATTTAAAATTATGGCATGTTTTGAGTTTATTTTAGATAGACAGAGTCGTCGTCAGCTAAAAAAAATGGCAACGCTTATGCCAGCTAAATAAAAGAAGTGGCCGGCTGCAGGCTGCTGCTGCGTTTCAATTCCACAAGGCAACAACCACCGCTGAGACTGAGACACGAATAATATTTCGCTCCCTCAACAAAGTCCTCAGATGTGAACCGTTGGAGACGTTAGCAATACACACAAGCCGACTCTTCCCCCCGGTTGCCGTGTCTTGTTTGTACGTGCCCACCCAACCTCTAACACTACTCCTGCATCAGCGGCGCGATGGAATCCTTGGGCGTGCTGCTCCTGCACCCGCTGGACACGTACCTGGAGCAGGAGCTCGACCGCCGCTGCCGCCTCCTGCGCCTCTGGGACGCCCCGCTTGACCGCCGTGGCGAATTCCTCCTCGCCCACGCCTCGTCGATCCGGGCCGTGGTCACCGGCGGTGGCAGCGGCGCCGGCGGCGACGCGGCGCTCATCGACGCGCTCCCGCGGCTCGAGATCATCGCGTGCTACGCGGTCGGCTTCGACCGCGTCGACCTCACCAGGTGCCGCGAGCGCGGGGTCCGGGTCACCAATACCCCCGGCGTGCTCACCGACGACGTCGCGGACCTTGCCGTGGGACTCGCCATCGCCGCTCTCCGCAGGATCCCACACGCCGACCGCTACGTCCGCGCCGGCCTGTGGAAGGCCAATAATGGCCACTATGGTCTCACCACTCAGGTTTGTCTTTCTTCTATTCGATCACTTTCCTGTCCTCGTTGCAAATCATCTCCTGTTGCGTATTGCTTTATGTTATTACTATATACTCACTCCGTCCCAATTTATCTGTCGTTTTCGATATCCGTGCCACAACTTTAACTCAATTTGTATAAAATATGTGCAACATTTGTGTCTCCAAATAAATTTGATAAAAAACTAGATTCAAAGATCTTTCCAATGATGTTAATTATGTACCATAAATAATAATATTTTTTAATATATATTTTGTTAAAGTTGTTTCTCGAGAAGCGAGAACGACAGATATTCTGGGACGGAGGGAGCAGGAGTACGTTGCTTATATAGTGATATATGCTTGATTGTTTTTGTCATTGGAGAGAAAACCTTTTAGTTGCCGTCAACCCTTGCGTGCAATTGTGAACTGCTACTTCCATGAAAAAAAAATATATGGTGGTACGCATACCATGTTCGGGTGCACTACTGCACTTTGAATTATTTGATTCTACTGTCTGGCCGGTCATGCGTCGTGTATGCAGCCATTTATTTAATCATATAATTAATATACAAGCGCTAGATTTGACCATCTGATTGAGTAACCGTACCTAACTAATGCACATTTATTTACATGTACTGCTGAAGTACAGACTAGTAAGCTATATATACACTCCCTCGGTCCCAATAAAATTCACATCTTGTTTTTAAGTCAACAAATTTTAAATTTATCTAGGTTTATAGAAAATAGTATTAACACTAGTAAACGTGTCAGTGCTTGCAATAAAACTTAATACATCTCGAAATCGAACACCATATTATCATTGCACGTGATCGCGGTGCACCCGGGTCACAAGTGGAACACAGAGAATGCTAGGGTATTTTGAAAAGTAAAAAAAGACAGATAAAATAATAATTCATTCTTCGTTATTAGGTAACTATAGATATATAGGTATATAAATCTCCAAATAATATGGTATTAATGTTTTTATATATTTATTCAAACTTAAGATCGATTGACTTTAAAAAAAATAAGATGTATATTTCTTAGACAGAGATATTATATTTTCAAAAGCATCGCTGTCTCCCAACACTTGACAAACCAGCCTATTTGTTTAGCTGTGGCTTGTCGTAAACGATCGTAAATTTTCAGCCGGAACAATATTTTTCTCTCACACAAACCAGCCAGTAGTACTTCTTCATGAACCAGCAACGATACGAACCAGCCAACCGAACATGCTGCTTAAAGCCGGCAAGCGGTACTGGTGGTGGCGTGGTGCCCACTGCCCAGTGAACTGCATTCCCCCCATTCGCTTGTATATTTTGACCCGTCGCTAGTTCCATCACCATCCACGCTAACTCATCATATTGTCCTTTTCCAAGTTCGTTCTCTTCTATGGCTGGTCTACGATGGATCGAAATTTGGTCGTCGTCCTTATCGATGGCAGCGTTGATGTTTAGCAGTTAGTGCCCGTTACCCGTACGACTGAATAACTTGTGAACAGCATAGCATAGGCACGGCACGGCACGGCAGCGTGATGCATTTCTGCACTACTACCGCGTCATGCTCGAACTTAGGACTACTACTGTTTGAAACAGACGGCTTATCGCCTTATCGGGGCAACAAATTAAATATATTCCATGCTCGATTATCGCTTGTATTAAAATACAAATTGAAAGCTACTCTTTGAATTTTAAATTATATAAGTTGTTCTAGTTCTTTTTCTAGAGATACATATTTGTTGCTATGTATCTAGAAAATAATGTAAATATAGGTGTATAAAAAAATATATATATCTAAAAAGCTAGAACGATATAAAATTTAGACGGAGGGAGTATAGTATAAAACAAAAGTAACGAGCTAGCTGCAATCCTTGGTCGTTTTGGGCATGCGCACGATAATTATCTGCTAGCTGTTTCTTTCCTTGTTTAATTAGTTTTCTCATGTCCTGGGTTGTTATTATGTTCGCAGTTCAGTGGCAAAAGAGTTGGCATCATTGGGCTGGGCAGGATAGGGCTTGCCATTGCCAAGAGAGTGGAAGGCTTCGGCTGCCCAGTCAGCTACTACCAGAGAACAAGGCAGCAGCAGGCATACCCCAACTACACCTATCTCCCAACCGTGGTGCAACTCGCAGCAGACAGCGACGTCCTCGTGGTGGCCTGCTCGCTGAACGAGCAGAGCCACGGCATCGTGAGCTGCGAATTGATCGAGGCGCTCGGCCCCAGGGGCGTGCTCGTCAACGTCGGGCGCGGCGAGCACGTCGACCAGCCCGAGCTCGTCGCGGCGCTCGCTGAGGGCCGCCTCGGCGGCGCGGGGCTGGACGTGTTCGAGGCCGAGCCAGACGTGCCCGAGGCGCTGATGGCGCTCGACAACGTCGTCCTGGCACCGCACATGGGGAGCGGGACGCGCGAGACCCGCAAGGCCATGGCGGACCTGGTGCTCGCCAATCTGGAGGCGCATGCTCTCAGCAAGCCGCTGCTCACTCCGGTTGTCTGACACTGACAACAAGCACTGGCCACTCTGGCCACTGGGCACACGACAGACGACAGTGTGTCGTGCGTTTCAAGCTCGTGAAAATGGCTTCTGTTGCATGTACGGAATTATTGACTCACGAGTAATCCTGGATCGCGGAACAACTACAACAAACGGCCTGTTTGGTTTCCCCGGCTTCACTTTAGCTACTAAACTACCAAATAAATTGACTAAAAAAAGACTAAATTAGTTTAGTCACGTTAGAGCATCTTCAGCATGCTACCTAAACCCACTGCCTATTCTATATTTGGGTAGTGGAGGGCAAAAAAAAAAAACACTCCCGATCTGACTATCTACTTTTGTTGGCCGAACAAATTCCTCCTCCCACTACCTAAATCTGTTGGGCCAACAAACCTGCCTACCTATTTCTCTCCCACCCACCACGCGCATCTATCTCCATCGTGCTCCACCGTCGCACGCACGTGCCCCGCCCGCGGTCATCTCCGACATCTCCACGCCGCCCGGTCGTCCTCCCGTTTCCACCGGAGTGGCCTGCCCCAAGCGGCGGCGTTGCCTCGGCGCGGCAATGTAACACCCTAAAATTTGTCTCTTTTGAAATAGAGCTAAAATAATTTATTTATGAATTTTTTGTGCACATGAAATATAGAAAAATAAAAATTTTCATTAATTTAAAATTCATCATAAGGCAGTAACATGTGTGAGCATACATGCTGTTGCATTTTATTTATTGTGATGAATGGTGTTGATCCAAACTCCAAAGTTATTTGGAATGTTTTTTAAAAGGGTTTGAAAATGGCTTTGAAATAAAAGAAAAGAAAATTAGAAAAATAAAAGTATTTTTAAAGTTGTAAAGTTTATCTTGACAAGCCTAACAAAATTGTCCATTTTCATTTGAATAGGGAAGTATATTTGAAACTATACTTGAATTCGATTTGAATTGGGCTTGGATTTGAAAACTAAAATTGGAAAAGAAATTCATTTTGAAAATTTGCTTTCTTGCTTTTCTGCCCAGCCCCTGGAACCGGCCCAGTCCCTTCCTCTTTTCCTTCCCTCCTTCCCGGCCTCGGTCCAACTCGTCGCTGGCCTGCTCCGCGCGCCTCCTGCCCCTTTCCCTTTCCCGCTTTTCCCACTCGCGTCGCGCGCCTGCTGCCTCGCCCTCGCGGCCCACTGCTTGACGGCCCGCTTCGCACGCATGCGCCAGCGCAGCCTAGCTGTGCGCCACTGGCCCAGCGTCAGCCGCCCGCACGCGCTTCGCCCTCCTCTCCCTCACTGCGCTGCTGGCCTCGCCCGTCAGCGCCGCGTCCCTCCCTTTCCTTTTCTTCCCCGCACGCTTCCTTCCTTTTCTCGTCGCCGTTGATGGCGTTGCCATGCTCGGCAAGCCGCCGCGCCCACATGGCAAGTGGCCAATCACCATCTCCTGCTTCCCTACCATCTACAGCACCCCGTCCCTCCTATAAATCCGAACCGAGCCCCCCTCCTTCTCCCTTTCCTCTGTCCGCGCTCACGCTCATCAGCCACCGTCGTGATTCCTCGTTCCGGCACCCCAAATCACGACGCCGGAGTATCCCAAAGCTTCGCCTTGTTCCCCGCGCCCGTAGGTACCGTTAATTTTGCGTTTTGGTCTTGATTTGATCGGTTTTTCCTGACCCGCCCCCCTCTCTCTCCAGATCGCCGCCACCGTCGACCGCGCCTTTGGAGCCCTTCCCGGATGCCGCTCTCCATTCCCTCGACTTCACGGTGAGCTCCTCCGTCTTCCCGTGCCCCTAGATCATCAAATGGCACCCTAGAATGACGTAGCGTAGAACATCAGCCGCCGCCGGCCATGGCGCCGCCGTGGGGAACGCCACCCCGACATGATCCCCGTCCCCGTTAGGAACCCCAGTGAGTTCGCGAGGTTCCACGCTTCACGTAGATGCATTCGGCTTGGTCTGGGGTGGATGGAGTCGCCGTACCGGCATCCGCCGCCGTGCTGCCTCGCCGGAGCCACTGTGCTGTCGCCGAAGGTCGACCCATCACGCTTGCGCCATCGGATCCCTCTGGACGGTCAGGATTAGATGATACCGGTTGGATCATAACCGGTCCACCACATGTCGTGGACTCGGCCCACGGTGCCGCGTCAGCACCCACGTCACCGGTCCACCGCGCATGCGTGGTGCACCGCACCGGTTCCAGCGCGCCAGTCAAGCCACGCCTTTTTTGCATAAAAGCCCTTATGGTTTTGGTGAATCAACCCGTAGTCCGTTGGAGTTCAATTTAATTACAATTCAGCCCTGTTTTTATTCGTTTAGGTCCCTGTGTTTTCCAAAAATAGTACCCACAGTCCAGCAGCCATGTAATTTCATATTTTTAATTATTTTATTTGAAAAATAAGTTTAGTTTATTTACAGAAATGCCATTGCACCTTATTTCATGCATAACTTTTGCGTTTTAAGTCCGATTTGACCCGTTCGAATTGTGTTAGGACCGTATTTACGTTTTCTACGTGTTTACACTACTATTAGACATGTTTCCAATATTTTAAATTCATGGGTAGATTTAATTTATTATTTAACTAAAGGAAAACTTGTTTAAATCATTACTTATTCATTTTAACTCCGAAATAGTCCGTTCAAGTTTCGTTAGATTCATAACAACGAGATCTACATATTAGTAATAGTGTTTACTATATTACTATTTCAGAAAAATCATGGTTTAAATCATATCTGGATTAATGATTATGCAACTAGATTTTATAAATAAAATATGATTTGTTTTACTTTTGTTTTATAATTCAAATCTAAAATTGACTTACTTCAATCTATACTATTTATAAAATATCTTATATGAATTTATATAGTTAAAATAAATGAAGCCTAAAGTTTTCTTTTCCACGTATAAAACAAATCTCTCGGTAGCTGTAACTTTTCAACCGTAGCTCCGATTAGCGTGCCTCTCGCGACTGTGTGTTCGTAGCGATGCATAGAATCGTATTTCAAACTCTTTACTTATTGTTCTATGATAGGTGTACTATTCTGATATAGATGCAATTGTATGCTATGCATATATGTGTAAGGATGTTTGTGTGGTGTTCTACGATTACGTCCAGCCGGTGAGATATACGTTGTGATCCAGAAAAAGAAGAAGAACATTGAAGATTAAAGCTTACCGAAGGATCGGTGTGTAAGGCAAGTATAGCATGGGACCATCCTTGTTACCTATTCACATTTAATCACTTAATTCATATTGCATGTGTCTACCTTGTTGCCAATAAGGATATCCTAGATATTTGATATCTTGTACCTTGACACCTTTGGGTTATTGCATTGGGTAGTTTTTTCTAGTGCTTAACTAAACCATGATCTTGTAACTTGACTAATGGTATATGCAATAAACATTAAAACATGACTTTTTAGCAACATGGAAACAGGGGGCTGGAGTATTTAGCTACTTTCTAAATGCTTCAGATTCCTCTCCCTAAGGACTTATCTGTAAGCGATCATCCGGGACTTACAGTACAGCTGTGAGGGCTATATGGCTCTGACTTTAGCTCAGTATGAGGACCTTTTCTAGCTTGTTAGTGGTTATCTTTATGGCTCAAGAGGGTATGTTTCCTTTCCTGCTGGGATGTGCGTACCGTGCTGCGTGCCCACGCGTGCCACTCCTAGAGAAGGGCCACATACGCCTAGCGGCCCTAACTTGTTAGACGAACCTTTGAAAGGCTTCATAGTGAACCCTGCCGACCTTCCTTGGAAGTGGGTCAAGAGATTAGCTAACTCGGGTGAAAGGGTAAATCATGACTCACAGTGAAAGTGTACAACCTCTGTAGAGTGTAAAACTATTATAACAGCCGTGCTCACGGTCATGAGCGGCCTTGGACCCTTATGGAATAGAGATGATCACTACTGGTTAATTGTACTAATAATTAATTGTTTATGCTATTCATTAATCATGTTTACCTGATCATGTGTTTATGGGAATGATAAATTCTTTGCTACTCAATTGCTTAAAAAGATGACCTATTAAAGCTAATCGCAGTAAACTAGTGTCAGCCTTTTGAGCCTCATGAACCTCATGTTATGTTGCTGAGTACGAGATGTACTTACGCTTGCTTTACTTTTCTATACTTTGGATAAAAATCCCGGATGGGTACCAGATTACTGGTTTGGAGGAGTTAGGCTTGTGGTCAACCAGTCAGTCGTCCCTGTGGATTTGGAGTCTTTGCCAGAAGATTGGAGTTGACTTTTCGCTGTCTATACTCTGAGGTTATATTCCTTTTACTAATATGTTATGTAATAAGTATTGTCTCTTGATATTACCAGAAGATTGGAGTTGACTTCCTGGGCTCACATATAGTGTGTATCTAGTTTTATCTTTAAAACCGGGTGCTACAAAGTGGTATCGGAGCAATGCTGACTGTAGGACGTAAGCCTAGATAGAACTGGACGTTTTAGCATGCTTTTATATTTGCTTAGTTCTTGTTTTCTCTCTAACCTTGTTATTTGCGAAAAGTTACGCTCACTTCCACCTCTGTTTTGTTATGAAAACCTTATCCCTACTCTGAATCTTCTCTCCTGGTCTATTAGATGGAACGTAACGAGATAACTGCCAACATCAGAGGTCAGGAGGACCAAGCTACGTTGTCTTTAACTGCCTTTGACAAGGAGAAGCTGGTAGCTATGCAACAACAAGTACTAGAAGGAATGACTCAATATGGGAGTTCTCAACAGTGCTTGCCACAAGGTCAAACCAACATACCAAAGGGACTAGTGAAGAGACAAGCTGTAGAAGCTTGGAAGAATATGAAGTCCAATGAAGATATTGGAAGAACGCCGCATGGATGCCCTATAACACCCTAAAATTTGCATTCTTTTAAAATAGTTAAATTTGATTTATTTTTGTAATTATGTGTGCATTCAAATATAGGAAAAATAATAATTTTTGTGCAATTAAAATCAGTCTTAAGGATAGATACATGTTGATGCACTCATGATGTAGCATTTTATTTATTGGGTTGAGTGGTTTTGATCCAAAACTCAAAATGATTCCAAAAAAAACTATTTGAAAATGAAGTTGGAAAATTGTTTTGGAAAAAGAAAAGCCAATTCTTTGTCCCTCCCTCTCTTTCTCTCATTCGGCCTGCTGGCCCATTTCCCCGCCGGCCCGCTCGCCCACCTTCCCTTTCTTCCCCTCCTCCCTTTTTTCTTCCTGGGCTGGCCCAACTCGAGCGGGCAACTGTTGCCGCGCCCCTCACTCCTCTCCGTTGCTGGCCACCCGGGTCCACCTGTCAGCGCCGTCGCCCACCTCCCGCGTCTCCCGCGGTCATGGCGCAACCGTCGCCTGCGCCCACCTCGCGTCGTGGGAGCGCCACCCCCCATGCCCTGGTCTCTTTAAAGGAGGTCTAGACCCTGTCGTAGTTTCCCCTGCTGTAGTTCTCCTCTCTTGAGGCCACAGCACAGCCACCGTAGCAGCAGCGAATCCGCCAAGCTCGAAAACTGCCGTGCCGTCCGCCATTTCTCGCGCGCACGCCATCTCCATTCATCTCTGACTTCATTTTTCATCCGCGGTGAGACCCCCTTGTTCCCCTCCTTCTCCCCGTGCCTTTAACTTCGAGAATCATGGCCTCTAGGGCCCTAGCCATGCGCGCCAACAAGCTCTTCCTTGCTGCTGGCCATGGCGAGCACTGCACGAGCCCTTCCCCGGCCGCGTAAATGGCTCGGGTTAGGTCACAATCACCCCTGTATCGTCTCCATGCTCTCGGATGGGCAAACTGAGGCCGCTAAGGCTAGTTTTCATGCGCGCCGGCGTGCATCCTCGCCATCGGCCATGGTGACGCCACGCAGGCCTCTTCCCGACCGCGTGAAGCCCCGGAATGAACTCATAGTCTCCCTCGCATCGTCTCAGTGCCCTCGTATGTCAAAACCGCGGCCCGTAGGGCCCGTATCGATCGCGCTGGCGACCTCCTCGCCACCGGCAATGGCTGCACCGCCGCGGCCGCCACTGTTCCACTCGGCGCCTCTCCCTCTCCCTTCCCTTTTCTAATCTGAGCCACCCATCGCTTGATCAACGGTCGTGGATGGCAGATACCCCTTCGTGAGGTAGAATTGCTTAAGAGCCCCTTGGCTTTATTCTTTTTACACCCATAGTCCTCGGCCGGTTTAAATATCCCAGATTTAATTTTATTTAAATTCAAAAATAGTTCATTCTATTTACAGAAATGCCACTGCATTATTTTACTTATAAAATCATCGTTTTAGCTCTGAATTGACCCGTTCAAATTGCGTTAGGTTCATAATTAAGTTCTCTACATGTCAATACCACTGTCAAACATGTTTGCAACATTTAAATTTTGAGGTTAGATTTAATTAAATAAATTGCTATAGGAAACCCCATCTAATTCATAACTTTCGTGTTTTAGCTCCGTTTTTCGTGAACGTCATGTCTATGTGATCGTAGAGAGACGTAGATTCTTTTTAAGAACCTTTTTATCTTGTTTTTATGCCCTGGTGTACTATTCTAATCCCATAATTGTTTGCTTTGCATGAATGCCTTTGGAATGCTTTGTTGGTCGAGTTCAGACGGTGAGGAGAACGTTGGAGACTAAGAGTTCTTTGATGACCAGTAGGAGCAGCCCGAGTTTGTTGAGCAAGGAAAGTATAGCATGGGATCTACCTTGATGTCCTATTCACCATTTATTAATTTCTCATTTGCATGTGCCTAATTTTGATACCCGTAAGGACATCCTAGTGATTGAGTATCCTGTTTCCTTGTCTCCTACGGGTTATATGCATATGGGTAGTTTGCTAGCGTTCAATGTAACTGTACATGATCTACATAATGACTAATGGTTCTATGGAATGAAAAGGTAAAATTTTGCTTTTAAACAACTGAATTATAGGGCGAAGGAGCAAATGACTTTTGATCATGATGCTCTTGGCCCTCCATAAGGACTTATCTATCGGCAAAAGCTGGGACTGACAGTGCAACCATGAGGGTCACATGGCTCTGACTTTAGCTCAGTAATAGGACCTTTTCTAGCTTGTTAGAGGTTACCTTTATGGCGTAAAAGGGACTTGCCACGTTGGGTATAGGGCTGCCTCTGTTCCTATGTGTATAGCCATGATGGAGATGTTGTCACACCCAATTTTAAGGATAAAATTGAATGCACAAAACTCATGTGTGCCCAGGGATCAATCACACATACAAGCTGACAAATTACATAAAGTATCATCACGGTGTCCTTACATCAGATCCATAATATAACTTAGTCTTACATCACACAGCGGAAAAATAAAAAGATAACTCTCTCGTGAGCTTCATCACAGGGAAGGTCAACTGGTTGACCACAAGCCTAAAAATCCTCAGGGAATTCCTCATACTCGTTGTCATCTGTTACCCATCCGGGATTTTTATCCAAATAAAGAAAATGAACAAGCATAAGTACATCCCATACTTAATAAGTTAACATTGGGTTATGAAGCTCAAAAAGGTTGACATTGGTTTACTGCAGTTAGCATTTTTAGTAAGTCAAGCTTTTATTCTCAGGTATTATCAAATTATGCTTAAGCTCCCATTTAATCCCATATGAATAGATATCAGGGTCAAATGTATCATATATCATCATAGAACAACTTAAATGATCATCAACAAGTAACTAGTTATTCTGTGAGTTTTCTGGGCCGCTCGTGACCGTGAGCACGGCTATTATAACAGTTTGTTAGCCTCTGCAGAGGTGGTGCACATTCACCGCGAGTCATGATTCCCATATGCCTGGGTTAATTACTCCCATGTCACTGCCAAGGTGAGCGGGCATGGTACACTATGAAGCCATTTCATAGGTTTCTCTAACAAGTTAGGGCCGCTAGGTTTCCTTGGCAGACAGATGTAGGAACCACCCTTTCCTATGGCACATATCCATCATGGCTATACACATAGGAACAGAGGCAACCCTATACCTAATGTGGCAAGCCCCATTTGCGCCAAAAAGGTAACCTCTAACTAGCTAGAAAAGGTCCTATTACTGAGCTAAAGTCAGAGCCATATGACTCTCCCGGTTGCACTGTCAGTCCCAGCTTTTGCCGACAGATGAGTCCTTATGAAGGGCCGGGAGCAACATGATCAAAAGTCATTTGCAACTTTGCCCTATGGAACAGTTGTTATAACTCATGTTATACTTTTAGTTCCATAGAATCATTCATCATCGTAAAGATTATGTTTAGTTAGAGCACTAGCCATCTACCCATATGCAAATAACCCATAGGAGACAAGGCACAGGATAATCAATCACTAGGATGTCCTTACAGGTATCAAAATTAGACACATGCAAATGAGTAATTAATAATGGTGAATAGGCATCAAGGTAAATCCCATGCTATACTTGCCTTGGTTCACAAACTCTTGTTGGTCCTGCTGGTCATCGAAGAATTCTTGGTCTCCAACATTCTCCTCACCGTCTGAACGCGACCAACACGGCAACATACAACATTCCAAAGGCATTCATGCAAAGCAAACATTCCTATAATTAGAATAGTACACCAACAGTATAGAAAACAAGATAAAATATTTATGAAAATAATCTACATCTTGCTACAATCACGTCAACGCGAAGTTCACGAAAAACGAAGCTAAAATGCGGAAGTTATGATTTAAACGGGATTTCCTATAGCAATATATTCAATTAAATCTAACCATGAAATTTAAAAGTTGCAAACTTGATTAACAGTGGTACTAACATGTAGATAATGAAATTACAAAGCTAACGCAATTTGAACGGTTCAATTCGGAGCTAAAACGACAATTTTATAAGCAAAACAGTTCAAATGGCATTTCTGTAAATACTGAAAACGTACTTTGAACTAAAACAGTTAACTTTACGCTTTCAAAACGAGAATGCGTACTCGGGGAAATACGCTAAGGACGGCGGGTTCTATTTCGGGAAAAGGGAGGGGCTCTTTAACAAATTTGCCATGGCGAAAGGGTATCGGCCAACCAGGGCCTTTGATCTCGCGATGGACGGCTAGGATTATTTCGGAGGAGAGAGAACAGGGGGGGCTGGCCGGAACAGTGTTCTAGGCGGCCAGGCGCCATGGCCGATGGCGAGGACTCGCCGGCGAGCTCGGTTAGGGGGCCACGGTCCATGGAAAGCGTATCCGAAGGCACCGGGAAGATGCGGAGGAGCAGGGGATCACGGCTAGGCCAAAAAGGTGGCCGGAGGGGAAGGCCATGGCGGCGGTCGCCATGGACGGCGGCCGAAGATCCTTGGCACATGCGGTTAGAGCTCTAGGGGCCATGAAACAATGCATTGAATGCATGGGGAGGTAGAGGGAAGCATGGCGAGGCTCACAGCAGGAGAAATCGGGGTCGGAGTCGGCTCGGGGAAGACGGCGACACGGACGGCGGACGACGGTCCTCGAAACTTCTTCGTGCGCCGGTTACAGGCTCCGAGGCGTGAGCGAGAGCGAAAAAATGGAGCGGGGAGCGAGAGGGGGACGCGCGGGGGTTCGGCTTTGCTTAAAAAGAGGCCGGGGCGCGGGGAGGGGGGAAGGTGGGGGAGCTGACAGGCAGGGCCGGGCGTCAGCAGCTGGGCGCGACGGTTGCTGAGGCGAGCAACGCGGCTGTGGTTGGCTGGCGTAGAGCTGGGCCGGTGCGGTTGCTGGGCCAGCGCGGGGCGCCAGGGGGAGGCCGAGCCGGGCTGGTGCGGCTGCTCGGGCTGAAAATAGAGGAGGGGAGAAAGGAAAGAAATTTCCTTTTTTTTCTTTTTCCAAACAAATTTTTCAAAAGCATTTTCAATTCAAATTTCAATTCTCTTTGAAATTTTTGATAAATGACAAACATTCACAAAATAATATGCATCGACATGAATGCACATACATGTTACTATTTTATGATAAATTTTAATTTCATGAGAAATTTATTTATTTCTACATTTCATGAGCACAAAATACAGAATTAAATCCTTTTAAACCTATTTTCCAAAAGAGGAAATTTTGGGTGTTACAATTCTACCCCCCTTAAGATGAATCTCGTCCTCGAGATTCAGGTGATTGCTTACTCAAACAGTTGTGGGTAAGTCTTTCTCAAATCCTCTTCTCTTTCCCAAGTAGCTTCATCCTCTGTATACCGATTCCACTGCACCTTGCACATCTTTATGGTTCGGCTTCTCGTAACTCTTTCGGCAGTTTCCAAGATCTTTATCGGATACTCTTCATAAGTAAGATCTTCCTTAACAGCAAGTTCTTCCAAAGGAATCTGCTCTTTTGGTACCCTCAAACACTTTTTCAATTGGGAAACATGGAACATGTCGTGCACACCTGACAAACTCTCAGGCAGTTCCAACTGATAAGCTACTTCTCCATGTCTCTCTAGGATCTTAAAAGGTCCAATATACCTTGGTGCTAACTTTCCCTTCATATTGAATCTTTTCACACTTCTCATTGGCGACACCTTCAAATACACATAATCACCAACTTCGAAAGTCAGCTCTCTTCTGCGAGTATCAGCGTAACTCTTCTGTCGGGACTAAGCCACTCTCAAATTGTCTCTAATCATTCTCACTTGTTCTTCTGCGTCTGTAAGGACATCGGGTCCAAACACTTGAGTTTCACCAGTCTGATTCCAGAATAAAGGCGTTCTACATTTACGTCCATACAACGCCTCAAAAGGTGCCATCTTGAGACTCTTCTGATAACTGTTGTTGTACGAGAACTCTGCATATGGCAGACTCTTCTCCCAACTATCACCATACTGTAGTGCACAAGCTCTCAACATATCTTCCAAAATCTGGTTGATCCTTTCAGTCTGGCCATCAGTTTGTGGGTGGTAAGTAGAACCGAAATTCAACTTTGTCCCCAAAGATCTATGTACTTTATGCCAGAATTGCGATGTAAACTGAGTGCCTCTATCTGACACAATTTTCTTGGGAACACCATGTAAACACACTTTTCTTTCCATGTACAACTCTGCTAGTCTTACACCTGTATAGGTAGTCTTGACTGGTAAAAAGTGAGCAACCTTGGTGAGTCAATCCACTATTACCCATATTGAATCATAGCCTCTTTGAGTGTGGGGCAATCCTACGATAAAATCCATACCAACTTCTTCCCATTTCCACTCAGGAATCTTCATCGGTTGTAGCAACCCTACAGGTCTTTGATGCTCAGCTTTCACTCTTTAACAAGTGTCACACAAAGCCACATACTCTGCCACATATCTCTTCAAACCATACCACCAATACTTCTCCTTGAGATCCAAATACATCTTGGTACTTCTGGGATGTATAGAATAAGCAGACTCATGGGCCTCTTGTAGAATTGCATCATGGATAGCCTTCACTTCGGGTACACATATCCTTTTTCCGAACCAAAGAGTGCCATTCTCATCCATTCTGAATCTGGGTGTCTTTCCAAGCACTACATTCTCTGCTATCTCCTTAAGTTTTTCATCCTCCAATTGACCCTTGTGTACCTCTTGCTCCAAAGTAGGCTCTATCACCAATTCCATTGCATTAGTGACAAAACTCAAGTTGAGATACTCCATTTCAGCACACAACTCTGCTGACATAATTGTCGTCCCAAGTCCATTAGCATAGCTCTTCCTGCTAAGTGCATCAGCTACGACGTTTGCTTTTCCCGGGTGATAATGCACTTCCAAATCATAGTCTTTGATCAATTCCAACCAACGATGTTGTCTCAGATTCAGATTTGATTGGGTAAAGATATACTTCAAACTCTTATGATCTGTATAGATATCACTCTTATGTCCAATTAGATAATGTCTCTAGATTTTCAAAGCATGTACCACAGCTGCCAATTCCAAGTCATGAGTAGGGTAATTCAACTCATGCTTCCTTAGTTGTCTAGATGCATATGCCACCACTCTTCCTTCTTGCATAAGCACACATCCAAGGCCCAAACGGGATGCATCACAATATATAGAGAAGTTCTTGCTTAAATCGGGTAGAATTAATACTGGAGCTGTAGTCAATCTCTTCTTTAGCTCATCAAAGTTTGCCTGGCATTTATCCGACCATACATAGCATTCTTTTCCAACAGAGCTGTCATAGGCTTGGCTAGCTTGGAAAAACCTTCAATGAACCTTCTGTAGTATCCAGCCAATCCCAAAAAGCTACGAATCTCACTTACATTGGTTGGTGGTTTCCAATTCAATACATCTTGCACTTTGCCTGGATCCACTGCTATTCCACCATTGGAGACAACATGACCCAGAAAAGAGACTTCCTTCAACCAAAACTCACACTTGCTCCGCTTAGCATACAACTTATGTTCTCTAAGCTTTTGCAAGACTAACCTTATATGTTCAGCATGTTCTTCTTCAGTCTTGGAGAATATTAGTATATCATCTATGAATACCACCACAAATTTATCCAGAAACTCCATGAACACCATATTCATCAGATACATGAAGTATGCAGGTGCATTGGTCAATCCAAAAGACATAACGGGGTACTCATATAATCCATACCGTGTAGTGAATGCTATCTTGGGTATGTCCGAGTTTTGAATCTTAAGCTGATGATAACAAGAGCGGAGATCAGTCTTGGAGAACACATGGGCTCCTCTCAACTGATCAAACAAATCATCAATCCTAGGCAAAGGGTATTTATTCTTGATTGTAACCTCATTAAGTGAACGGTAATCCACACACATCCATTGACTACCATCCTTCTTATCCACAAAGATCACAGGTGCCCCCCATGGGGAAGAACTAGGGCGTATGAAACCTTTTTCTTGCAACTCTTTTAGTTGTTTCTTAAGCTCTTCTAATTCATTAACCCCATTCTATATGGACATTTAGCTATTGGTGCAGTTCCAGATAATAATTCAATAATGAATTTAATGTCTCGGTCAGGTGGCATACCTGGCAAGTCATCGGGGAAGACATCCGGAAACTCATCCATGACATGATCTTGTTTATTGGCTTCACCATCTAGCTGGTTCACTGTGGCTATAGGCTGAGCTTGCACTACCACTTCTACACAGATTCTATCTCCATTGAGTGATGTCACAACCATAGATTTCTCCTGACACTGAATCACTGCCCGGTGTTGTTTCATCCAATCCATTCCCAGAATAAGATCAATTCCCGCTATTCTCAACACAATTGGTTTCACTTTGAAGTCTACCCCCTTTAAGGAAATGCTAGTTGAGGGACTCCAATATGAAGCGGGCATACTACCTCTCGGTGAATTTACTAGTATGGGGTTTTTCATGGCACACAAAGGTATGCTATGCATTCTAACAAAAGCTTGGGAAATAAAAGAATGCGAAGCACCAGAATCAAAAAGTACTGTAGCAGAGATAGAGTTGACGCTGAACGTACCCAACATGACCTCTAGCGTCTCTTGAGCTGCATCAGATGACACATAGTTCACCTTCGTAGTGTGAGGTGGTCAGGCGTTGAACTTCTGATTGCTAGTCTAGTTCTGAGGTGCTTGTTGGTTCTGCTTCTTAGGACACTGATGAGCATAGTGACCTACTTCTCCACAGCGGTAGCAAGCATTTGAATTATTGGGTGCACCACTCTTCATAGGAGCATTGTTGGATGGTCCCTGGCGTGTTGCCGGATTGCCAGTCTGTTGCGGGGGACGCTGATTACCATACTGTTGCTAGTACTGAGGGCGTTGTTGGAACTGATTACATTGAGGATACTGACCACGGTTTCCCTGGTTAGATGATCCTTGATTCCTTTGCTGGAAACCCTACTAGGGATAGGCACGTGGGCGGGTGTTACTTTCAGAAGCTTGCCCTTGAAGCCTTCTCTTCTTGGCTTCCATCTCTTTGCGCTTATCGTCGATCACAATAGAGCGGTTCACTAATGACTGAAAGTTGGGGTAGGTGTTGGACATCAGTTGAAGCTGTAGTCCATCATAGAGTCCCTTGAGGAAACGGCGTTGCTTATCCTTGTCCTCAGCCACATCATTTGGAGCATAGCATGACAGTTGAGCAAACTTGTCATGATACTCTGCCACAGTCATGGAACCTTGTTTGAGGGATCTGAATTCCTCCTGCTTCAATTCCACGAGTCCATCAGGGATATGATAAGACTAGAAATTGTCCTTGAATTCCTGCCAGGTGATAGCAGGAGCATTGTTGGGACGTCCGTACTGGAAAGAATCCCACCAATCCTGAGCTGCTCCCTAGAGTTGACCAGAAGCATACAACACCTTCTCCAGATCATTGCATTGTGCTATGTTAAGTTGCTTCTCTACAGCACGCAACCAATCATCTGCCTCCATAGGGTCTGAGGCATGAGTGAACACCGGTGGACGACCCTTCATAAACTCTCCACGCTTATCTCTGACCTGAACATGCGGTGGTCCTCTTGCAGGTTCATTGTCCAAGCGCTGCATCATAGCTTGCATCAACTGTCCTTGCATTCCCAATATTTGTTCCACGGTCACAGGTGGCGGTGGTGATGGATTTATGAGAGCATCATGCCCATGACCACGGCCTCTGCCTCTTCCTCCTCTTGCGGCCATCTGTTTTCCAACAAATGCGCAAAATTTAGAGATTTTCCAAATTATAGAGAGCTTACAAAAGATAAGAAACAATGCTGAGAATTTTCTGGACAAGATTCAAATTCAGTAGTTCAGTAAAACTGTTATAACTCGAGTTTCAGAGATCCAATAGAGGTGCACCAAGAATTGTTAGAAAGCTTAGGAGATCATCTACAACTTTTATGTAGATCACTTTTACAGATTCTGACACACAGATGGTCAAAAGTAGAGCTAAACTGAATCTGTTCTGGGTTCCAGACAGCACAGGAACATCAACTTGTGACAGCTAGATCTCACAAACCTGAATAGATATTGATGTGATTCCAGAGACATTTGAAAGATACAGAAGTCTAGTTATCTCCACAAAAATTTCAGAATTTTTGACAGCCCAGATTTCGAGATACTAGATAAAGAACATAGGCTGCTCCAGAAATCAACACAACAGAGATAAGATAAAGCGAAACATCTGCATTAAGATTTCATTCTAAACTTAAGGTTCCAATCTAAGGAAGTTGTGGACATGCCCACAAACTTCCAGCAATCAAACAAATACCAAATCAACCAAGTTCACAAATTAAAACATCTAATCATCCAAGTTCACAAGACCAAACAAGACTAAATATGAAACACGAACTAACGACGTGGTAATCTAGATCAAGGCACCTAACACCTATGGAGCGGTGTCAATCATGGTGAAGGACCGACGCTTCTTCTTGTAGATTGATGGCTGCCCAAGTTGAGCTCGAAGTTCATCCACTTGCTTCTGGAGACGTATCTCAGCCCTCTGAGATGCATGCAGTTCTCCTTTGACTTCTTCATCCACCCCCTGCATGGCATGGACATGCTGCACTGTCGCTTCTAGAGTTGGGTCACCCTCTGGTGGAGCCAAAACCTACCAAACACCCTCATGATCATTGCGAGGAAGGAACCTGAAGCGATCCTCCCTCATGGCCTCAAAGCGACGACCATGGTAGTAGATGTAGGCATCCTGTGCTGCATCTTCCATGCCATCCAAGGCATGGGCCCTCCTGGCAGTGGCACGGTGGACAGTCTCCACCTCATGTCCATTCTTGATGTCGTTCCAAGTGGTGACCACCAGCTCTACCTTCCAGAAGGTAGCCTCCAATGGATGCTGGTACTCTACACAGTGGTAGCTGATGGAGACGTGCAGGTCGGGGTAGTAGTCGTCCAGCACGTGAGTGAGGAGGGTGTGGTAGTAGGCCGTCTCTGGGGCTGGCTTGAAGTAGTACTTGCACTTCCAGCCTATCTCCTCATCAACAACGATGAGGATGGTGCAGGTGTAGGGGAAGTAGCCATCGACTCCTCAGGTGAAGCTACGACAGGATAGACCGGTGCGACAGCTGGAGTAGGAGCAGGCGCAGGTGTCAGGGTAGGCATCTCCTCATCGTTGGAGATGATCACAATCTCCTTCACCTGGGGAGCACGTGGGGTGAACAGGGCACGATAGCCAGCAGTGCTGAGGCGGGCAGTCTTCGGGTTATGAGACATCTATAGATTTAAAGTGAGATATAATTAGAATCAACAATTTTATATAATAGATTAAGGTATGAAAAGCATAAATGTTTTAATAAAATAACAAGAATAAGACAGTAAGAAACCAGAGGAGCAAAGATGCTAAACTGACCGTTTTCTAACTAGGCTTGCGTCCTATAGTCAACACGGCTCTGATACCAATTTGTCACACCCAATTTTAAGGATAAAATTAAATGCACAAAACTCATGTGTGCCTAGGGATCAATCACACACACAAGCTAACAAATTACATAAAGTATTATCACGGTGTCCTTACATCAGATCCATAATATAACTTAGTCTTACATCACATAGCGGAAAAATAAAAAGATAACTCTCTCGTGGGCTTCATCACAGGGAAGGTCAACTGGTTGACCACAAGCCTAAAAATCCTCAGGGAATTCCTCATACCCGTTGTCATCTGTTACCCATCCGGGATTTTTATCCAAATAAAGAAAATAAACAAGCATAAGTATATCCCGTACTTAACAAGTTAACATGGGGTTATGAAGCTCAAAAATGTTGACACTGGTTTATTGCAGTTAGCATTTTTAGTAAGTCAAGCTTTTATTCTCAAGTATTATCAAATTATGCTTAAGCTCCCATTTAATCCCATATGAACAGATATCAGGGTCAAATGTATCATATATCATCATAGAACAACTTAAATGATCATCAACAAGTAACCAGTTATTCTGTGAGTTTTCTGAGCCGCTCGTGACCGTGAGCACGGCTGTTATAACAGTTTGTTAGCCTCTGCAGAGGTGGTGCATATTCACCGCGAGTCGTGATCCCCATATGCCTGGGTTAATTACTCCCATGTCACTGCCAAGGTGAGCGGGCAGGGTACACTATGAAGCCATTTCGTAGGTTTCTCTAACAAGTTAGGGCCGCTAGGTTTCCTCCACAGGTAGATGTAGGAACCTCCCTTTCCTATGGCACATATCCAATGCGGCTATACACATAGGAACAGAGGCAGCCCTATACCCAACGTGGCAAGCCCCATTTGCGCCAAAAAGGTAACCTCTAACTAGCTAGAAAAGGTCCTATTACTCCTAGTTGCACTGTCAGTCCAAGCTTTTGCCGACAGATGAGTCCTTATGGAGGGCCGGGAGCAACATGATCAAAAGTCATTTGCAACTTCGCCCTATGGAACAGTTGTTATAACTCATGTTATACTTTTAGTTCCATAGAATCATTCATCATCGTAAAGATTATGTTCAGTTAGAGCACTAGCAATCTACCCATATGCAAATAACCCATAGGAGACAAGGAACAGGATAATCAATCACTAGGATGTCCTTACAGGTATCAAAATTAGACACATGCAAATGAGTAATTAATAATGGTGAATAGGAATCAAGGTAAATCCCATGCTATACTTGCCTTGGTTCACAAACTCTTGCTGGTCCTGTTGGTCATCGAAGAATTCTTGGTCTCCAACGTTCTCCTCACCGTCTGAACGCGACCAACACGGCAACATACAACATTGCAAAGGCATTCATGCAAAGCAAACATTCCTATAATTCGAATAGTACACCAACAGTATAGAAAACAAGATAAAATATTTATGAAAATAATCTACGTCTCGCTACAATCACGTCAACGTGAAGTTCACGAAAAACGGAGCTAAAATGCGAAAGTTATGATTTAAATGGGATTTCCTATAGCAATATATTCAATTAAATCTAACCATGAAATTTAAAAGTTGCAAACTTGATTAACAGTGGTACTAACATGTAGATAATGAAATTACAAAGCTAACGCAATTTGAACGGTTCAATTCGGAGCTAAAACGACAATTTTATAAGCAAAACAGTTCAAATGGCATTTTTGTAAATACTAAAAACATACTTTGAACCAAAACAGTTAACATTACGCTTTCAAAACGAGAATGCATACTCGGGGAAATACGCTAAGGACGGCGGGTTCTATTTCGGGAAAAGGGAGGGGCTCTTTAACAAATTTGCCATGGCGAAAGGGTATCGGCCAACTAGGGCCTTTGATCTTGCGATGGACGGCTAGGATTATTTCGAAGGAGAGAGAACAGGGGGGGCTGGCCAGAACAGTGTTCCAGGCGGCCAGGCGCCATGGCCGATGGCGAGGACTCACCGGCGAGCTCGGTTAGGGGGCCACGATCCATGGAAAGCGTATCCGAAGGCACCAGGAAGATGCAGAGGAGCAGGGGATCATGGCTAGGCCAAAAAGGTGGCCGGAGGGGAAGGCCGTGGTGGCGGTCGCCATGGACAGTGGCCAGAGATCCTTGGCACATGCGGTTAGAGCTCTAGGGGCCGTGAAACAATGAATTGAATGCATGGGGAGGTAGAGGGAAGCATGGCGAGGCTCACAGTGGGAGAAATCGTGGTCGGAGTCGGCTCGGGGAAGACGGCGACATGGACGACGGACGGCGGTCCTCGGAACTTCTTCGTGCGCCGGTTGCGGGCTCCAAGGCGTGAGCGAGAGCGAAAAAATGGAGCGGGGAGCGAGAGGGGGACGCGCGGGGGTTTAGCTTTGCTTAAAAAGAGGCCGAGGCGCGGGGAGGGGGAAGGTGGGGGAGCTGAAAGGCAGGGCCGGGCGTCAGTGGCTAGGCGCAGCGGTTGCTGAGGCGAGCAGCGCGGCTGCGGTTGGCTGGCGCGGAGCTGGGCCAGCGTGGTTGCCGGGCCGGCTTGGGGCTGGGCCGGTGTGGGGCGCCAGGGGGAGGCCGAGCCGGGCTGGTGCGGCTGCTCGGGCTGAAAACATAAGAGGGGAGAAAGGAAAGAAATTTCCTTTTTTTTCTTTTTCCAAACAAATTTTTCAAAAGCATTTTCAATTCAAATTTCAATTCTCTTTGAAATTTTTGATAAATGCCAAACATTCACAAAATAATATGCATCGACATGAATGCACATACATGTTACTATTTTATGATAAATTTTAATTTCATGAGAAATTTATTTATTTCTACATTTCATGAGCACAAAATACAGAATCAAATCCTTTTAAACCTATTTTCCAAAAGAGGAAATTTTGGGTGTTACAGATGTGCCATAGGAAAGGGGGGGGGGTCCCTACATCTGCCTGCCGAGGAAACCTAGCGGCCCTAACTTGTTAGAGAAACCTATGAAATGGCTTCATAGTGTACCCCGCCCGCTCACCTTGGCAGTGTTATGGGAGTAATTAACCCGGGCATATGGGAATCACAACTCACGGTGAATGTGCACAACCTCTGCAGAGTGTTACAATCTGTTATAACAGTCGTGCTCACGGTCATGAGCGGCCCAAAAAACTCACAGAATAAATGGTTACTTATTGTTGTTCATTTATGATGTTCTACGATGATAATATGATTCAATTGATTCTGATATCTGATCATGTGGGTTTACTTGACTTACTAAAAGTGCTAACCATAGTAAACCAGAGTCACCCTTTTTGAGCTTTCATAACCCCATGTTATCTTGTTAAGTACGAGAAGTACTTACGCTTGTTTACTTTCAATATTGGATAAAAATCCCGGATGGGTAACAGATGTCAACGGATATGAGGAGTTTCCAGAGGACTTTTAGGCTTGTGGTCAACCAGTTGATCGTCCCTGTGTTGGAGCTATCATGAGAGAGCTACCTTTTTATTTTCCGCTGTGTTGTGTAAGACTATGTGATGGTATTAATCGTGATGTAAGATACACCGTGATGATACTTTTTTGTAATTTGTCAACTTATGTGTGTGACTGATCCCTGGGCACACATGAGATTTATGCATTCAATTTTATCCTTAAAATTGGGTGTGACAAATTGGTATCAAAGCTAGGTTGACTGTAGGACGCAAGCCTAGTTAGAGATGGTCGTGTTAGCATCTTTACTCCACTAGTTTCATGCTTACTGTCTCATTCTTGTTATTTTATTAAAATGTCTATGCTTTTCATACCTTAATCTATTATATAAAATTGTTGATTCTAATCCTATCTTACTCTAAATCTATAGATGCCTCGTAACCCGAAGACCGCCCGCCTCAGCTCTGCAGGCTACCGTGCCATGTTCACCCCCCATGCTCCATAGGAGGAGAAGGAGATTGTGGTCATCTCTGATGATAAGGTGGAACCCTTGATCGAGGAAGATGAGGAGTGGATGGCTACCCCGACTCCCGCACCGGCACCTGCACCCGCACCTGCTCCTACTCCAGTTGTTGCACCTGTCTATGCTGTTGCAGCTACACCAACGGAGTCATCAGCTACTTCACCAACGCTTGTGCCACCCCCAGCCATCCCTATGGTGGATGAGGAGATGGGCTGGACATGCAAATACTACTTCAAGCAGGCCCTGGAGATGGCCTACTACCACACCCTTCTTACTCAGGTGTTGGATGACTACTACACTGATCTGTACGCCTCCATCAACTATCACTATGTAGAGTACCAACACCCTTTGGAGGCAACTTTTTGGAAGGTAGAGCTGGTTGTCACCGCCTAGAATGACATAAAGAATGGACATGAGGTGGAGACTGTCCACAGTGCCACTGCCAGACGGGCTCATGCATTGGTTGGCATGGAAGATGCAGCGCAGGACGCTTACATCTACTACCATGGTCGTCGTTTTGAGGCCATGAAGGAGGATCGTTTTAGGTTCCTTCCTCGCAATGATCATGAGGGTAATTGGCAGGTCTTGGCACCACCAGAAAGTGATCCAACTCTAGAAGCAATAGTGTGACATGTCCATGCCATGCAGGGGGTAGATGAAGAAGTCAAGGGAGAGTTGCGTGCATCGCAGAGGGCCGAGAGGTGTCTCAAGAAGTAGGTTGACGAACTACGTGCTCAACTTGGGCTGCCACGGATCTACAAGAAGAAGCCCTAGTCGTTCACCATGGTTGACACAGCCCCCTAGGTGTTTGATGCCTTGTTTAAAGCTACGACGTTGTTAGTTCGTGTGTCATGTCTAGTCTTGTTTTGTCTTGTGAACTTTAGTGATTAGCTGCTTTTAATTGTGAACTTGGATGATTTGGAGTTTGTTTGATTGCTGGAAGTTTGTGGGCATGTCCACAAATTCCATAGGTTTGAACCTTAAGTTTAGATAAGGTCTTAATGCAGATGGGTTGCTTTATCATATCTCTGCTGTGCTGTTTTCTGGAGCAGCCTGTGTTCTTTATCTTGTATCTCGAGATCTGGGCTGCCAAAAATTCTAAAATGTTTGTGGAGATATCTAGACTTCTGTATCTTTCAAATGTCTCTAGAATCGCATTGATATCTGTTCAGGTTTGTGAGATCTAGCTGTCACAAGTTGATGATTCTGCGTAGTCTGGAACTCATAATAGATTCGGTTTAGCTCTATTTTTGACCATGCGTATATCAGAATCTGTAAAAGTGTTCTAAATAAAAGTTGTAGCTGATCTCCTAAGCTTTCTAACCATTCTTGGTACGCCTCTGTTGGGTCTATCAAACTCATGTTATGACATATTTACTGAACTGCTGTATTTGAACCTTGTCCAGAAAATTCTCAGCGTTGCTCTTTATCATTTATAAGTTCTCTATAATTTGGAAATCTCTAAAATTTTGCGCATTTGTTTGGAAAGCAGATGGCCACAAGAGGAGGAAGAGGCAGAGGCCATGGTTGTGGTCATGGTGCTCCCATGAATCCACCACCACCGCCACCAGTGACTATGGAGCAATTGATGGGAATGCAAGCACAGTTGATGCAAGCCATGATGCAACGCTTGGATAACGAACCTACAAGAGGACCACCACCTGTTCAGGTCAGAGACAAGCATGGAGAATTCATGAAGGGTCACCCTCCGGTGTTCACCCACACCTCAGACCCCTTGGAGGCAGACGATTGGTTGTGTGTTGTGGAAAGGCAACTTAACATAGCACAATGCAATGATCTTGAGAAGGTGTTGTATGCTTCTGGTCAACTCCAGGGAGCAGCTCAGGATTGGTGGGAGTCCTTCTAGTATGGACATCCCAACAATGCTCCTGTTATCACCTACCAGAATTCAAGGACAATTTCTGGTCATATCATATCCCCGATGGACTAGTGGAGTTGAAGCAGGAGGAATTTAGGTCCCTTAAGCAAGGATCCATGTCTATGGCGGAGTATCGTGACAAGTTTGCTCAACTATCATGCTATGCTCCAAATGATGTAGCTGAGGATGGTGAGAAGCAACACCGCTTCCTGAAAGGACTTTATGATGGCCTGTAGCTCCAACTTATGTCCAACACATACCCTAACTTTTAGTCATTGGTGAACCGTGCTATTATGATTGACAATAAGCGCAAAGAGATGGAGGCCAAGAAGAGGAGGCTTCAAGGGCAAGCTTCTGGAAGCAACACCCGCCCATGTGCCTATCCCTAGCAGGGTTTTCAGCAGAGGAATCAAGGACCAGCTAACCAGGGAAACCGTGGCCAGTATCCTCCGTGTAACCAGATCTAGCAACACCCTCAGTACCAGCAATAGTTTGGTAATCAGCGTCCCCAGCAATAGACCGACAATCCGGCATCACACCATGGAATGCCCAACAATGCTCCTATGAAGAGTGGTGCACCCAATAACCCTAATGCATGCTACCGCTGTGGAGAAGTAGGTCACTATGCTTATCAGTGTCCAAAGAAGCAGAACCAGCAAGCTCCATAGAACCAGAATGGCAATCCGAAGTTCAATGCCCGACCACCTCACACTGCAAAAGTGAACTGTGTGTCATCTAATACAGCTCAGGAGATGCTCAAGGTCATGTTGGGTACGTTCAGTGTCAACTCTATCTCTGCTACAATACTTTTTGATTCAGGTGCTTCACATTCATTTATTACCCAAGCTTTTGTTAGAATGCATAGCATACCTTTATGTGCCATGAAAAACCCCATACTAGTAAATTCACTTGAAGGTAGCATGCCATCTTCTTATTGGAGTCCCTCAGCTAGCCTTTCCTTAAGGGGGGTAGACTTCAAAGTGAAACCTATTGTGTTAAGAACAACAGGAATTGATCTTATCCTGGGTATGGATTGGATGAAACAACACCGGGCAGTAATTCAGTGTCAGGAGAGATCTGTTGTTGTGACATCACCCAATGGAGATAGAATCTGTGTAGAAGTGGTAGTGCAAGCTCAGCCAACAACCACTGTGAACCAGCTAGATGGTGATGCCAATAAACAAGATCATGTTGTGGAGGAGTTCCTGGATGTTTTCCCCAATGACTTGCCAGGTATTCCACCTAACCGTGACATTGAATTCATTATTGAATTATTACCTAGAACTGCACCAATAGCTAAACGTCCATATAGAATGGGGGTTAATGAATTAGAAGAGCTTAAGAAACAACTAAAAGAGTTGCAAGAAAAAGGTTTCATACGCCCCAGTTCTTCCCCATGGGGGCACCTGTGATCTTTGTGGATAAGAAGGATGGTACCCAATGGATGTGTGTGGATTATCGTTCACTTAATGAGGTTACTATCAAGAAAAAATACCCTTTGCCAAGGATTGATGATTTGTTTGATCAGTTGAGAGGTGCCTGTGTGTTCTCCAAGATTGATCTCCGCTCAGGTTACCATCAGCTAAAGATTCGAAACTCAGACATACCCAAGACAACATTCACTACATGGTATGGCTTGTATGAGTATACCATTATGTCTTTTGGATTGACCAATGCACCTGCATACTTCATGTATCTGATGAATAAGGTGTTCATGGAGTTTCTTGATAAATTTGTGGTGGTATTCATTGATGACATACTGATATTCTCCAAGACTAAAGAATAACATGCTGAACATATAAGGTCGGTCTTGTAAAAGCTTAGAGAACATAAGTTGTATGCTAAGCGGAGCAAGTGTGAGTTTTGGTTGAAGGAGGTCTCTTTTCTAGGTCATGTTGTCTCCAATGGTGGAATAGCAGTGGATCCAGGCAAAGTGCAAGATGTATTGAATTGGAAACCACCAACCAATGTAAGTGAGATTTGTAGCTTTTTGGGATTGGCTGGGTACTATAGGAGGTTCATTGAACGTTTTGCCAAGCTTGCTAAGCCTATGACAGCTCTATTGGAAAAGAATGCTAAATTTGTATGGTCTGATAAATGTCAGGCAAACTTTGATGAGCTAAAGAAGAGATTGACTACAACTCTAGTGTTGATTTTGCTAGATTTAAGCAAGAACTTCTCTATATATTGTGATGCATCTCGTCTGGGCCTGGGATGTGTTCTTATGCAAGAAGGAAGAGTGGTGGCATATGCATCTAGACAATTGAGGAATCATGAGTTGAACTACCCTACTCATGACTTGGAATTGGCGGCCATGGTTCATGCTTTGAAAATCTAGAGACATTATCTAATTGGGCATAAGAGTGATATCTATATAGATCACAAGAGTTTGAAGTATATCTTTACCTAGTCAGATCTGAATCTGAGACAACGTCGTTGGTTAGAATTGATCAAAGACTATGAATTGGATGTGCATTATCATTCGGGAAAAGCAAATGTCATAGCTGATGCACTTAGCAGGAAGAGTTATGCCAATGGACTTCAGATGACATTTATGTCAGCAGAGTTGTGTGCTGAAATGGAGCATCTCAACTTGAGCTTTGTCACTAATGCAATGGAATTGGCGATAGAGCCTACCTTGGAGCAAGAGATACGCAAAGGTCAATTGGAGGATGAAAAACTTAAGGAGATAGCGGAGAATATAGTGCTTGGAAAGGCACCAGGATTCAGGATGGATGATAATGGTACTTGTAACACCCTAGGTGTTAGCCTTGCATAAATTGACTTGTATTGCATGAGCATGAGCATCCTGCATTCATATTTAAGCTTTTACAATTGAAACATGTGATTGAAACATTTGCAACATTGCTTGTTATTTCATGTTTCCCTGTATATATGCATATGATCATGAGTGAATACATGTAAGTGATGAATGTGAGTCACTAAAACATATTAGCTACACTTATGATGACTAGTGGAATAATGTTCATGAAGATCATTTTGACTAATCAAGTGCTTAAGTGATGCTAGGTGTGTTGAACTGAGAAGCTCTATGTGTAACCAATGCATGAAATGATTGTGTGACCTTACAAATAGCTTAGACATGTTTAAAATATCCTTATGAATAACTTTGGTATTCATGGTTAAGGGTAATTTGGTCACTAAGCCAAAGTATGAGTGTATACCATCATTTGAATGTAGCATGTTTGACCAAGTTTGAACTATGTGCTAGAGACCTTGCATGGAGGTGGTCACTAAAGCAAAGTTGTAGTATTTGGCATGAGGAACAACTTTTATTTTTGGGTCATAGACTGGTTTAGCACCTAACATGCTTGAATTAGGCTCACAAGAACCATCAAATCCTATTTTTCAGCACTTATCAAAATTTTCTAAGTCTTAAACCCTGACAGTGCTGACGAGCTTACTTTGGGGATGAAATAACTCGGTCTCGGTTGAGAGTTGGAACATGATCCTTTAAGAACAATTGAAGCTGGTACCTAGAGCTACAAGTTTGGTTTAGATCATTGGCGCTAATTCCTCATGGTTTAGGAGATCGAGCGCTGTCAATTCTAGCTGTCAGGCTTGCATCGTGGTTACTGAACGAACTGAATCAACGCCGTCGGTGGCCGACCGTCGCCAGAGCATGCACGCCACGTGGATGCAAGGATGGCCACGCGTCGTCGGCGTCCTGCCTAGCGTGGTCGTGTTGGGCTAGAGCGCAGTATAATGCATCTCGCACCCACTGCTTCATCCACGTGCTCTCCATTTCATTACACTGCTTCCAATTTTGCCACTCCCGCAGCGCAGCCTCGCCGCCGAGCTCCACCTTGCCTCCGCCGTTGCCTTGCGTGCGCTCCACCGCACCGCCACTGTCTCCATCTCGCCTGTAGCTGCACCAAGTTCACCTCTACTGCCTCGACGTAGTGGCTGGGTCAATTGAGCCTCGGTAAGGGCGTATTGCCTTTTTCCCCTCTCGCCGGAACCTCATCCGCCATAGCCGCCTCCACTGCAAGCTTGCCGCCGCTCGGCTCGTGCGTGCTTTTCTTACGATGTTTAGCGTTCGAGCTTGGTTAGGATGAGTACTAGCTTGTGCTATGACGTTACCTCTGTTAGTTGTCCCATCGGCGCGGAACACGACGACCCGCGTCGCCACGTTCTGACCTCCGCACCACCGCACCGTGGCCATGCTTCGTCGGAGCTTCTCAAGCCGCGTAGGTCATCTAGATAGGTTCACACGGTCACCGTGGTGCTGTTGTGCGCCTCGCCTGGCTTCGCCGTGGCCGGTGATGACCGGCACATCGCTAAGCAGCGTCGGCGTGCCGACATGGCCGACGATGAGCATGCTCTGCCCACCCTTCACTGCCACCACCTAGGTCATTCGATGCGCACTGCTCCGTAGATCACGTAGGTTCACTTGTCTCTACCGGCAAGCTCACAGGCGACAAGCCATGGCCAGGCCGCGTCGAAGCAGTGCCGCTGCCCTATTTCGGTTTCACTGACATGTGGGGTCACTGACCAACGGGTCCCGCCTGTCAGCGATAGAAATGAAGTAGGCTAGTTCATTTGTTCCTAATTTTGTATGCAACTTTGGAAATTTATAAGTTGATAGAGATCCAAAATTGGTGAACCAAATTTTGTAGTGTTCCTTAGGAAGAGTAGTATTTATGAAAAATATGATATTAGCACTTGTAGTAGAGTTTTTGGAGGATTTAAAATGAAACTTGAAATGTGTTTTTAAATGAATGTAAACTTGCTTATTTTATATCTAGAGTTCCTGTGCCCCAAAAATTATGAAATTTATGTGGTGAGCTGTTCTTGACAAGTATAAGCTCTGGTAAAAATTCGAGGGTCAGTGCATGTATGGATTTGTAGTTATAGATTTTCCTTTTATAATTAGGTGATCCTTGTATGAATTTTTATAAATTATTTATGAATCCAATATTCATGAAATTTGTTGGAGGTTGTCCTAGTATCATATGGCTGCTAAGAAAAATATAAAATCTGTTGCTTGACACTTTTCACTAGGGTTTTCTATTTATGCTTTTTCAAGCCTTTATGCCTTGTCATTTTTGCATAGGATGTTTTACATAGTAAAATGGCATGAAACTTTTACAGTAGTCTATTGGTAGCACTAGGAAGCCACTGTAATTTTTTGAGAATTTATGATGTAACTTTGCTATATGTTTATTATTTACCCTAATTATTTAATTAAATTAAGAAAGGCAATTACATAATTAGATTGTGTTTAAGCATAATGTTTGCTAGGGTTCTTATGATGCATAGTAACTGTTGATGTCAATGGTAAGGCTTTGAAGCCATTGATTGTATACAAATGACTAATTTTTGCTTTATCATTCAAATACAAGACTGCATGTATAGTTTTGATCGCGTGGATGATTTCATATAGATAATGGTCTCTACTGTAAAACTTGTTAATAAGAAAGTTGTAGATAACTTGCTAATCTACCTTGTGTTAAATTTTCACAGTCATAGGACTTAGGGTTTTCGAGTTCTAGCTGTTACAAGTTTGCTGTCCGAAAGGTTTACTTTCTGGACAGCTTTGATTGAATGATTTGTTTGTCCAATTTAACTCCTGAATCACAGTGAGAGTATTAAAACAGAGTTGTAGATAATTTTATAAGATTTCCATAAAGTCCAAGATCACCACATTTGGATGAGTAGAACTTCAGTTATGAGTAAAACAAGTAGCTGTTGTTTTGTGATATAGTAAATGCATTGTTGAAGTAGGTGGTTAAATAAGCAAGAAGAGATATGCACATACTCAGTAAATGTGATGCACTTGTTATTTATTTAACACCATGTTGTTAAGAATGCTTGCAAGAATCCATTCATCATGTATCATCATACTATACTTGCCAACATGAATGCATTTGCATTATCTCATGTTACACTCATCATCTAGGATTGACGGAGGAGATAACGTTGCTGGAGTTCAACGAAGAAGAAGAAGGGGACCAGCAGGAGATTCCTCAAGCCGTAGCTCCCGAAGGTGAGGAGCAGACCCTAGAAGAGCTTTCAGAGTGCCCTGATCACCGTCCCACTTCCTTCCTGAAAGGCAAGCCCCAGAGCATTCTAAGTCTCCTAGTATTTTACAAAATATTACTGGAGTCCTTTATGATTGATGCATTAGGTTATAAGAGTTGATTGGAACCACTTGATGCATATAAATTCCTTGTCTAGAAATACTACCTTTAACCCTATATAGGTCTAGGATCAAATATATGCTTAGCCATGCTTAGACTAGTAGAAGTCGGGTGATTTCCTGTCACCTGCGAGATATAGGTGGATACCGAAGCACGATTGGCTATATTTGCTATCGTGAAAAGGAACCATGGGGTAAAAGTAAATCAAGTCCGGGCGGAGTCTATGCGTAGGTTGACTCATGTGATTCTATCTGTGTCGATTAAGGACCGTACCGTTGTTGGCGTTTTTGACAAGATTGAACGCATGCCTATCACTTAGCTAGCCGGATAACTCGTTCCGACCACGAAACCGAGTAGCTCAACCTAGGCTGGGCCCCGCTCTATAAAAGTGCACACTCTGGATGGTAGTAAGGATGTGCGGGGAGCTAGACTGAGCCCAAGGGTAGGCTGGCCCTAAACGTCCTAGCATTTGGTTGTCCCTGATTGTGCGGCGCTGGGCGAACCCGCGAAATGTGTACTTGAGTTGTACCAAAGGTGACCTAAGGTGACCATTGATCTGGTCTATCTGGATTTGTGTTAGGAATAAATTCCCAGCTTGTTGAAATCGATTCGAATCGCCGTCTCTCTCGGATAGTGAGAAACTTGGCTAGTCCCAACATCGTAGTAATTGTATTATGGAACATGATGGTTCGCATGAACATGGATTTATAATACCGGCTATGGTTACTAGTGTATGCTCTTAAAATGATATACCACCTGTTTGGCATAGGATAGTTGCTAATTTAGAGATGGATAGTCATAATTAACTTGATAACAAAATTATAATTGTATAACTGAGTTAATCGCTTTTTATGCAAAATGTTGTTAAGCTATATCCACTTATATAGCCTTGCATGATCCTTGGAGTCATTTTATTTCTAATTTATGACGGGTAAGTCTAGCTGAGTACCTTCTTGTACTCAGGGTTTATTTCCCATTATTGCAGATGGCACTGTGTATCATGGTTATTGCAAGAGTTGCTTCTATCCCGCTGTGGATGAGGAGTAAGCCTTGGGCAGGCTTCTTTATTAATCCCTCTACATGCTTTTGTGGACTGTGATCGTATGTTGGCACTATATCAAACTATGTTGGCAAATGCTACTTTCAAACTTAATTTGCTTCCGCTTTTATCTATTAAACTTGGTTTGTAATAACTTTGTTTCATACTCTGATGACGAAAATGTATTTGTGAACTTTATGTAATATGTGACTTGTATGTTGAATCATGTACGATCTTGGTTGTTGTAAATCATTTATTTAGACCCGTCGTGGTACTCGATGGACTATCGGGTTTATATGGGTTCAAGTATGACAGTGCGACCGCTTGTGGGCTGCCATTGTACTTGTACTCTTACAAATTGGTCGGTTCTGCAACAGCTGGTATCAGAGCAAGGTTCAACGTTAATTGTCACATGTGTATTTAAAACAAAAGTTTTTGTTTTCCAAAACCCTTTCTAGCAACTAATAGCTATATAAATAGGTATTGAAATCTAAAGTGTGCCAGTGATCACTTTCCTTATGCCCAAGTTAGGGACTATTAGGTGGCTATTTAAGTACTAACTTGGGGGTTTTAAATTTCGTCGTCCATACGGCGTGCTATTGTATGGATGCCATTCACTTGAATGGTAATGTATGGATCAAATGCCTCTATGCCAAGGTAAGTTGATGAGTGGCATGACTGCAAGATGTGAGCGTGCGGTCGGGGAGAGTTAGCTTTGGTACGACTATGTATGCATGCTTGCATATGTATGTGGTGCATGTTTAATTGTGGGTACAAACTGTTATCGGGTAGCTTTAATACGGAAGTATATGTATGGGTATGCATATATGGAAGTATTTAGATTTACATTCTGCATAGTTAATTATGGGATGGGCTGAAATGAAACTTTTATGCAGGTACACTAACGACGAAACGTGTAGCTCGACTAGTTATGCTATATATGAGAGAACATATGTATGCCACCGTATATGTCGTTAGAAATAATTCTTCCTAAGTTTGTGAGGACGTACGGAATGAGCATGCATCATGATAATTACCATTCACATAATTACATTGTTCCTCCCCTTATAAATTTCTTACTCGGTTATGTAACTCTAATCCATTATGGCCTTATGTCACACAAAATTGTACATGTTGATGGTACAGATGGCAGCACCAGCTGGATGTGAGAATTTCCTGATGGTTTTCGGAATGCCTACCCTACTATGGAGAGTTTTGCACTTTGCGGGGTACCATGAACCGCCCCTTTATCATTGGAATGAAGAGTACTTGGAGGGACGGCCATGGTACGAGGTGCAGCTAACTATACCAGCCCGCACACAAATGCCCTTCTGGCAGGAGTGGAAGGCGAAATCAGAAGGAAAAACTCCTTGGGAGGCTGCCCAAGTTGTGGCCTTTGAGGTTTTGAGTCAAATCTGTCAGCAGCATGGGGATGCACTTACTGGAAGTGCAGCGGGTATGTTTCCTTGGGTGGACCCGTCCACAACAATATGGGAACAACGTAACCAAAATGCACTGATAGAGATCGGGATGAGCGGGCAAATAGCTCTAGTCCCACTATGAGTGCAATGTTTGCGGTGATGAAGATGTTTTGTACATGCCAGGACACCAGGGATTTTGGCTGGAATCATACACCACTTGCATGGACAAGCTCATGAGAGCTGAAGCCGCACAGCATAAACTCAAGAAGTGTGTGCGCAAATAAAAGAAAGCCACAAGTAAAGCTCGATGGGAATCTGACCAAGCCTATGCAGCTTTGGGCAGTCTCCATGCCCAAATGGAGCAAGTGGATCAACAAAGAGCAGTAGCCCAGGAAGCAAGAGCTAATGATCAAGCATTGCTTGCAGGACTACGGGAGCAGTTGGAGGCCGCCCGTGCTGAGGTGTCCATAGCTAGACGCCAGTGAGATGTAGTAGAAAACCATGCCGCTACAGTAAGGATAGAATGGGATAGGCACCGTGAATGAGTAATGCCCAGGGCCATGCCAAAAGGGGCTTACGTCAGCAGCTTGCATAGACTCAACTTCAAGTGATGAACCTTTAGCATGAAGTGCACTATTTGAACAACTAGCTGAACCCAATCCTTGATGGGGAAGAAGATGGTCCAAATATGGAGGAAGATGAGGACGAGGAAGAGGAAGAAGTGGAGCCTGAGGAAGGAGATGATCCTATCTCTGACCTCGATAGTGATCATGATGAGGGTTAGATCGCTTAGTACTTAGTAGAAGTGCTTAATGTATCATCGTGGGTTATGTAATGGACCTGTAGTTTGAAATTAGTGTTGGTGATTGGACTATCATGTAATATTGTTATTTGCATGACTATCGCACGTTTGGTTAAACGCTAATGCAAATTCCAGTTGATTTATCAGTGATCATGATTTGAATATTAACGTACTATGAGTCCGATAAGTGATTAAATTGGTGGTGTCATGTTGCGAGAATGAATTATTATGCCTCTATTTTTATTGTATGAAGTTGAGATTGTCTCCAGTAATTTCAGTTTAGCATGATTATAAATTCATCTACAATCTTTTGACATCAACCAATAATCGCTTATTGTTGCAACTTTGCAGATGACTCGCACTCGTGTAGGAGCTAGTAGCAGCCATGATGGCAACGACGGTGACTTACCACCACCATCACCGCCGTCTGCTCAGGAGTTCTTTGCCCAATTCTTGGGAAGCCAAAGGACAATGGAGGAAGCTCTGCGCCTCATCGCGCAGAACACCGCTTGTGGCCACCCACAGCAACAAGGGCCCGAGCCAAATCAGCACAGTACCTTCAAGGAATTTCTAGATATAAAGCCTCCTATCTTCGAGGTGGCAGAGGAACCACTATAGGCAGACGAGTGGCTCAACACCATTGAGCAGAAGTTTTGTCTGTTGAGAGTCACCGAGCACCTGAAGGCTGAGTATGCGTCCCACCAGTTGCAGGGACCAGCAGGGATCTGGTGGACACATTTCTTGTCCTCTCTACCTGCTAATGCGCAAGTAACATGGGAGCAGTTCAAGTTGGCCTTTTGGGGACATCACATTCCCCCAAACCTAATGTGCATGAAAGCGGCTGAATTTATGAGGCTCACTCAAGGGACAAAGACTGTCACAGAATATATGCACGCATTCAATAATCTGTCCAGTTATGCTCCCAGTTTTGTGGATACCGAGGAGAAGAAGATACAGAGCTTCAAGCGGGGTCTGGGTGCAAAATTGATGAAGAACATGGCAAATTCCAAGTGCACCACCTATAACGAGTTTATTAGTGATGCTCTGACCCAGAAAAATCATAACAACATGCATGCGACAGCTAAGGGTCGCAAGAGGGCATTTGAGGCAGGTGCCTCCGGATCTTCATAGTCTAGGACCCCTATCACAGCTAGGCCACAGTTCCATCCACCTGCACCCAAGTTTAGGCCTCCACCCCCAAAAGCTCAGAACAGCAGGCCTCAGAAAGCGTTCCGTAAGGCATTCACTATTGCCTTACCCAAAGGAAATGGCGGTCAGGGAAGCTCCACAGGACCAAGGAGTAATCAACCTTGTTTCAATTGCAATCAAGTGGGTCATTGGGCCAAGGAATGCCCCCACCCCAAGAAGAATGGCAACCAGAATTAGAACAATCAGAGGCAGGTGAACTCAAGGGCATGTCCTAGATATGTGCATTATACCGCTATTGAGGAAGTGCCCGCTGGAGAAGTGGTCACGACTGGTATGTTTCTTGTCAACAAGCATCCTGCTAATGTTTTATTTGATTTGAGAGCTTCTCATTCATTTATGAGTCAAGCATTTGCATCTAGACATGATCAGAAAATAATTGAAGTAAGCAAGGGTGGTTATAATATAAGTTTGGCTAGGGCTACTATTTCTACAAATAAGATAGTCAGAAATGTGCTCATCTCTATCCAAGAGAGGGAGTATGCCACGGATTTGATTGTATTACCTGGGTTATCCATAAGTGTAATCTTAGGCATGAAATGGATGAGCGATCATGGTGTTCTCATTAACACTAGCACTCGTACTATTATGTTGAGAGAACCCCAGGGAGGGAATGCTTTTCTAGTACCCCTCTCCCGAAATTTTGAACTCCAACACTTAGCTTGTGCTATACAAACCACTACCCTTTGTGATATCCTAGTAGTTTGTGAGTTTCCCAATGTATTCCCAGAGGAGTTACCAGGTTTACCAACTGATAGGGATGTGAAATTTAAGATTGAGTTAGTGCCATGTATGGCACCCATCTCAAGAAGGCCCTATAGAATGCCACCAAATGAGTTAGCAGAACTTAAGATTCAGTTACAGGATCTATTGGACAAGGGTCTCATTCAACCTAGTTCATCTCCATGGGGATGTCCAGCATTGTTTGTAAAGAAGAAGGACAAGTCCTTGAGAATGTGTGTGGATTATAGACCACTCAATGCTGTGACTATTAAAAACAAGTACCCATTGCCCCACATCGACATCTTGTTCGATCAGTTGGCAAAGGCCAAGGTATTCTCCAAGATTGACTTGAGATTAGGCTATCATTAGATAAAAATTAGGCCAGAGGATATACCTAAGACTGCTTTCTCCACTAGGTACGGCTTATATGAGTATTTGGTTATGTCTTTTGGACTAACGAATGCTCCTGCCTACTTCATGTACCTGATGAATTTGGTATTCATGCCCGAGCTTGACAAGTTTGTGGTCATGTTTATCAATGATATATTGATTTATTCGGAAAATGAGACAGATCATGAAGAGCATCTGAGGATTGTTCTATCCAGATTGAGGTAGCATAAGCTATATGCAAAATTTAGCAAGTGTGAATTTTGGTTGAGCAAAGTTCCTTTCTTAGGTCATATCTTATCGAGAGATGGAATCTCTGTAGGCCCATCAAAAGTACAAGAGGTCATGGATTCGAAGGCCTCGACTTTGGTTCATGAAGTTCAGAGTTTTCTAGGGTTAGCAGGATATTATCGTCGTTTCATTCCAGATTTCTCCAAAATAGCTAAGCCCATGACTAGGCTACTTCAGAAGGATGAAAAGTTCAACTCGACACCAGAATGTGAAGCAGCTTTTCACACCCTCAGGACTCTGTTAACTATAGCTCCTGTTTTAGCACAACCCGACATTGAGAAGCCTTTTGATGTATTTTGTGATGCATCAGGTATAGGTTTGGGGTGTGTGCTCATGCAAGAAGGAAGAGTTATTGCATATGCTTCTCGGTAGTTGAGAAAACATGAAGTCAACTACCCCACGCATGATTTAGAACTTGCAGCAGTTGTTCATGCATTAAAGATATGGAGACATTATTTGTTGTGCAATATATGTCATATATATACTGACCACAAAAGTCTCAAGTATATCTTTACCCAACCAGAGCTGAACATGAGACAGCAAAGATGGCTAGAGCTGATTAAGGACTACAATTTGGAAGTACATTACCATCTAGGGAAAGCCCATGTTGTAGTCGATGCACTCAGTTAGAAAGCTCATTTTGCAACACTGTAGAAGCATTGTTGGAAGATGGCTTCAATTTGTTACATCCTGTTGTACTGCACAATATCACTATCAGTTGTTCACTTGAGAGAAAAATCATAGAGCTACAGTAGACAGATGTAGGTATTGGTCACATCAAGAGAAAGATGCAAGAGCAAGAAACCAAGCATTTTAGATTGGACGAAAAGGGTGTGCTATGGTTTGAGGACCGACTTGTGGTACCAAAAGACCGTGAGCTTAGAAATCAAATTCTAGAGGAAGCTCATTCGTCCAAATTATCTATCCATCCGGGTAGTAGTAAGATGTATCAAGATTTGAAAACCCATTTTTGGTGGACTAAGATTAAGAAGGAGATCGTAGCCTATGTCGCTAGGTGCGATAACTGCAGTAGAGTAAAAGCTGTTCATATGAAATCTACCGAATTACTTTAGCCATTGCCTATTCCAGGATGGAAATGGGAAGAAATTAGTATGGACTTTATCATAGGCCTTCCAATGAGACAACAAGGTCACAATTCAATATGGGTCATTGTAGATCGTCTCACCAAGTCAGCACATTTTATACCCGTGAACACAAGGTATATAGTTGGGAAATACGCTAAGCTATATATTTCTCAGATTGTGAGGCTACATGGAGTACCCAGAACCATAATCTTAGATCGAGGACCATAGTTCATAGCTCATTTCTAGGAACACTTGCACCAGGCCTTGGGGACTAAATTGATCAGAAGTTCGGCATACCATCCGCAAACTTCAGGGCAAACTGAGCGAGTGAACCAAATCTTAGAAGATTTGCTAAGAGCTTGTGTTATATCTTCCAAAGGTTCATGGGAGAAATGGTTACCGTTAGCTGAATTCTCATACAACAACAGTTATCAAGCAAGCATCAAGATGGCTCCGTTTGAAGCCCTGTACGGCAGAAAATGTAGAACTCCGTTGAATTGGATTGAGCCTGGTGAAAGGAGATACTTTGGTATTGACTTTGTCAATGAAGCTGAAGAGCAAGTGCATGTTATCCAATAGCATATGAAGGCAGCTCAATCGAGACAAAAGAGTTATGCTAATAAAAGAAGAAGACCACTAACTTTTGAAGTGGGTGACTATGTATACTTGAAAGTATCACCCATAAAGGGGGTGAAGAGATTTGGAATGAAAAAGAAGCTTGCGCCTAGATATGTGGGGCCATACAAGATTATGGAACGGAAAGGAAATGTTGCTTATAAGTTACAACTTCCACCAGAGATGAGTGTAATATTTGATGTCTTCCATGTGTCCCAGTTGAAGAAATGTCCTCGTGTACCCGAAGAAGCTATTGCACCCACCAACATGAAGCTTCAATTGGATTTGACTTATGAAGAAAACCCAGTCCGAGTGTTAGAAGAGATGGAAAGAGTAACACGGAGTAAGATCATTAAGTTCTATAAGGTGGTGTGGAACAATCACAGTGAACAAGATGCTACGTGGGAACGAGAAGATTATTTACGAGAGGTTTATCTCGCCTTTTTCCAAGAATGGTAGGTCTTGCAAATCTCGGGATGAGATTTTTATAAGGGGGAGGGGCTGTAACACCCTAGGTGTTAGCCTTGCATAAATTGACTTGCATTGCATGAGCATGAGCATCCTGCATTCATATTTAAGCTTTTACAATTGAAACATGTGATTGAAACATTTGCAACATTGCTTGTTATTTCATGTTTCCCTGTATATATGCATATGATCATGAGTGAATACATGTAAGTGATGAATGTGAGTCACTAAAACATATTAGCTACACTTATGATGACTAGTGGAACAATGTTCATGAATATCATTTTGACTAATCAAGTACTTAAGTGATGCTAGGTGTGTTGAACTGAGAAGCTCTATGTGTAACCAATGCATGAAATGATTGTGTGACCTTACAAATAGCTTAGACATGTTTAAAATATCCTTATGAACAACTTTGGTATTCATGGTTAAGGGTAATTTGGTCACTAAGCCAAAGTTTGAGTGTATACCATCATTTGAATGTAGCATGTTTGACCAAGTTTGAACTATGTGCTAGAGACCTTGCATGGAGGTGGTCACTAAAGCAAAGTTGTAGTATTTGGCATGATGAACAACTTTTATTTTTGGGTCATAGACTGGTTTAGCTCCTAACATGCTTGAATTAGGCTCACAAGAACCATCAAATCCTGGTTTTCAGCACTTATCAAATTTTTCTAAGTCTTAAACCTTGACAGTGCTGACGAGCTTACTTTGGGGATGAAATAACTTGGTCTCGGTTGAGAGTTGGAACATGATCCTTTAAGAACAATTGAAGCTGGTACCTAGAGCTACAAGTTTGGTTTAGATCGTTGGCGCTAATTCCTCATGGTTTAGGAGATCGAGCGCTGTTAATTGTAGCTGTCAGGCTTGCATCATGGTTACTGAACGAACTGAATCAACACCGTCGGTGGCCGACTGTCGCCAAAGCATGCGCACCGTGTGGACGTGAGGATGGCCGCGCATCACGGGTGTCCTACCCAGCGTGGCCGTGTTGGGCCAGAGCGTAGTATAACGCGTCTCGCACCCGCTACTCCATCCCTACGCTCTCCATTTCATTACACTGCTTTCTCTTTCGCCACTCCCGCAGCGCAGCCTCGCTGCCGAGCTCTGCCTTGCCTCTGCTGTTGCCTTGCGTGCGCTCCACCGCACTACCACCATCTCCATCTCACCTGTAGCTGCGCCAAGTTCACCTCTACCGCCTCGACGTAGTGGCTGGGTCAATTGAGCCTCGGTAAGGGCGTATTGCCTTTTTCCCCTCTCGCCGGAACCTCGGCCGCCATAGCCGCCTCCACTGCAAGCTCGCCGCCGCTCGGCTCACGTGCGCTTTTCTTACAATGTTTAGCATTCGAGCTTGGTTAGGATGAGTACTAGCTTGTGCTATGATGTTACTTCCGTTAGTGCGAAACACGACGACCTGTGCCGCCGCGTTCTGACCTTCGCGCCACCACGCCGTGGCCATGCTTCATCGGAGCTTCTCAAGCTACGTAGGTCGTCTAGATAGGTTCGCATGGTCACGGTGGTGCTGTTATGCGCCTTGCCTGGCTTTGCCGTGGCCGATGATGATCGGTGCACCACTGAGCAGCGCCGCCGTGCCGCCATGGCCGACGACGAGCATGCTCCGCCCACCCTTCACTGCCACCACCTAGGTCATTCGATGCGTGCTGCTCCGTAGATCACGTAGGTTCACTTGTCTCCACCGGCAAGCTCACCAGTGATGAGCCATGGCCGGACCGCGTCGAAGCAGCGCCGCTGCCCTGTTTCGGTTTCACTGACATGTGGGGTCACTGACCACCGGGTCCCGCCTGTCAGCGACAGAAATGAAGTAGGCTAGTTCATTTGTTCCTAATTTTGTATGCAACTTTGGAAATTTATAAGTTGAGCTATAGAGATCCAAAATTGGTGAACCAAATTTTGTAGTGTTCCTTAGGAAGTGTAGTATTTATGAAAAATATGATATTAGCAGTTGTAGTAGAGTTTTTGGAGGATTTAAAATGAAACTTGAAATGTGTTTTTAAATGAATGTAAACTTGCTTATTTTATATCTTGAGTTCCTATGCCCCAAAAATTATGAAATTTATGTGGTGAGCTGTTCTTGACAAATATAAACTCTGGTAAAAATGTGAGGGTCAGTGCATGTATGGATTTGTAGTTATAGATTTTCCTTTTATAATTAGGTGATCCTTGTATGAATTTTTATAAATTATTTATGAATCCAATATTCATGAAATTTGTTGGAGGTTGTCCTAGTACCATATGGATGCTAAGAAAAATATAAAATCTATTGCTTGACACTTTTCACTAGGGTTTTCTATTTATGCTATTTTAAGCCTTTATGCCTTGTCATTTTTGCATAGGATGTTTTACTTAGTAAAATGGCATGAAACTTTTATAGTAGTCTATTGGTAGCACGAGGAAGCTACTGTAAATTTTTGAGAATTTATGATATACCTTTGCTATATGTTTATTATTTACCCTAATTATTTAATTAAATTAAGAAAGGCAATTACATAATTAGATTGTGATTAAGCATAATGTTTGCTAGGGTTATTATGATGCATAGTAACTGTTGATGTCAATGGTAAGGCTTAGAAGCCATTGATTGTATACAAATGACCAATTTTCGCTTTATCATTCAAATACAAGACTGCATGTATAGTTTTGATCGCGTGGATGATTTCATATAGATAATGGTCTCTACTGTAAAACTTGTTAATAAGAAAGTTGTAGATAACTTGCTAATCTACCTTGTGTTAAATTTTCACAGTCATAGGACTTAGGGTTTTTGAGTTCTAGCTGTTACAAGTTTGCTGTCCGAAAGGTTTACTTTCTGGATAACTTTGATTGAATGATTTGTTTGCCAATTTAACTCCTGAATCACAGTGAGAGTATTAAAAGAGAGTTGTAGATAATTTTATATGCTTTCCAGAAAGTCCAAGATCACCACATTTGAATAAGTAGAACTTCATTTATGAGTAAAACAAGTAGCTGCTGTTTTGTGATATAGTTAATGCATTGTTGAAGTTGGTGGTTAAATAAGCAAGAAGAGATATGCACATACTCAGTAAATATGATGCACTTGTTATTTCTTTAACACCATGTTGTTAAGAATGCTTGCAAGAATCCATTCATCATGTATCATCATACTATACCTTTCATTTTCTGAGGCGTATCAAATTTGAGCTTCCCTTGCTGAATAGCCCTCTGTATATGCTGCCGGAAAATTCTGCATTCATTAGTGGAATGAGTAGTAGTGTTATGGAACTTGAAAAACTTCTTATTCTTCAACTGATCAAGGGGGAACATAACATGACCATCGGGCAACTTGATCTGCCCCTTCTCAGGTAAGAAATCGAAGAGCTTGTCTGATTTAGTGACATCAAAGTCATAGCTCTCCTCAACTCCTCTTCCCCAAGGATTTGGCACCATTACTATTTTCTTGCCCCAATTCCAATCAGCCGCAGCAACCTCTTCCTCATCATCTTCATAGCCGTCATCGACTGAGTATGGATTGTAAGCTTCAGCCACTGTGATACTCTTCTGAAATCGGGTATCTCTGCGCATACTCTGGAATTGGCTATTGAGCGCCGCCACTCGTTGAGCCAATTGACCCAAGTTATCAAATTCTTGTCCCAGCAGCTTTTCTTTCCACATTGGCATCATTCCTTGAACAGCTAAAGCAGCTAGTTAATCATCAGCCAAGTTTAATGAGAAGCACAAGTTCCTAGTCTCTCAGAACCTCTAAAGAAACTCAGTGCTCGATTTATTAGTCTTCTGCCTTATAGTTGTCAGATCGATAATCTTCTTTTCTCCAGTCCTAGTGTAAAAATATATATGAAACTTCTTCTCTAGGTCAGCCCAATTGGCAATGGAATTGACTGGCAGTGATGAAAACCAAGTGAAGGCTGGCCCTAACAGGGACAAAGAGAAGAAACAGACTCGATGAGCATCCTCAACTGATGCCTCACCCAATTGTGTAAGATACCGACTGACATGTTCTATCGTGCTTGTACTGTCTTGGCCTATGAACTTAAAGAACTCTGGAGCTTCTAATTTGTGGGAAGAGTGGCCAAATCATACCATTCTGGATATGGGCATTTGTACTAAAAGGTTAGCCCTTTTGACTTCAGTCCAAACTGATTCTTCATCATCTCGGTCACCTTTAGCAGCAACTCATTAGCATTTGAATTTGGATTTCTCTACACTTGCTGACCCATCTGTGGATTGAAATCCCATGTGCCTTGGTACCCTAGATTCGGAATCATGTGAAGGGTGTTATAATCTGTGCCATAGTGATAACCCTGTGGAATCTCCATCTGTTGGGTCCTTTGCTGGCTTGCTGCTTGAAGTCTCGGATTATAGACATGAGGATCTATATCTCTACGGATCCTTTGAATTGAGGGTGCTATTTTTTGAGCCGATGGTGGTATGTGGCCTGATGTGCCAAAATTGATCACCTGGTTCTGACCTTGCCCCACCGGCTATTGCACATGTTTTACTAATGGTCTAGGATTATACTGTATCTAATTCGTAGTAGTTCCTTGAGCTTGTTCAGATGAACCCTGAACTATCTGGACATCACCATTATTACCAGCTAGTGCTGCTTCTTGATGGCTGGTATCGACTTGATTACTCTCTTGGGTCGACGGATCTAGAATGTTGTAATAAGCCAGTCCACCTTGACCAGCTAGAAACCCATGAATTGCCTCTTTCATGACGTTGTGGAATATGTCCAAGAAAGCTTCATTATGGCTTGATATGGCATCACGAACAGATTTGTCTATAACATTCATAAAGAAATGCCTATCTTTAGCTTCAAATGAATCTGTCTGCCCGTGTAATAGAACTCTTGGTAGTGGAAATTTCTGAACAATTGTGTTGTCACGTGTTTTGGTGTAGGACAACAAACATTTGCTCTGAAATTCTTCTGTAGCTTTGCTGATGACACCTTTATCTCCATTAGGTAGATCTTCATAATCTATCATAAGGATGTTGTTGTTGTTGTGAACCACCATGATGATTGTGGGGTCCCACCGGGCGTGCCAGAAGCATGTGTTGACATGGAATTTTCGTCCCGTGCCGAGGGCACATGAGCAAGCCAAAAGGGTCCGGTCGATGGAGCTGGAGATCCACCTAGCTTCAGCATAGGGGTGGTCAATCATGCGCACTCCTCCCGAGACATGATAGTTAATTTGACCCTTACAATTGACAAGGAGAGAAAGTTTATCAGTAATTTAGGGTGGAACATGCCGGTGTTGCCAGATAGTCCTGAATGTGCGGCTCTGAGAGCTGATATGAAAGGAGATCAACTAAATAGTCAATTCCAGCATATTCATAAAAATAAATCGGTTAAAGTGCATGGAGTTGTATAAGAAGAATCGGTTATCGTTCAGGGTGAATATCATTCTTTAGACAAATATTGGTCAATGGCAATAAGATATTAACAATAATTAGTTTATACTAAGCCAATGACTGCAAGTAACCAAACTCCTTTATAAAAGAAATAGTTCATCATCATTCAACCATTTAATAGATATAAATCTAATGAACATATTAGATATCATCTATCGCTATAACCAGTGGGGCATGAGGCAGAATCATGCAGGCCGTAGAAACAACAATAGACTCGACGACCCTAACTTATTACTAATATCAGTGGGGCATGAAGCAGAATCATGCAGATCATAATACAATAATAAGATCATGGGGCTAACACATCTTTCAACCTATCGCTACTTCAGCGATCTCGTGCTATGAACTATTCATGAAAGCGCTCGAAATCAGCTAAAACAGTCGATTCAGGCATAGCGCACAGTTAAGGTCATGCCCTCTTAGGAATAGATCTACCAAATAACGATCCCCACTCCACGGTGCTAATAGTGGGGTGTGAGGCAAAATCACACATGCCGTGATAACAGGCCATGGAATAGTTTTCGCTAGCCAATAGATCTACTCAAGATCAAACATGCCTTAACCGCACGCTATGCATGACCAAGATTGATGTAAAACAGCCGATAAAACATAACTCATCTTTTAATGTGCAGATTAGATCAATTTAGATTAACAAACGATGGGTTAAAAAAGATGTAAGGCCGATCTAGATCAATCCCAATCGAGCAAAGTGGTATTGCTATAATTAAATAAATAATGGAAGCAATAAGCAATATCGGTAACTTAATGAATCTATCCGAAGGAACGCCGCCCTTAGATAGAGCCAATAACTTGACCTTAATCTAGTTCGAGCAGTGGAGGTCGACCGGATTGATGCAGCCGTACTTGAACTAGACAAGAGTCGATAGCTAACTTATACCAGAGTCACAGTGGAGGTCGACCAGATCGATGCAGCCATACGAACATAGGTATAAGCCATGACGATACTTATAGACAAACAGTGGAGGTCGACCGAATCGATGCAGCCATACTTGCTAAAGAACTCACCGAGATCTACTCTACTCCTACTCCTAAGGGGTGGTTGGAGCCAAAAAAAGTAAATAATTGGTATTTGATTGATTGTGTGTGTTTTACAATAGCTAGGCTTTGATATTTATACCCGGGAGCCTAAAAACGAATCCTACTCGAGTACGACTCAGTACAATCTTTGGTATGAAGAAAACATTCCTATTCTAAGATAACTTGGACTCTAATCTTTCCCCTTTTGTAGAGTCCAATATGTATCTTCTCGATGCCAATCATATCTCATCATCGTTATCTGCTGACATCATTCAGAGAGAACCGATCCCAGTGTCGCATCCAAACCGGCAGATATCAATCCTTACACAATCGACTCCTTGATTGGCATAATCTTGAAAGCCTACGAGTTCCCATGCTCTTCTCCCAAATTTTGATGTAAACAACCGTCATGAATTTTGGAGAGTAATTTTGGGTCAAAATGTTGTTGGCAAATTTCAACCTTGAAATATGAATATTCACAATCCTACTTTCAGGTTCATGCATTGATGGATTGCCATGACTTTGTTTGCTAGACAAGATATATGATTTGTTTATCATGCTGAAATGCAACTACTCTATGCCATACTTAAAAAGATCAAAGTTGCTCCTACAAAATAAATGTTTAAACATTGGTTAGAAACATTCAAGGCTTCTACATCTATTTCTTGCACATCCCTTGTGACATGTATCATCACTAGTATTAGTGCATTGGACGGATAAGATGTGACATACATCTCTACTCCACATATCGATATTAATGAGCATTACTTGGTACAAGGGCATTATTTGAAACATGATGATACAAGGAACCTTGTATTTTTCTTCTAGGGATATACAAATGAGATTCTGTTACCTAACCCAGAACTCTCTTTGTATAAGTTCTTGGAGCTAACCTTCACTCTTGTTGAGCAAGAGGAAGCACGTAGGACTTCTGTTTCTCGCAGGTCGACACGAAGCAGGACTAGGAACGAAGTAGGCAGCTCTCAACAACCACCGCCAACACCAACACCACTTGTGCCTCAGGCATGACATATGGAGTGGTTCTCGGCCATGCAAGTGCCTAGGTTTACTCCTAGGTACCAACCATGCTAGGATCACACCCTGTCAAGAAGCCAACTCTGAGGCATGGACGAGATACTCGTCTGGCTTTGAGAGGCTACCACCACCTGTCCATCCACGACAGTCTACTTTGGACCATCAAGAATTGGACAGCATCAACACTCGCCTCGGGGGATTGGAGATCTACATAGGTGAAATTAAAAATATGTTTAATAGTCACATGTAGGATTCAACTCAATGGTAGCTTCAGAAGCAACAACAGATGGCACAAATGAACGCACTGCTGAAACAACAGCACGATGCACAAGTGGCCTATTGGCGGTCCATGGGATACAATCCCGGATCATAGGCCTCGAGTTAGCTTGGGGGAGGACCTCCGTAGAGGTACCTTATATCTTTTATTTCCTGCATTTTTATTCTACATTTATTAGCATATATAAAAAATATATTAAATTCTAAAAAAACAAAAAAATGAAATATGATAAAAACAACAAAAATATGAATTCCATTCCTCATATGTGTTTTAAGAATGTTTAGTTTCTCCTGAGTTGAAATAATGAATAGTTGCTTTGTCTATAATTAATCTGTGCCTAGGCTGTAACTTAGTATTCCCCAAGATTTAAGTTTGTTCGCTAAAAAAGTCTCATCCTAAAAACTTGAAAATTTGTGGGTTGCAAAAGCATGCTCCATTTCTAAGTTGTTGCGAGTTATGATATGGTACAAATAGAATTTGCTATGATTTTGTTCTAAGAGAAACTAGACATATGGAGTTTTCAATTTCAAAAATGCTAAAATTCAAAGTTCCTTAATGATTATGAACACCTACCAAGGCCAAATGACATGATATACATGCAAAACCTTAGTCATATGCTACTTGTTATTGCATTGAGCTTTGTCAAATTGTTTGTGACTATTGATGGTAGTTACTATCCATCATTAACCGTCAATATAACTTGAAATCATGCATAAAAATGATCACCAACATAGACTTAGGGATTTAAACTGATAATTTCCACAAGTTTTGGTGAATCTATGTTTTCAGCAGGTTTTACTCCAGAAAACCATCAAGGAGGATCAAAACGTCAAATTAAATTGTGCTTATCCATAATGAAAACTACCCCAAAAGGTTCCAAAAAACTCAGAAAGGCACCACACCAAAGCAGAGGCCGAGGCGCTGCTAGGTGGGGCCGACCGGCCCCACCTGTAAGCCGGCCAGCCCCTAGGGCCCACCTGTCAGCCCCCCATTAGTATGTTGGTAATCCACCACCTTAAGGATTGCATCTATATTGTTTATTCAAGTCGGTTTGATCCAAAGTCTCAGGATTGACACTCCGATCTATATATACCGCCCCGACCCCTCCCTCAAAGCATTGCCATAAGTCAAGATTAGATAAAAAATTAGGGTTTCAGAGAGAAGAGAATAGAGCTCCAATTCTTCAAAGTTCTAGTATAGGCTAGCCAGCAAGGTTCAAGTAGAGTTTGGGCTATTGCTTAGGATTCTTGATTCGCTGTCTAGAGGCCGGTATATCCATTTTATCCCTCTTTATTTATGACTTTGTGCTACTTCAATATTATGTTGCTATTTATTATGTTCCTAGCTTACTCTAGTTATATGCTTGATATAGTCATGATTGATTATGAATATATGCATATGTTCACAAACCGCTTAGCTCAATACTCGAGCGAGTTAAGTGGTAAACATTATGTAAGCGTGGTGCTTAAATATTGTTTACCTATGGATGCATTCTACACTATAGGTCATGTGGTAGATCACGGATGTGACACTTCTATTGAGTCCTTTGTAGTCCACTCCCTGTTTGTAGAGCAAGTAGAACCCGATTGTGAAGGGAGTCAAGCTCTATTCTTGATCTTCCTTAGTAATGTTCCTTATGCATAGATACAAAATTAATTATGCTATAGATGAAAGTGTATATACTTGGGTGTACAAAAGACTTAGTAAATAAGGAATGACTTACGAATCTTTTGCTCTTAACTAATCTCCTGCCTAGCCATACTACATTTATGAGCATTTATTTCTATCTCTAGATTACTATCAATATCTTGCAGTTATCATTTATGTATCATTTGACTTACCCTTGCTATAGCATGAGAGTTAATGATCATGTCATAATTATACATATTTGACAATACCTCTGTGCCAACCCCATAGCTCCTCCCTTTGGATAAAATATAAATAATGATACCTGGTATACTCCTAGGTAAAATGCTATAATGGTATATTATCTGTGCGCTTGCGGATACTCAGTTTATATATATATATATATTAACAAGTGTTCTTAATAATTACCAACAACACATTTCTGGCATCATTGCTAGGGATGACAACTTAGTAAAACAGTGATGCTAAGAAATGCCAATAAGCATTTCTGGTGCCATTGCCGGGGAGGGGCATATGGCTAAGAGAATTGATCAAATAAATATTTATAAACGAGATCATAACTTTATACCTCTGCTTTAGCAGGATTACCCTCGTTTGTCTTTATTTAAATCTTATATAGGGTATTGCAGGATTGGTTCTAATTCATCAACAAATTCCATCAATCACAATCAAATCAATCAAGAGGCAGCTCAACACTAGTTTCTAAAGCTATGGCTGAAAAGACTCTGCGTGAGTTCTCTACTCCAAGCACTAAGAACATTCACACTGGACCAACACTCAAAATCAACAACCTTGAGTTCAAGCTCAAGCCAAGCCTCATCAACATGGTGCAAGCTACTCCATTCAACGGAAAGACACATGAAGATGCTAGTGCTCATCTTTTGAATTTCCTAGAGATAAGTAGCACAATCGTCATCAAGGATGTCGCTCAAGACATCATACTACTCCACCGATTTCCATTCTCATTAGTGGGAAGGTCAAAGCAGTGGTTCTACACCAACAAAGATAACATCAATACATGGGGAAGATGTTCGAAGGCCTTTCTAGCAAAGTTCTTCCCTATAGGCAAGACTAATGCCTTAAGAGGAAAAATTTCCAACTTCCAACAGCAGAAAGGAGAAACCATTCTAGAAGCATGGGAATGTTTCCAAGAATACATTTTAGGTTGTCCTCATCATGTGATGGAAGATTGGTTGCTTATGCAAAGCTTTTACCATGGATTAACTTACAAAGCCCATGAACAACTCAATGCTACTGTTGGAGGAGCATTCATGTCACTCACCCTTCAAAAAGTTAAAACTCTTATGGAGAAGATAGCCTCTAATCAAGGCTAGTCTCAATGCAATATCCAATCATGCAATAAGAGTGAAGAAGTACTAGAAGAGGTGTGTGCACTATAACAAAGATGGACGTACTATTGAATTGTCTTGAATAGCGAGCCAATTACAAGAAGGATCATCAAGCCATTCAAGATGATTTTAATTCCTAGAACATATGTGGAGAATATTTGAGGGTTGATTTCCCCGAATGCCAAGAAGATGCAAATATTGTCAACAACAATTCTGCTCCACAACAATAGAGACAAGGATAGAATCAACAACAACAATGGTCAAATTACCAAGGTAAGTACCTAGGTAATTATCCTTCTAAGCCTAAGCAACCATCTTTGAGAGATTTGATCTTAGAACAAGCTAGGATTAATGAGAATATTTCTAAAAAGCTTGCTTTTAATGATGAAGTCTTAAAAAACATAAATACTAAAATGGATAGTTTTTCTTCTACCATAAAAGATCAACTTAGCTATAATAAAAAGATAGAATCTCAATTAGCTCAGTTGGCCATTGCTCTGCCTGTTGCCACTAACTTTGAAAAGGTCAATGCCATAACCACAAGAGGTGGAAAGTCTACTCATGATCCGCCATATCCAACAAGGACAGGTAAGACACCGGCAGCAGCACAAGAGGAGAAGAAGGGCGATGAAGTTGAAGAAGTTGAGCCACAAGACAAGAAATGATGCAAGATTTTCATGACACCACCTTCCTACCGTTTCCATGCAGAAATCAAAAAGCCAAAATGGATGAGTAGTTTGGTAAGTTTGTACAGCTAATTCAGAAGTTATATATCAATATTTCTCTACTAGATGCCATATAGGTACCCACCTATGCGAAGTACCTCAAAGACATCTTGAACAACAAAAGACCACTGCCCACCACTGAGGTAATCAAGTTAATGGAGGAGTGTAGTACAACCATCCTAAACACATCACTTATCAAGAAGGATCCAGGATGTCCCACTATTGATTGTCGATCGAAAACCAGAACTTTGAGAATGTGCTATGCGATCTTAGAGCAAGCATCAGTGTCATGCCCAAGAAAGTTTTTGACAAGCTCAACTATTCAACACTCATGCCAACATTGATTTTCCTGCAACTAGCCGACCAATTAGTTCGCTATCCTACAGGAATCGCCGAAAATGTTCCGATAAAAATAAGAAATTTCTTTGTTCTAGTGGATTTTGTAGTACTTGATATGCAGGAGGACATGAAGACACCCCTCATCCTTGGGAGACCCTTCCTGAGTACTACAAATGTGCACATTGATGTTGGAGTTGGAGAAATTAAATTCCATATTAATGGCAAGGAAGAGCGATTCGCCTTCAAGCCAAGACCAGAACAATGCTCTAATTTAGAGTGGCATGAGAAGCCAGTACAACCATCAGGGTCTCCATCCCTAAGATCGACTGATGCACTCGAGGAATAAATACAACTAGAGAGGTCTGATTCGGTGGACTTAAAAACCCGAACCCTTGCTGGGAGGTAAAATCAGTAGTTATCCATATTTACTTCCTACATTGCATTAATCATTTTATCTTAGCATATTTACTTTTGAACACCTATATTAGAAAAATAAAAAATCTCATCATGGCATTATAAAATTCAAGCCCCATGTAAATAATTTTTACGAAGTAAAAACCCAGAATAAATATTTACCACGGAGGCATAAAAATTGAAAAATACCATTCATTCATCTTCTTGTATTTCATAGTATTATAAAATATTTTTATTGCATATATATACATGTATATATGGTAGAAATACAGACACATGGGACCCACTCAACCACCACCCATCACTTCTATCTCCACCATCACCTCCATTTCCATCTCCATCTCCACTCTACACCGTCCAGAGTGCATTTCCACCGAAAGGAGCACTCACCTTGCTTAACCATGAAGGAAGCATCAGGAAGGAGAGTCCATTAGGCCACAATGTGGGGCCAGCTGGCCCCACCAATTGGCCAACATGCCTATTGCTCTCCCGCTTATAAATACCACCCCTCCTGGTTGCTCTCTGCATCAACCACAGCTATAATCAAGCATCCCAAGTTCGAAATTCTAGTTCCCAATTTTGTAGTTTGAAAATTCACTTAGTAGAAGTGATTTTTGAATTAGGAAAGAAGAGGGAGTTCTAGAGTGAAAGTGTTGCTAAATTTTGAACAAGGGTGAGAAATTAAGAGTAGAAGTGAGAAGGTTTAAGAGTGGAAGTGCTGTTAAAATTGAAAGGAAAAATCAATAGAATTAAGGGGGACGTTTTGCTAAAATCATGATTAGAAAAATTCATTAGGCAACCTCAAACGACTAACTCTTGGATGGCTAACTGCGGACTTTTCATTTTCCTAACCCGTTCCACGAGTTTTGTTGTACTATCAGTTTTTGCAGGATAATGCGCAAGTTGAAGGGCATGTTCACCCACTCGTCTTCATCGTGCTCCACCAGGAGTACGTCTTCATGAGCCAGCATCGACATGCAGATCGACACTCCATCTTCTGCTGTCAGAGCGTCATCCGGGTCACCATCCACCGAGAAGAACAATCTCCTAGAAAAGAAGCACCTGAAACACTAGAATAAGACAGAGAAAGACGCCTATAAGCAGCTAAAAACTCGGAGGTTCATTCTCACTCCCACTTATGATCTAGCCCTTATGTAATCAACATGTATGAATACTGAGTTCAAAATCATTTTTTAAAACTGTTGGGTGGGAGAATGCTTGGGAAATTAATGAGCCAGGGTCGAAGCTTTTAACTGCTGAATTTCTATGCACCTTGGAAACCACTTTTTGGGAAAGACTTTTCTGTTCCCTAGAAGAATTTTAGTGAGCTTCTAGGATTTCATTCTCAGTGTGTAGTTGATGTAGACATCGCTATATAAGATTTCGATAGGATGAAATTTTGGAGAGAAATATCTAAAGAACTTACTTGTTACCATCCTCGTACAAATGAAATTCATCACCCTACCCTACGTTTTATGCATAAATGGCTAGGATTTTCTTTATTTCCTAGAAATGATTTTCACACTATAAGAAATGATGAACTTAAGTTGCTCTATGCCATGTTTAAGAGAAGAAAAGTTTCGCTGGTAAAATTTATGATGAAACAATGGATAGAAAATCTTAAATGACTTAAGGGAGATGTTGGGTGTACTTCTTTGGTCACCCGCATAGCCAAAAATTTGGGTCTTTTGGAAAATGCTTCTGTTGCTTACATTGATGAAATTCCATGTTGGTATATCGATTATGAATATTTTGTCCAAGCACACATGTTAAAAAAGAATAAGGATGGGAAACTTGACATGATGTACACGGATTATACAACTGAGATTCCGTTACCAGACCAAAACCTCAATTTGTATGCGGTGGATTCTTTTATCTTTGATTTATAGGTCAAGGAGGCAGCCCCTCATAGGAGTGCCTCGACAAGATTGACTTGCAACACATAGCCTAGGTACCATGGCGATGATCCAATTCTAGAGGGACCGGCTTTCACCAGCTATGTAGGCTGGGATCAGCCAGGATCCTCCCGCATGTATCAACCCAAACATGCTGGTTGGGAGCAGCCCGCTCCTTAGCACTCTAAGAGCTCCTAGCAGCAGGGCACAAGTGAGCAATGGTAGGATGGCAACTTTGACTACTATCAGTAGTAGCAATATGAAGAAGTTTCAAGCGGCTACCAAGGAGGACGTGTGTCCTTCTCTGCTCATGGCTATCATGATCAGCCTATGGGCTACCATGACCAGCAGATGCAGCATGCCTGCCTCGACACTAGGTTGATGACCATAGAAGAGACACAACAGAACATCCAAAACATGCTTCACCAGCACTCCCAGTGGCAAGCAGAAGTGGGAGACTACCTCACCAACATCAAGCAACATCAGTAGCAGGAGAACGAGAATTGGCACTACCTATTCGAGGGTCTCAACATTGACCCGCCGTTCTGATCTACCGACCATAGCAACACCCATCTTGGGGGAGGAGCCCCTATTTACCTCAGGTAAGTTTTCTTTTCTAGTTTTTTATTTCTTTATTTTCAAGCTTGTTATATATTATTATTTAAAAAAGATGCATAACTAGAAAAACAAAATAAAAATTTACCTTTTATATATTAGTAAGGTGTGATCTAAAAAAATAATAAAAACCAAATAAAAAGTTTGTGTATAAAGTTTGCTTTTAATTCCTGTTTTTAAGAGCCAATAAATAAAAAGAACTTGAAGAAGATGAACTCTCACAATAGAAATGATGAACAGTTGCTCTGTTATGATTCCTTTCAAGTACCTCATTTTCAGCCTTGAATTCTCCTGAGTTTTGGATGTGATTGTTTTGACATAAGAATTTACTCTGAACTTGAAACTTGTGGGTAGCAAATGCTTGATCTAAGTCTAGGTAATTGACAAATATGATATGAGAAGGTCTAAGCCGTTGTTTATCTTGTTCCAAGTGATACTAAAGTTCTAGAGATTTATCTTTTGAAAACATAAAAATGCAACATGATGAGTTCCTGTACGACAAAGCTAGAATTCCTACCAGATCCAAACATGATATTTAGGCTAGGAAAACTTCCACTCTTATATGCTACTTGTTTTGCATTGAGTTTGGTCAAGCTTTGTTGATCCTTATGAGAGGTTTGTCATGCTCTTAAAATCAAGTTCACGTACTCATCACCCACATATGCACTACTCCAACATTCGGGGTAGGCGCAAAAACATGCATTCCATCTAGATCCACCCAAAAATGTTTTACCCCTACAAAAATAAAAGGCTTTGTACGCAACAAAAATATTCTTGATAGGTTTTCATCAAATAAAAGGCTCCAAGTTCTTGTTGCTATCTCTCAAAAGTTTTGTTGCAGAAAAGAGGCGCAGGCTATGCAAGAGTTATTCATAAAAAAAGGAAATTGAAAAAATTGGACAAGTGTCTGAATTATGAAAACAATGGATACTTAGATGCCCGCCTAAAAAAAGAGAGTAAGGAGATGAATAAGATAGCCCATGTTTTCTTGCAAATATTTTCAAGTTCCAAAAGAGAGAAAAGTTTTCAAGGAGCACAGTAGAATTAGGCTACCCTCCATACATCCACACACATGCACATCTTGATTTGATTGTATGACTTAACTCTCTCTGGATCCATTGTTTGACTTTACAACATATGCATTGCAAGTATGCTCTTTCATGTTATCACCACTCCTATGAGCTCCACATAGGCCTTAGATGTAGGAAGAGAAAGGCATAACATCACTACTGCCTTGGTGGGGATCCAAAAATACCACATATATTGAGAGACTTGTGAGTGTCATACAATGGAATCTCTGAGTTTTATTTTGAAAAAAATGCAAAGAAAATCTAGAATAATGGATGAACAAAGAACTTGAGACATAGTGCTTGACTTGATCATTTTGTCTTTCAATTGCTCAAGACCCAAGTGAAGGCTACAAGCCCCATGGTTGAAGGTAATATGAGTAAATTTGAAAATCAGAACAATTTATTCTAATCCAGAGGAGAATTCTTGTTTGAACGCATGTGTACTTTTGAGGAGTTGCTACAATGTTTTCAAAGATCCTAAAACTCCTGATCCATTGCTAAGTTTGGCATTGCTCAGGGACGAGCAAAGGTTAAACTTGGGGGAGTTTGTTGATGGTAATTACCATCCATCATGAACCATCAATATAACTTGAAATCATGCATGAAAATGATCACCAACATAGACTTAGGGGTTTAAACTGACAATTTTTATGAGTTTTGGTGAATCTGCATTTTCAACAGGGTTTATTCTAGAAAACCATCAAGGAGGATCAAAACATCAAATTAAATCATGCTTATCTGTAGCAAAAACTACCCCAGAAGGTTCTAGAAGACTCGGGAAGACACCACACCGAAGCAAAGGCCAAGGCACTGCCCCCACCTACAGACCGGCCGGCCCCTAGGGCCCACCTGTTAGCCCCCCATTCATATGTTGGTTCTCCACCTCCTTAAGGATTGCATCTACACCGTTTATTCAAGTCGGTTGGATCCGAGGGCTCAGGATTGACGCTCCAGCCTATATATACCAGCCCATGCCCCCTCCCTCCGAGCATTGTCATAAGTCAAGATTAGATCAGAAATTAGGGTTTCTAGAGAGAAGAGAATAGAGCTCAAATTCTTCAAAGTTCTAGTATAGGCTAGCTAGCAAGGTTCAAGTAGAGTTTGGGCTATTGCTTAGGATTCTGAATTCGTCGTTTGGAGGCCGGTATATCCATTGTATCCCTTTTTATTTATGACTTTGGGCTACTTCAATATTATGTTGCTATTTATTATGTTCCTAGTTTGCTCTAGTTATATGTTTGATATAGTCATGATTGATTTATGAATATATGCATATTTTCGCAAAGCGCTTAGCTCAATACTCAAGTGAGTTAAGCGGTCAACATTATGTAAGCATGGTGCTTAAATATTGTTTACCTATAGATGCTTTGGTAGATCATGGACATGACACTTCTGTTGAGTCCTTTGTAGTCCACTCCCCGTTTGTAGAGCAAGTAGAACCCGGTTGCGAAGGGAGTCAAGCTTTGTTCTTGATCTTCCTTAGTAATGTTCCTTATGCATACAAAGTTAATTATGCTATAGATGAAAGTGTATATACTTGGGTGTACAAAAGACTTAGTAAATTAGGAATGACTTAGGAATCTTTTGCTCTTAACTAATCCCCTGCCTAGCCATACTACATTTATGAGTATTTATTTCTATCTCTAGATTACTATCAATGTCTTGCACTTATCATTTATTTATCATATTGCTCCATCTCGAAGTGGGTCGGTGGTTAGGGCACTTCAGACGTTCCTCAGTAGCTGGCTCCTCGCCTTCGGGAGATGTGGGTTGGGTTTCCTCTTGATTGTCTTCCGCCTCTTCTTCGAATTCCAGTAGGGTGAAACCTTCAGGCGATCCTATATGTATTAGCATGAAATAAGATATCATGGATGCATAGATAATGACAAGGATGATATGATATGTAAAATGCATACTCATAAGTATCGTTAATAGTAATGTATTAAAGTGATAACAAGATAAATTTTCTTTTACTAAGTAGATGAATATCTCTTCTTGAGTAATTAAACAAACACCTATTTAAAACATTTTCTGGACTACAAGACAACAGCCATTTGTTCAGACCCTAACTAGAGTTTACACATCCAAACAATATGATCTTAGACTTTCTGGAAAGCTTATAAAATTGTCTACAACTTTCTTTTAATCATCTTAAGGTGATTCAATAGCTATCTGGGTCAAACAATTCAATCTTTCAAATCTGTCCAGAGACTAAGAAAATCTGAAAGCAAACTTCTAGAAGCTATAAGTCTTAAATCATTTAGCCTATAATTATGAAAATTTAGTACAAGATAGACGAGTAAGTTATCTACAACTTTGTTATTAACAAGTTTCACAGAAAAGATCATTATCATCACAAAATTGTCACCACAACAGAAACTACACATGCATCCATCTAGTTGAATTATAGAGCAATAATTAACTAGCTGCCTATAACCAATTAACTTTGAGCATAACTACCAATACCAACAGACCATATGTATTATAAGTGTCGCAGAACCGACCAATTTATAAGAGTACAAGTACAATGGCAGCCCGCAAGCGGTCGCACTGTCATACTTGAACCCATATAAACCTGGTAGTCCATCAAGTACCACGACGGGTCTCGATACACGATTCACAACAACCAAGATCATACATGATTCAACATATATGCCACATATTACATAAAGTTCACAGATACATTTCCATCATCAGAGTATGAAACAAAGTTATTACAAACCAAGTTTGATAGATAAAAGCAGAAGCAAATTAAGTTTGAAAGTAGCATTTGCCAACATAGTTTGATACAGTGCCAACATATGGTCACAGTCCACAAAAGCATGTAGAGGGATTAATAACGAAGCCTGCCCAAGGCTTATTCCTCATCCACAGCGGGATAGAAGCAACTCTTGCAATAACCATGATACACAGTGCCATCTGCAACAATGGGAAATAAACCCTGAGTACGAGAAGGTACTCAGCTAGACTTACCCATCATAAACCAGAAATAAAATGACTCCAAGGATCATGCAAGGCAGTATAAGTGGATATAGCTTGACAACATTCTACATAAAAAGCGATTAACTCATTTGTACCGTTATAATTCTGTTATCAAGTTATTTATATCTATCCATCTCTAAATTAGCAACTATCCTATGCCAAACATGTGGTATATCATTTTAAGAGCATACAATAGTAACCATAGCAGGTATTGTAATTCCAGGTTTATCCAAACCATCACATTCCATAATATAGTTACTACGATGTTGGGGCTAGCCAAGTTTCTCACTATCCGGGAGAGACAGCGATTCGAATCGATTTCAACCAGCTGGGAATTTATTCCTAACACAAACCCAGGTCTACCAGCCACGGTAGCCTTAGGTCACTTTTGGTATAACTCAAGTACACATTTCACGGGTTCACCCAGCGCCGCACAATCAGGGACACCAAATGCCAGGACGTTCAGGCCCAGCCTGCCCTTGGGCTCAGTCTGGCTCCCCGCATATCCTTACTACCATCCAGAGTGCGCACTCTTATAGAGCAAGGCCTGGCCTAAGTTCAGCTACTCGGCTTCGTGATCGGAATGAGTTACCCAGCCAGCTAAGTGATAGGCATGCGTTCAATCTTGTCAGAAGTGCCAACAACGGTACGGTCCTTAATCGGCATAGATGGAATCACATGAGTCAACCTACCATAGACTCCGCTCGGCCTTGATTTACTTTTTCCCCATGGTTCTTTTCCATGATAGCAAATATAGCCAACCATGCTTCGGTATCCACCTATATCTCGCAGGTGATAGGAAATCACCCAACTTCTACCGGTCTAAGCATGCTAAGCATATATTCGATCCTAGACCTATATAGGGCTCAAGGTAGTATTTCTGGACAAGGAATTTATATGCATCAAGTGGTTCGAATCAACTCTTATAACCTAATGCATCAATCATAAGGACTTGTGTAATATTTTGTAAAATACTGGGAGACTTAGAATGCTTCGGGGCTTGCCTTTCAGAAAGGAAGTGGAGCGGTGGTCAGGGCACTCTAGAAGCTCTTTTGGGTTCTGCTCCTTGCCTTCGGGAGCTATGGCTTGAGGAATCTCCTGCTGGTCCCCTTCCTCTCCTTCGTTGAACTCCTGCAACGTTATCTCCTCCGTCGATCCTAGATGCATGAGTATGACATAAGATTTTGCGAATGCATTCATGTTGACAAGTATAGTATGGTGATACATGATGAATGGGTTCTTGTAAGCATTCTTAACAACATGGCGTTAAAGTAATAACAAGTGCATCAAATTTTTGTGAGTATGTGCATATCTCTTCTTGATTATTTGATCAACTACTTCAACAATGCATTTACTATATCACAAAACAGCAGCTACTTGTTTTACTCATAACTGAAGTTCTACTTATCCAAATGTGGTGATCTTGGACTTTCTGGAAAGCGTATGAAATTATCTACAACTTTATTTTAATACACTTACTGTGATTCAAGAGTTATGTAGGGCAAACAAATCATTCAATGGAATCTATCCAGAAAGTAAACCTTTCAGACAGCAAATTTGTAACAGCTAGAACTAAAAAACCCTAAGTCCTATGGCTGTGAAAATTTAACACAAGGTAGATTAGTAAGTTAGCTACAACTTTGTTATCAACAAGTTTTACAGCAGAGACCATTATCCATACGAAACCATCCACACAATAAAAACTATATATGCAGTCTTGTATTTGAATGATAAAGCGATAATTAGTTATTTGTACACCATCAATGGCTTCTAAGCCTTACCATTCACAACAACAGTTACTATGCATCAGAAGAACCATAGAAAACATCATGCTTAATCACAATCTAATTATTTAAATGCCTTTATTAATTTAATTAAATAATTAGGGTAAATAATAAACATATACTAAAGATGCATTATAAATTCTAAACAATTTACAGTGGCTTACTAGTGCTACCAATAGACTACTGTAAAAATTTCATGCCATTTTACCAAGTAAAACATCCTATGCAAAAATGTCAAGGCATAAAGGCTTAAAATAGCATAAATAGGAAACCCTAGTGAAATGTGTCAAGCAATAGATTTTATATTTTTCTTAGCATCCATATGGTAATAGGACAACCTCCAATAAATTTCATGAGTATTGGATTTATAATTAATTTATAAAAATTCACACAAGGATCACCTAATTATAAAAGGAAAATCTATAACTGGAAATCTATTCATGCTATGGCCCTCAAATTTTTACCAGAGATTATACTTATCAAGAACAACTCACCACATAAATTTCATAATTTTTGGAGCACAGGAACTCTAGATATAAATTAAACAATTTACATACATTTGAAAACACATTTCAAGTTTCATTTTAAATCTTTCAGAAACTCTACTACAAAAGCTAATATTATATTTTTTATAAATACTACACTTCCTGAGGAACACTACAAAATTTGGTTTACAATTTTTGGATCTCCACAGCCCAACTTATCCATTTTCAAAGTTGTACACAAAAATAGGAACAAATGAACTAGCTTACTGCACTACCGTCACTGTCAACTGGGACCCGCTGTCAGTCGACCCCACATGTCAGTGAAACAAAAACAGGGCACGACGCTGCATCGACGCGGTTCAGCAATAGCTTGTCGTCGGTGAGTCCTCCGGTGGAGGCAAGTGGACCTACGTGATCTACAGAGCAAACCGTGTCGGGTGACCTAGGTGGTGGTAGTGAAGGTGTGGCGGAGCATGCTCGTTGCCGGCCATGGTGGCATAGCGACACTGCTCAACGGTACACCGGTCATCACCGGCCATGGCGAAGTTAGGCGAGGCACGCTATAGCATCACGGTGACCGAGCGAATACATCTATGCGACTTAGGCGGCTGGAGGTGCTCCGGCGAAGCATGGCCACGGCGGTGACCATGGCGGAGCTCCTGCAAGGACGCACCCGCGGTGGTGCAACGTGAATGATGACTTACCAAAGGCACGACGGTGGGCGCAACAAGGTGGGAAGGGTGGAGCAGGGTGAGGCAGAGCTATGAGTGTGGCCGATTGGAGAATGGGGCGGCGGTGAGCGTGGGTGAGCTCGGCGGAGCGGCTGCGATGGCGATGGCGACGACGGTTGCTGCATTGCTACGAATGGCAAAGGAGGAGGCCAGAAAATGAAAATGGTGAGCATAGGCATGATGGGATGACGCTGGGGTGATAAAGGCATGCTCGGGCCCGGCGCTGCCTGGCTAGATAGACCGACGGCGACGCACGGCTTGCCATCGGATCCACGCGACGGCCATCTCCTATTACCTGTCGGCCACTAAAGAACAAGCTGGTTCAGACATCAACACCCTAATACAGCCCTGACGACACGATTTCATGGCGATCAAACAAATAATCCGTAGCTCCATCGTGCAAACAACCTAAATGGGAATTGCAGACCTATGTACAATGTCGCAGAACCGGCCAATTTATAAGAATACAAGTATAATGGCAATCCGCAAGCGGTTGCACTGTCATACTTGAACCCATATAAACCCGGTAGTCCATCGAGTACCACGACGGGTCTCGATAAACGATTTACAACAACCAAGATCGTACAGGATTCAACATACATGCCACATATTACATAAAGTTCACAGATACTTTTCATCATCAGAGTACGAATAGAAAGTTATTACAAACCAAGTTTGGTAATTAAAGCGGAAGCAAATAAGTTCGAAGATAAGTTTCCAACGTAGTTTGATACAGTGCCATGCCAGATCACGATCCACAAAAGCAAAGATAGGAATTACTAAGGAAGCCTGCCCAAGGCTTACTCCTCATCCACAGCGGGATAGAAGCAACTCTTGCAATAACCATGATACACAGTGCCATCTGCAACAATGGAAAAATAAACCCTGAGTACGAGAAGGTACTCAGCTAGACTTACCCGTCATGAACCAGAAATAAAATGACTCCAAGGATTATGCAAGGCTGTATAAGTGGACGTAACTTGACAACATTTTTGCGAAAAAGGCAATTAATCTTTGTACACTTGGGATTCCTTTATCAAGTTAATTATAACTATCCATTTCTAGATTTGCAACTACCCTGTGCCAAACATGTGGTATTTTATTTAGAATCATACAATAGTAACCATAGCAGGTAATATAATTCCATATTCATCCGAACCATCATGTTTCATAACACAGTTACTACGATGTTGGAGCTAGCCAAGTTTCTCACTATCCGGGAGAGACGGCGATTCGAATCGATTTCAACCAGCTGGGAATTTATTCCTAACACAAACCCAGATCTACCAGCCACGATAGTCTTAGGTCACCTTTGGTACAACTCAGGTACACATTTCGCGGGTACGTACCGCGCCGCACAATCTGGAACACCAGATGCCAGGATGCTCAGGCCAAGCCTGCCCTTGGGCTCAGTCTGATCGTTCCCCGGAAGGAGCGCACAATAGAACGATTCCCGGCCTGAGTTGAATTACTTGGCTTCGCGGTCGGAACGAGTTATCCGGCCAGCTAAGTGAGAGGCATGCGTTCAATCTTGTCAGAAGTTCCAACAACGGTACGGTCCTTGATCGACACAGACGGGGATAGATCCACACCCAAGACCTCCATGCCCTGTTGCTTTTCTATCGCTATCCCGCCCGGTCTCCATTTACATTAACCATGGTTCTTTTCCACGATGACAATTATGACCAATCGTGCTCCGGTATCCACCTATATCTCGCAGGTGACAGGAAATCACCCGACTTCTACCGGTCTAAGCATGGCTAAGCATATATTCGATCCTGGACCTATACCGGTTAAAGGTGTAATATCTGGACAAGGAATGTACATGCATCAAGTGGTTTCATTCAACTCTTATAACCTAATGCATCAATCATAGATACGTAAGTAAACATTTGTAAATTACTGGGAGACTTATAATGCTCCGGGGCTTGCCTCGCAGAAAGGAAGTAGGACGGTGGTCAGGGCACTCCGGCAGCTCTTCAGGGTTCTGCTCCACGCCTTCGGGAGCTGCGGCTTGCGGATCCTCCTGCGGGTTCCCTTCCTCTGCTTCTTCGAATTCCAGCAATGTGATCTCTTCCTCCGATCCTATATGCATGAGTATGGTATGAGTATTACGAATGCATACGTGTTAACAAGTGCATCATGTTGTTTGAGTAGGTGCATATCTCTTCTCGATTACTACTTAACTATTTCTACAATGCATCGACTACACCATAAAAACAGCAGCTACTTGTTTCACTCATAACTGGAGTTCTACAATTCCAAATCTAGCGATCCTGGACTTTCTGGAAAGTTTATCAAATTTTTTACAACTTTGTTATTAACCATTTTTACAGTCTATATCAGTTTCAACACGTAACTCCTCATACTCTAGAATCAGTCCGGAAATGATTTAACATGCAATATAAAGTAATAGCACCTCTACTTTATGTAATCATCCACAAATTGGCAACCTAGAACCTACCAACAGTTTAAGCATACCAAACATAGTTAAGATAATATAATGGCAAAGCCTAAACTATTTATTAAATTGCTTTTATCATTTTATTTAGATATCTAGGTTAAATAATAAATATATATCAGATGTGCTTAATAAATTCTCAAAAATTTACAGAGCCTTACTAATGCTATCAAAGGACTACTATAAAAATTTCATGTCATTTTACTAAGTAGAACATCCTATACAAAAATGATAAGGAAGCAAGGCTTGGAATAGCATAAATGGAAAATCCTATTGAAAAGTGTCAAGCAACAGATTTCTTATTTTTCCTAACATCCATATGGTACTAGTATCATCTCCAATAAATTTCATAAATTTTGGACTCATAATTAATTTATAAAAATTCATGCAAGGATTAACTATTTATAAAAGAAAAATCTATAACTATAGATCTACACATGCACTGGTCCTCAAATTTTTAGCCAAGCTTAGGTATGACAAGAATAGCCTACCACAAAAATTTCATAATTTTTGGAGCACAGGAACTCTAGATATAAAATAAACAAATTTGAATGTATTCAAAAGCACATTTGAAATCCCTATTTAAATCTCCAAAAATTTCTACTGTTGAAGCGAAGAACATATTTTTTCTAAATACTACACTTCCTAAGGAACACAACCATATTTATTTCAACATTTTTGGAGCTACCAATCTGCAGATACAAAAATAACAAAACCAATCAAAAACTGGATTCAAAATGGTTTAGCCTACACTACTGCTGTCGCTGACAGGTGGGACCCGCTGGTCAGGGGACCCCACGCGTCAGTGACACGGAGCAGAGCAGCGGCGCTGCTGGGCACTGCGCGGCTGCGGCTCGACGACGGCGAGCTTCGCCGGCGGTGAGGTCATCAGGGTAGGACCTACCTGACCTGGCGAACCTATTGAGCCACTTGGCCGGCCCTATTGCTGACCCTAGAGCTAGCGGCGGCGGCCATGGCGGAACGGCGAGGCTAGACCACGGCAAAACGCCGGCGACATCCTCGGTGGCTCGATCTAAGGCTCGGACGAGCACTAGGGTACTACGGCGGACCTAGCGCGCTAGCTAACGCTTGGAGAGGGGAACTGTGGCGGCGTGGCCACGATAACGGAGTACGGCGGCGAGACTCCGACGAGCCGGTGCACGCGGCTGGAGCTTACCGAGCGTGGTCAACGGGCACGGGCGGGCGCAGTGAGTCGCGGGGGCACTAGTGGAGGCGTTGCCGGGGTGGAGGAGCAGCGAGGGCGAGCTGGCGTCGGCTAAAGCGATGGCGGGGCTCCGAGAGCTCGGCGGCTGCTGCGGCGAGGAAGAAAGGCCGAGGAAACGCGAAAATGGGGTGCGGCTGGGTGCGGGCGGGCGTTGGCGTGATGAAGGCTCGCTCGGGCGCGGCGTGGCCTGCGTGGTCAGGGCAACGGCGATGCGCGGCCGACGGGACCTCCAAGCGGCGGCTCTGCTCTGAAGCTGGTCGGCCACTGTGCCGATCGATTCAGTCGATCAGACGCGATCGGAGAGGCCTGACAGCGCGTTTCCAAGTCGATATATCCGCTGATCCTTGGCTCCTTCGTGCAAATGCCCAACATGAGTTTTGTAGCCCAAGGTACCAGTTACAAATGTTGTTCAAAGATCGTGTTCCAATTCTCATCGTACACCGAGTAAAATCGATCCAAAGTCGGGCTGACAGCACTGTCAGAGATCAAGACTTAGAAAAATTTCGTGAAGTGTTGAAAAGGTTGTTTTCCTGATTTTTGTGAGCTAAAAAGGACTAGGCTATGCACATTATTAGTTCATGACCCAAAAAAGAAAGTTGTTCTCCATGACACATACTACAACTTTGCTTTAGTACCCACATACATGCATAGTCTCTAGCACCTATTTCAAACTTGGTCAAACATGTCACTTTTAAAAGATGGTACCCACTTGGGCTATGACATAATGACCTAATTAGCCCTAGCCATGAATATCAAAGTTGTTTATAATGATACTCTAAACATGTTTAAGCAATTCACAAGGTCACACAATCATTACATGTATTAGTCACTCACGATCATATGTATATACACATGGAAACATGAAATAATAAGAATTGTTGCATGTTTCAATCAAATGTTTCAATGGTAAATGATGATTTATGAATGCTTGATGCTCATGCTCATGTTATGCAAGTCAAGTTATGCAAGGCTAACACCCGAGGTGTTACAGCCCCTCCCCCTTATAAAAATCTCGTCCCGAGATTTGCAAGACCTACCATTCTTGGAAAAAGGCGGGATAAACTTCTTGCAGATAATCTTCTCTTTCCCATGTAGCATCTTGTTCACTATGATTGTTCCACACCACCTTATAGAACTTAATGATCTTACTCCTTGTTACTCTCTCCATCACTTCTAATACTCAAATTGGCTTTTCTTCATAGGTCAGATCCGATTGAAGCTGCACGTTGGTGGGTGCAATAGCTTCTTCTGGTACTCGAAGACATTTCTTTAGCTGAGAAACATGGAACACATCAAAGATTGCACTCATCTCTGGTGGTAGTTGTAGCTTGTACGCAACATTTCCTTTTCGTTCCAAAATTTTGTATGGCCCTACATATCTTGGTGAAAGCTTCTTTTTCATCCCAAATCTCTTCACACCTTTCATGGGTGATACTCTTAAGTACACATAGTCATCTACTTCAAAAGTTAGTGGTCTTCTTCTTCTATCGGCATAACTTTTCTGTCTTGATTGAGCTGCCTTCATGTGTTGTTGGATGATACGTACTTGTTCTTCGGCTTCATTGACAAAATCAATACCAAAATATCTCCTTTCACCGGGCTCAATCCAATTCAATGGAGTTCTGCACTTTCTGCCATACAAGGCTTCAAATGGAGCCATCTTGATACTCGCTTGATAACTGTTGTTATAGGAGAATTCAGCTAAAGGTAGCCATTTCTCCCATGAACCTTTTGAAGATATAACACAAGCTCTAAGCAAATCTTCTAGGATTTGGTTTACTCTCTCTGTCTGCCCTGAAGTTTGCGGATGATAAGCTGAGCTTCTGATTAGCTTGGTTCCCAAAGCTTGGTGTAAGTGTTCCCAGAAACGAGCTATGAACTGTGGTCCTCTATCTGAGATTATGGTCCTGGGTACTCCATGCAATTTCACGATCTGTGAAACATATAACTCAGAGTATTTACCCGCGTGATATGTGGTGTGAACGGGTACAAAATGTGCTGACTTGGTGAGACGATCAACAATGACCCAGATTGAATCGTGACCTTGGGGCGTTGTTGGAAGGCCTGTGATAAAGTCCATGCTGATTTCCTCCCATTTCCATCCTGGGATAGGCAGTGGCTGAAGTAATCCAGCGGTTTTCATATGGACGGCTTTCACTCTGCTGCAGTTATCACACCTAGCAACATAGGCTGCAATCTCTTTCTTCATCTTAGTCCACCAAAAACGGTTTCTTAGATCCTGATACATTTTACTACTACCCGGGTGGATAGACAATTTGGAGGAGTGAGCTTCTTCTAAAATTTGATTCCTTAGCTCACGGTCTTTCGGCACCACTAGTCGGTCCTCAAACCATAATACACCTCTTTCGTCCAATCTAAAATGTTTGGTCTCTTGCTCTTGCATTTTTCTCTTGATGTGACTTATTCCTACATCAGTCTGCTGTAGCTCTATGATTCTGCCCTCAAGCGAACAACTGATTGTGATATTGTGTAGTACAGCAGGATGTAGCAAGTTGAATCCATCTTCCAATAGCGCTTCCATAGTGTTGCAATGGGACTTCCGACTAAGTGCGTCGGCTACCACATTAGCTTTACCCGGATGGTAATGCACTTCCAAATTATAGTCCTTAATCAATTCCAACCATCTACGTTGTCTCATGTTCAGTTCCGGCTGGGTAAAGATATACTTGAGGCTTTTGTGGTCAGTATAGATATGACATACATTGCCCAACAAGTAATGTCTCCATATCTTTAGTGCATGGACAACGGCTGCAAGTTCCAAATCATGTGTAGGGTAGTTGACTTCGTGTTTCCTCAACTGCCGAGAGGCATATGCAATTACTCTCCCTTCTTGCATAAGTACACATCCCAAACCTATTCCTGATGCATCACAAAATACATCAAAAGGCTTCTCAATGTCTGGTTGTGCTAGCACTGGCGCTGTAGTCAACAAAGTTCTGAGAGTGTGAAAAGCTGTTTCACATTCTGGTGTCCACTTGTATTTCTCATCTTTCTGAAGTAGTCTGGTCATAGGCTTGGCTATCTTTGAGAAGTCTGGAATAAACCGACGATAGTATCCTGCTAACCCTAGGAAACTCCGAACTTCATGCACCGAAGTTGGGGCTTTCCAATCCATGACCTCCTGTACTTTGGATGGGTCTACTGAGATTCCATCTCTGGATAAAATGTGACCTAAAAATGGTACTTTGCTCATCCAAAATTCACATTTGCTAAACTTGGCATATAGCTTATGTTCCCTGAGTCTGGATAGGACAATCCTCAGATGCTCTTCATGATCTGACTCATTTTCTGAGTAAATCAATATGTCATCGATAAACACGACCACGAACTTGTCAAGTTCAGGCATGAATACCGAGTTCATTAGGTACATGAAATAGGCTGGAGCATTTGTTAGTCCGAAAGACATAACCAAGTACTCGTATAAGCCGTACCTAGTAGAGAAAGCAGTTTTGGGTATATCCTCCGGTCTGATCTTTATCTGATGGTAACCTGACCTCAAGTCAATTTTGGAGAATACCTTTGCCTTCGCTAGCTGATCGAACAAGATGTCGATGCGGGGTAACGGATATTTGTTCTTGATGGTCACAGCATTGAGTGGTCTGTAATCTACACACATCCTCAGTGACTTATCCTTCTTTTTCACAAACAATGCTGGACATCCCCACGGAGATGAGCTAGGTTGGATAAGACCTTTGTCCAATAGATCTTGCAATTGAACCTTAAGTTCTGCTAACTCGTTGGGTGGCATTCTATATGGCCTTCTGGATATGGGTGCGGTACCTGGCACTAGTTCAATCCTAAATTCCACGTCCCTATCCGGTGGTAGACCTGGTAATTCCTCTGGAAATACATCCGGAAACTCACAAACCACTGGGATATCACATATGGTGGTGGCTTGGATAGCACAGGCTAGATGTTGGGGTTCGAATTCGCGGGAGAGTGGAACTAGAAAAGCATTCCCTCCCGTGGGTTCTCTCAACATAATGGTATGGGTGCTAGCGTCAATAAGAACACCATGATCCTTCATCCAATTCATGCCTAAGATTACACTTATCGACAATCCCGGCAATATTATCAAATCTGTTGTGTACTCCCTCCCTTGTATCAAAATGAGTACATTTTTTACTACCTTTTTGGTAGTAACTGTTCCCCCTGCTGAACTTATGTTAAAACCCCCTTTACTTACTTCTATTATTTCTTGATCATGTCTAGATGCAAATGCTTGACTCATGAATGAATGAGAAGCTCCTGAATCAAATAAAACAACAGCGGGGTGCTTATTGACAAGAAACATACCAGCCGTGACAACTTCTCCGGCGGGCACTTCCTCCACAGCGGTATAGTGCACTTGTCCCTGACGTGCCCTGGCATTCACCTGCCTCTGATTGTTCTGCGTGGGGTTGCCATTCCTCTTGGGGTGGGGGCACTCCTTGGACCAATGACCCAGTTGGTTGCAGTTGAAACAAGGTTGATTACTTTTGAAGCCGGTGGAACTGTCCTGATTGCCATTTCCTTTTGGTAAGGCAATAGTGAACGCCTTACGGAATGGTTTCTGTGGCCTGTTATTCTGAGCTTTCGGTGGTGGAGGCCTGAACTTGGGTGCAGGTGGACGGAATTGTGGCCTAGCTGTGATAGGCGCTTTCGACTGGAAAGATCCGGATGCACCGGCCTCATAGGCCCTCTTGCGACCTTTAGCAACTGCATGCATGTTGTTGTGATTTTCTTGGGTCAAGGCATCACTAATGAATTCATTGTACGTGGCACATCGGGAGTTTGCCATAGTCTTCATTAATTTGGTACCCAACCCTCGCTTGAAACTCTCAATCTTTTTCTCTTCAGTATCCACGAAACTGGGAGCATATCTTGACAAGTTGTTGAATGCGTGCATATATTCTGTGAGTGACTTGGTTCCTTGAGTGAGCCTCATAAATTCTGCTGCTTTCATGCGCATCAGGCCCGGGGGAATATGGTGTCCTCTAAAAGCCAACTTGAATTGATCCCAGGTCACTCTCGCATTAGCAGGCAGAGACGACAGAAAGTGCGTCCACCAGATTCCTGCTGGTCCTTGTAATTGGTGAGAAGCATATTCTGCTTTTAGGTGCTCTGTGACCCTTAGCAGACGAAATTTCTGCTCGATGGTATTTAGCCACTCATCGGCCTGCAGTGGTTCCTCAGCCACCTTGAAAATCGGAGGCTTTGTGTCCAGAAACTCCTTGAATGAACTGTGCTGATTAGGCTCGGCCCCTGGTTGCTGTGGGTGGCCACGAGCAGTGTTTTGCGCGATAAGGCGCAAAGCTTCCTCCATTGTCCTCTGGCTACCCAGGAACTGGGCAAAGAACTCCTGAGCAGACGGCGGGGGTGGGGGTGGCAAGTCATCGTGGTTGCCATCCTGGCTGCTACTAGCTCCTGCACGGGTGCGCGTCATCTGCGAAGTTGCAACAATAAGCGATTATTGGTCGATGCCAAGAGATTGCAGATGAATTAGGTACTCATGCCAAACTGAAATTACTGGAGAAAATTCTCAAAAGCACAATAAAAACAGAGGCATAACAACTCATTCTCGCAACATGACATCACCAATTTGACCACTTATCGTGCTCATAACGCATGCAATTTAAAGCGTGATTCACGACAAAGAACTGGAATTGCATTGACGTTCGTCCAAACGTGCGATTAACATTACATGATAGTCTGATTACTAATGCCAACTTGGAACTACAGGTCCATTACATAAATAAAAGTGATACATTAGTCCTCCCACTACACGCTAAGCGATCTAATCCTCAGTCATGATCACTATCGAGGTCAGACGCAGAATCATCTCCTTCCCCAGGTTCTACTTCTTCTTCAGGTGCCACTTCTTCTTCTTCCTCGTACCCCTCTAGATCCATTTCTGTGGCTCCAGGTGGTACATAAGGGTGGAGCTGATTGTGCAGTAGATGAACCTCTTCATGCAATTATCATTGTATTCTTCCGCATTGGCCAGCTGCTGTTCCAGCTCAAACTGTCGAGCTCTCAGGACATCTTCCCTGGACCAAGCTGCATTCTGTTGGTGAGTTAACCTAGTCATCTCTTCAGTGAGCCTCTCAATCTCGGCGTCATGCTCCCTCTGAAGCTGACGTCGATCCTCACGGGCATGACCAAGAGCACTAGACACACGTCTGAGGCTACCCTCAACTCCATCTAACACTCTCATCGTTGCGAACATGGCGCTCATTGCAGGGTTATCGCTGTTCTGCCCTTCTGCTGCACCAATTTCCAAGGGTCTTCCTCTAGCCTGCTGCCATGAGTCAGTGGATGGGATTACCTCTTGGAAAGACTCCAACCAAAGCGACTGCCAGTTCCTGAGGAAAACGATCCATGATATCCCTCAAGATTCCAAAGGCTGCCCTGCCAGCTGCTTCTTCAGCAGTCCTGCCAGTCGACTCATAACACCAGCCTGTCCACTCAGAATCGTCACCTCGGGGACGAACAATGGCCTCCACATGTAACTAAGAGACCTTCTCCCAATCGCTCATTCGCCCAGAAGTAGCGGGGTTCCATTCCATCAGGATAACCTACATAGCTAAGCACTCTCCATAAGAGTGTAGGCATCCCAAACTCTCCAAGGAACGTGTGACGTTGACGGGTACGTGGAGCAAGCTGACGGCTAGGAGCTCTTCCTCCGGTGGACTTGCGAGCAGTCTGCTTGGTGCGTGCCATCTGTACCATTAACATGTACCCTTGGTGAGACAATGCCATAATGGATAAGAGTTACATAACCGAGTAAGAATCTTATAAGGGGAGGAACAAATGTAATTATGTGAATGGTATTTTAACATGATGCATGCTCGTGCCGTACGTCCTCACAAACTTAGGAAAAATTTGTTTCTAACGGTAGACACGGTGGCATACATACGTTCTCTCATAAATAGCGTAACTAGTCGAGCTACACGTTTCGTTGTTAGTGTACCTGCATAAAATTTCATTTTCAGCCCTAAACCCATAATGAAATATGCAGAATGTAATTGTAAATACTTCCATATATGTATACCCATACATATACTTCCGTATCAATCTACCCGATAAGAATTTAAACCCACAATTAAATACGTACCATATACACATGCAAGCATGTATACATAGCCGTACCAAAGCTAACTCTTCCCGACCGCACGCTCACATCTTGCGGTCATACACTCATCTTACCTTGGCGTAGAGGCATTTGATCCATACATTACCACTCAAGTGAATGGCATCCATACTATAGCACGCCGTATGGACGACGAAGTAAAAACCCCCATGTTAGTACTTAAATAGCCACCTAATAGTCCTTAATTTGGGCATAAGGAAAGTGATCAATGGCACACTTTAGATTTCAAATACCTATTATATAACTAATTGTTGCTAGAGAAGGGTTTTTGAAAAACAAAAACTTTTGTTTTTAAATACACTTGTGACAATTAACGTTGAATCTTGCTCTGATACCAGCTGTCGCAGAACCGGCCAATTTATAAGAATACAAGTATAATGGCAATCCGCAAGCGGTTGCACTGTCATACTTGAACCCATATAAACCCGGTAGTCCGTCGAGTACCACGACGGGTCTCGATAAACGATTTACAACAACCAAGATCGTACAGGATTCAACATACATGCCACATATTACATAAAGTTCACAGATACTTTTCATCATCAGAGTACGAATAGAAAGTTATTACAAACCAAGTTTGGATAATTAAAGCGGAAGCAAATAAGTTCGAAGATAAGTTTCCAACGTAGTTTGATACAGTGCCATGCCAGATCATGATCCACAAAAGCAAAGATAGGAATTACTAAGGAAGCCTGCCCAAGGCTTACTCCTCATCCACAGCGGGATAGAAGCAACTCTTGCAATAACCATGATACACAGTGCCATCTGCAACAATGGGAAAATAAACCCTGAGTACGAGAAGGTACTCAGCTAGACTTACCCGTCATGAACCAGAAATAAAATGACTCCAAGGATTATGCAAGGCTGTATAAGTGGACGTAACTTGACAACATTTTTGCGAAAAAGGCAATTAATCTTTGTACACTTGGGATTCCTTTATCAAGTTAATTATAACTATCCATTTCTAGATTTGCAACTACCCTGTGCCAAACATGTGGTATTTATTTAGAATCATACAATAGTAACCATAGCAGGTAATATAATTCCATATTCATCCGAACCATCATGTTTCATAACACAGTTACTACGATGTTGGAGCTAGCCAAGTTTCTCACTATCCGGGAGAGACGGCGATTCGAATCGATTTCAACCAGCTGGGAATTTATTCCTAACACAAACCCAGATCTACCAGCCACGATAGTCTTAGGTCACCTTTGGTACAACTCAGGTACACATTTCGCGGGTACGTACCGCGCCGCACAATCTGGAACACCAGATGCCAGGATGCTCAGGCCAAGCCTGCCCTTGGGCTCAGTCTGATCGTTCCCCGGAAGGAGCGCACAACAGAACGATTCCTGGCCTGAGTTGAATTACTCGGCTTCGCGGTCGGAACGAGTTATCCGGCCAGCTAAGTGAGAGGCATGCGTTCAATCTTGTCAGAAGTTCCAACAACGGTACGGTCCTTGATCGACACAGACGGGGATAGATCCACACCCAAGACCTCCATGCCCTGTTGCTTTTCTATCGCTATCCCGCCCGGTCTCCATTTACATTAACCATGGTTCTTTTCCACGATGACAATTATGACCAATCGTGCTCCGGTATCCACCTATATCTCGCAGGTGACAGGAAATCACCCGACTTCTACCGGTCTAAGCATGGCTAAGCATATATTCGATCCTGGACCTATACCGGTTAAAGGTGTAATATCTGGACAAGGAATGTACATGCATCAAGTGGTTTCATTCAACTCTTATAACCTAATGCATCAATCATAGATACGTAAGTAAACATTTGTAAATTACTGGGAGACTTATAATGCTCCGGGGCTTGCCTCGCAGAAAGGAAGTAGGACGGTGGTCAGGGCACTCCGACAGCTCTTCAGGGTTCTGCTCCACGCCTTCGGGAGCTGCGGCTTGCGGATCCTCCTGCGGGTTCCCTTCCTCTGCTTCTTCGAATTCCAGCAATGTGATCTCTTCCTCCGATCCTATATGCATGAGTATGGTATGAGTATTACGAATGCATACGTGTTAACAAGTGCATCATGTTGTTTGAGTAGGTGCATATCTCTTCTCGATTACTACTTAACTATTTCTACAATGCATCGACTACACCATAAAAACAGCAGCTACTTGTTTCACTCATAACTGGAGTTCTACAATTCCAAATCTAGCGATCCTGGACTTTCTGGAAAGCTTATCAAATTTTTACAACTTTGTTATTAACCATTTTTACAGTCTATATCAGTTTCAACACGTAACTCCTCATACTCTAGAATCAGTCCGGAAATGATTTAACATGCAATATAAAGTAATAGCACCTCTACTTTATGTAATCATCCACAAATTGGCAACCTAGAACCTACCAACAGTTTAAGCATACCAAACATAGTTAAGATAATATAATGGCAAAGCCTAAACTATTTATTAAATTGCTTTTATCATTTTATTTAGATATCTAGGTTAAATAATAAATATATATCAGATGTGCTTAATAAATTCTCAAAAATTTACAGAGCCTTACTAATGCTATCAAAGGACTACTATAAAAATTTCATGTCATTTTACTAAGTAGAACATCCTATACAAAAATGATAAGGAAGCAAGGCTTGGAATAGCATAAATGGAAAATCCTATTGAAAAGTGTCAAGCAACAGATTTCTTATTTTTCCTAACATCCATATGGTACTAGTATCATCTCCAATAAATTTCATAATTTTGGACTCATAATTAATTTATAAAAATTCATGCAAGGATTAACTATTTATAAAAGAAAAATCTATAACTATAGATCTACACATGCACTGGTCCTCAAATTTTTAGCCAAGCTTAGGTATGACAAGAATAGCCTACCACAAAAATTTCATAATTTTTGGAGCACAGGAACTCTAGATATAAAATAAACAAATTTGAATGTATTCAAAAGCACATTTGAAATCCCTATTTAAATCTCCAAAAATTTCTACTGTTGAAGCCAAGAACATATTTTTCCTAAATACTACACTTCCTAAGGAACACAACCATATTTATTTCAACATTTTTGGAGCTACCAATCTGCAGATACAAAAATAACAAAACCAATCAAAAACTGGATTCAAAATGGTTTAGCCTACACTACTGCTGTCGCTGACAGGTGGGACCCGCTGGTCAGGGGACCCCACGCGTCAGTGACACGGAGCAGAGCAGCGGCGCTGCTGGGCACTGCGCGGCTGCGGCTCGACGACGGCGAGCTTCGCCGGCGGTGAGGTCATCAGGGTAGGACCTACCTGACCTGGCGAACCTATTGAGCCACTTGGCCGGCCCTATTGCTGACCCTAGAGCTAGCGGCGGCGGCCATGGCGGAACGGCGAGGCTGGACCACGGCAAAACGCCGGCGACGTCCTCGGTGGCTCGATCTAAGGCTCGGACGAGCACTAGGGTACTACGGCGGACCTAGCGCGCTAGCTAACGCTTGGAGAGGGGAACTGTGGCGGCGTGGCCACGATAACGGAGTACGGCGGCGAGACTCCGACGAGCCGGTGCACGCGGCTGGAGCTTACCGAGCGTGGTCAACGGGCACGGGCGGGCGCAGTGAGTCGCGGGGGCACTAGTGGAGGCGTTGCCGGGGTGGAGGAGCAGCGAGGGTGAGCTGGCGTCGGCTAAAGCGATGGCGGGGCTCCGAGAGCTCAGCGGCTGCTGCGGCGAGGAAGAAAGGCCGAGGAAATGCGAAAATGGGGTGCGGCTGGGTGCGGGTGGGCGTTGGCGTGATGAAGGCTCGCTCGGGCGTGGCGTGGCCTGCGCGGTCAGGGCAACGGCGACGCGCGGCCGACGGGACCTCCACGCGACGGCTCTGCTCTGAAGCTAGTCGGCCACTGTGCCGATCGATTCAGTCGATCAGACGCGATCGGAGAGGCCTGACAGCGCGTTTCCAAGTCGATATATCCGCTGATCCTTGGCTCCTTCGTGCAAATGCCCAACATGAGTTTTGTAGCCCAAGGTACCAGTTACAAATGTTGTTCAAAGATCGTGTTCCAATTCTCATCGTACACCGAGTAAAATCGATCCAAAGTCGGGCTGACAGCACTGTCAGAGATCAAGACTTAGAAAAATTTCGTGAAGTGTTGAAAAGGTTGTTTTCCTGATTTTTGTGAGCTAAAAAGGACTAGGCTATGCACATTATTAGTTCATGACCCAAAAAAGAAAGTTGTTCTCCATGACACATACTACAACTTTGCTTTAGTACCCACATACATGCATAGTCTCTAGCACCTATTTCAAACTTGGTCAAACATGTCACTTTTAAAAGATGGTACCCACTTGGGCTATGACATAATGACCTAATTAGCCCTAGCCATGAATATCAAAGTTGTTTATAATGATACTCTAAACATGTTTAAGCAATTCACAAGGTCACACAATCATTACATGTATTAGTCACTCACGATCATATGTATATACACATGGAAACATGAAATAATAAGAATTGTTGCATGTTTCAATCAAATGTTTCAATGGTAAATGATGATTTATGAATGCTTGATGCTCATGCTCATGTTATGCAAGTCAAGTTATGCAAGGCTAACACCCGAGGTGTTACATACAAGCTCCAATTTCTATTTAGAACTCATGCCCTAATTCTCAACCAAACTTGAGTTATTTCATCCCAAAGTCGAGCTTGTCAAACTGTCAGTGTAGCTGACTTAGAAATTTTTTTGCTAAGTGTTGGAAATAGTGAATTGATGACATAAAAGTTGTTCCCCTTATCAAATACTACAACTTTGCTTTAGTGACCACCTCCATGCAAGGTCTCTATCATATGGTTCAAACTTGGTCAAACACCTTACATTCAAAAGATGGCTTATACATGAACTATGACTTAGTGACCAATTTAGCACTAACCATGAATACCAAAGTTGTTCATAATGATCTTCTAAACATGTTTAAGCTATTTGTAAGGTCACACAATCATTTCATGCATTGGTTACACATAGACCTGTCCACGTCCACATGTATAGCATCACTTAAGTACTTGATTAGACAAAATGATCTTCATGAACATTGTTCCACTAGTCATCATAAGTGTAGCTAATATGTTTTAGTGACTCACATAAACCATTTACATGTATTCACTCATGATCATATGCATAGATACAAGGAGACATGAAATAACAAGCATGTTTCGTATGTTTCAATCACATGTTTCAATTGTAAAAGCTTATATACGAATGCTCTATGTTCATGCTCATGCAATGCAAGTCAAATTATGCAAGCTCAACACCTAGGGTGTTACAGCCCCTCCCCCTTATAAAAATCTCATCCTGAGATTTGCAAGACCTACCATTCTTGGAAAAAGGTGGGATAAACCTCTCGTAAATAATCCTCTCGTTCCCACATAGCATCTTGTTCACTGTGATTGTTCCACACCACCTTATAGAACTTAATGATCTTACATCGTGTTACTCTTTCCATCTGTTCTAACACTCGGATTGGCTTTTCTTCGTAGGTCAAATCTGATTGAAGTTTTATGTTGGTGGGTGCAATAGCTTCTTTCGGTACACGAAGACATTTCTTCAACTGAGAAACATGGAAGACATCAAATATTGCACTCATCTCTGGTGGAAGTTGTAACTTATAAGCAACATTCCTTTCCATTCCATAATCTTGTATGGCCCTACATATCTAGGTGCAAGCTTCTTTTTCACTCCAAATATCTTCACCCCTTTCATGGGTGATACCTTCAAGTATACATAGTCACCCACTTCAAAAGTCAGTGGTCTTCTTCTTTTATCAGCATAACTCTTTTGTCTTGATTGAGCTACTTTCATATGTTGTTGGATAATACACACTTACTCTTTAGCTTCAGTTACAAAGTCAATACCAAAGTATCTCCTTTCACCGGGCTCAATCCAATTCAATGGAGTTCTACATTTCCTGTCGTACAAGGCTTCAAACGGAGCCATCTCGATGCTTACTTGATAACTGTTGTTGTAGAAGAACTCAACTAAAGGTAACCATTTCTCCCATGAACCTTTGGAAGATATAACACAAGCTCTCAGCAAATCTTCTAAGATCTGGTTCACTCGCTCAGTTTGTCCTGAAGTTTGCGGATGGTATGCCGAACTTCTGATCAATTTAGTTCCTAAAGCCTGGTGCAAGTGTTCCTAGAAATGAGCTATGAACTATGGTCCTAGATCTGAGATTATGGTTCTAGGTACTCCATGTAGTCTCACAATCTGAGAAACATATAGCTCAGCGTACTTCCCCACGTGATACCTTATGTTCACAGGTATAAAATGTGCTGACTTGGTGAGATGGTCTACAATGACCCATATAGAATCGTGACCTTGTTGTGTCATTGGAAGGCCTGTGATAAAGTCCATACTGATTTCTTCCCATTTCCAACATGGAATAGGCAATGGCTGAAGTAATCTGGCAGATTTCATATGAATAGCTTTTACTCTACTGCAGTTATCGCACCTAGCGACATAGGCTGCGATCTCCTTCTTCATTTTAGTCCACCAAAAACGGGTTTTCAAATCTTGATACATCTTACTACTACCCGAATGGATAGACAATTTGGACGAATGAGCTTCCTCTAGAATTTGATTTCTAAGCTCACGGTCTTTCGGCACCACAAGTCGATCCTCAAACCATAGCACACCCTTTTCGTCCAATCTGAAATGCTTAGTTTCCTGCTTTTGCATCTTTCTCTTGATGTGACTTATACCTACATCTGTCTGCTGTAGCTCTATGATTTTGCTCTCAAGTGAATAACTGATATTGATATTGTGCAGTACAACAGGATGTAACAAATTGAATCCATCTTCCAATAATGCTTCCATAGTGTTGCAATGAGATTTCCGACTAAGTGCATCGGCTACAACATTGGCTTTCCCCGGATGGTAGTGCACTTCCAAATTGTAGTCCTTAATCAGCTCTAGCCATCTTCGCTGTCTCATGTTCAGCTCTGGTTGGGTAAAGATATACTTGAGACTTTTGTGGTCAGTATATATATGACATATATTGCCCAACAAATAATGTCTCCATATCTTTAATGCATGAACAACTGCTGCAAGTTCTAAATCATGTGTGGGGTAGTTGACTTCATGTTTTCTCAACTGCCAAGAAGCATATGCAATAACTCTTCCTTCTTGCATGAGCACACACCCCAAACCTATACCCGATGCATCACAAAATACATCAAAAGGCTTCTCAATGTCGGGTTGTGTTAGAACAAAAGCTATAGTTAACAGAGTCCTGAGGGTGTGAAAAGCTGCTTCACATTCTAGTGTCCAATTGTACTTCTCATCTTTTTGAAGTAGTCTAGTCATGGGCTTAGCTATTTTGGAGAAATCTGAAATGAAACAACGATAATATCCTGCTAACCCCAGAAAACTCCGAACTTCATGAACCGAAGTTGGGGCCTTCCAATCCATCTCTTGATAAGATATGACCTAAGAAAGGTACTTTGCTCAACCAAAATTCACACTTGCTAAATTTTGCATATAGCTTATGCTCCCTCAATCTGGATAGAACAATCCTCAGATGCACTTCATGATCTGCCTCATTTTCTGAATAAATCAATATATCATCGATAAACATGACCACGAACTTGTCAAGCTCGGGCATGAATACCGAATTCATTAGGTACATGAAGTAGGCAGGAGCATTCGTTAGTCCGAAAGACATAACCAAATACTCATATAAGCCGTACCTAGTGGAGAAAGCAGTTAGGTATATCCTCTAGCCTAATCTTTATCTGATGATAGCCTAATCTCAAGTCAATCTTGGAGAATACATTTGCCTTTGCCAACTGATCGAACAAGATGTCGATGCGGGGCAATGGGTACTTGTTCTTGACGGCCACAGCATTGAGTGGTCTATAATCCACACACATTCTCAGGGACTTGTCCTTCTTCTTTACAAACAATGCTGGACATCCCCACGAAGATGAACTAGGTTGAATGAGACCCTTGTCCAATAGATCCTGTAACTGAATCTTAAGTTCTGCTAACTCATTTGGTGGCATCCTATAAGGTCTTCTTGAGATAGGTGCCATACCTAGCACTAACTCAATCTTAAATTCCACATCTCTATCAGGTGGTAAACCTGGTAACTCCTCTAGAAATACATCTGGAAACTCATAAACCATTGGGATATCACAAAGGGTAGTGGTTTGGATAGCACAAGCTAAGTGTTGGAGTTCAAAATTTTGGGAGAGTGGTACTAGAAAAGCATTTCCTCCCTTGGGTTCTCTCAACATAATAGTACGAGTGCTAGTTTCAATGAGAACACCATGATCCTTCATCCAATTCATGCCTATGATTACACTTATTGATAACCCGGGCAATATTATCAAATCCGTTGTATACTCCCTCTCTAATATAGAGATGAGCACGTTCCTGACTATCTTATTTGTAGAAATAGTAGCCCCAGCCAAACTTATATTATAACCACCCTTGCTTACTTCAATGATTTTCTGATCATGTCTAGATGCAAATACTTGACTCATAAATAAATGAGAAGCTCTCGAATCAAATAAAACAATAGCGGGATGCTTGTTGACAAAAAACATACCAGCTGTGACAACTTCCCTAGCAGGCACTTCCTCAACAACGGTATAGTGCACATATCCTGGACGTGCCCTTGAGTTCGCCTGCCTCTGATTGTTCTGATTCTAATTGGCATTCTTCTTTGGGTGGGGGCATTCCTTGGCCCAATGACCCACTTGATTGCAGTTGAAACAGGGTTGATTACTCCTAGGTCCTGTGGAGCTTCCCTAACCGCCATTTCCTTTAGGTAAGGCAATAGTGAATGCCTTATGGAACGCTTTCTAAGGCATGCCGTTCTGAGCTTTTGGGGGTGGAGGCCTAAACTTAGGTGTAGGTGGGTGGAACTGTGGCCTAGATGTGATAGGAGCTCTAGACTGTGAGGATCCGGAGGCACCTGCCTCAAATGCCCTCTTGCGACCCTTAGCTATCGCATGCATGTTGTTATGATTTTCCTAGGTCAGAGCATCACTAATCAACTCGTTATTGGAGGTGCACTTGAAATTTTCCATGGTCTTCATCAGTTTTGTGCCAAGACCCCGCTTGAAACTCTCTATCTTCTTCTCCTCGGTATGCACAAAACCTAGAGCATACCTGGATAGGTTGTTGAATGCATGCATATATTCTGTGAGGGTCTTTGTCCCTAGGGTGAGCCTCATAAATTCAGCCGCCTTCATGCGCATTAGGCCTTGGGGAATGTGATGCCCCCGAAAAGCCAACTTGAACTGCTCCCATGTTACTCGCGCATTAGCAGGTAGAGAGGACAAGAAATGTGTCCACTAGATCCCTACTGGCCCCTGCAACTGATGGGTCGCATACTCAGCCTTTAGGTGCTCGGTGACTATTAGCAGACGAAACTTTTGCTCAATGGTGTTGAGCCACTTGTCTGCCTATAGTGGTTCCTCTACCACCTTGAAGATAGGAGGCTTTGTATCTAGAAATTCCTTGAAGGTACTGTGCTGATTAGGCTCGGGCCCTTATGGCTGTGGGTCGCCATGAGCTGTGTTCTGTGCTATGAGGCGCAGAGCTTCCTCCATTGTTCTTTGGCTTCCCAAGAATTGGGCAAAGAACTCCTGAGCGGACGGCGGTGGTGGTGGTGGTAAGTCATTGCCTTTGCCATCATGGCTGCTACTAGCTCCTGCACGGGTGTGAGTCATCTGCGAAGTTGCAACAATAAGCGATTATTGGTTGATGTCAAGAGATTGCAGATGAATTTATAATCATGCCAAACTAAAATTACTAGAGACAATCTCAAATTCATACAATAAAAATAGAGGCATAATAATTCATTCTCACAACATGACACCATCAATTTGATCACTTATCGGACTCATAGCATGTTAACATTCAAATCATGATCACTGATAAATGAATTGGAATTGCATTAGTGTTTAACCAAGCGTGCAATAACATGCAAACACCAATATTACATGATAGTCCAATTACCAATACCAAATTCAAACTACAGGTCCATTACATAACCAGTGATGATACATCAAGCACTTCTACTAAGTACTAAGCGATCTAATCCTCATCATGATCACTATCGAGGTCAGAGATAGGATCATCTCCCCTCTGGCTCCACTTCTTCCACTTCCTCGTCCTCATCTTCCTCCATATTTGGACCATCTTCTTCCCCATCAAGGATTGGGTTCAGCTGGTTGTTCAAATAGTGCACCTCATGCTGAAGGTTTATCACTTGAAGTTGAGCCTGTGCAAGCTGCTGATGTAAGCCCCTTTCAGCACGGTCCTATGCGTTACTCATGTCGCGGTGCCTATCTCATTCTATCCTTACTACAATAGTATGGTTTTCTACTGCATCTCACTAGCGTCTAGCTGTGGACACCTCAGCACGGGCGGCCTCCAACTTCTCCCGTAGTCCTGCAAGCAATGCTTGATCATTAGCTCTTGCTGCTTGGGCTGTTGTTCTCTGTTGATCCACTTGCTCCATTTGGGCATGGAGAGTGCCCAAAGCTGCATAGGCTTGGTCAGATTCCCATCGGGCTTTACTTGCTGCTTTCTTATGCTTGCGCACACACTTCTTGAGCTTATGCTATGCGGCTTCAGCTCTCATGAGCTTGTCCATGCAAGTGGTGTATGATTCCTGCCAGAAATCCCTGGTGTCCTACAAAACATCTTCATCACCACAAACATGGCACTCATAGCGGGACTAGAGCTATTTGCTCGCTCATCCCGATCTCGGATCAATGCATTTTGGTTGTGTTGTTCCCATATTGCTGTGGACGGATCCACCCACAGAAACTTACCCGCGGCACTATCAGTAAGTGCATCCCCATGCTGCTGACAGATCCGACTCAAAACCTCAAAGGCCACTACATGGGCAGCCTCCCAAGGAGTTTTCCCTTCCGATTCTGCCTTCCACTCCTGCCAGAAGGGTGCCTATGTGCAGGCTGGTATGGTTAGCCACACCTCGTACCATGGCTGCCCCTCCAAGTACTCTTCATTCCAATGATAAAGGGGCGGTTCATGGTACCCCACAAAGTGCAAAACTCTCCACAGTAGAGTAGGCGTTCCGAAAACCATCAGGAAATTCTCACATCCAACTGGTGCTGCCATCTGTACCATCAACATGTACAACTTTTTTGTGAGATAAGGCCATAATGGATAAGAGTTACATAACCGAGTAAGAAATTTATAAGGGGAGGAACAATGTAATTATTTGAATGATAATTATCATGATGCATGCTCATTCCGTATGTCCTCACAAACTTAGGAAAACTTATTTCTAACGACATATACGGTGGCATACATATGTTCTCTCATATATAGCGTAACTAGTCGAGCTACACATTTCGTTGTTAGTGTACCTGCATAAGAGTTTCATTTCAGCCCAAACTCATAATTAAATTTGCAGAATGTAATTCTAAATAGTTCCATATATGTATACCCATACATATACTTCCGTATCAAAGCTACCCGATAACAGTTTATACCCACAATTAAATACACACATGCAAGCATGCATACATAGTCGTACCAAAGCTAACTCTCCCCGACCGCATGCTCACATCTTGCGGTCATGCCACTCATTAACTTACCGTGGCATAGAGGCATTTGATGCATACAATACCATTCAAGTGAATGGCATCCATACAATAGCACGCCATATGGACGATGAAAGTAAAAACCCCCATGTTAGTACTTAAATAGCCACCTAATAGTCCTTAATTTGGGCATAAGAAAAGTGATCACTGGCACACTTTAGATTTCAAATACCTATTTATATAGCTATCAGTTGCTAGAAAGGGTTTTGGAAAAACAAAAACTTTTGTTTTAAATACACATGTGACAATTAACGTTGAATCTTGCTCTGATGCTAGCTATCGCAGAACCGACCAATTTATAAGAGTACAAGTACAATGGTAGCTCGCAAGCGATCGCACTAGTCATACTTGAACCCATATAAACCCGGTAGTCCGTCGAGTACCACTGACGGGTCTCGATAAACGATTCACAACAACCAAGATCGTATATGATTCAACATACATGTCACATATTACATAAAGTTCATAGATACATTTCCTATCATCAGAGTATGAAACAAAGTTATTACAAACCAAGTTTGATAGATAAAAGCGGAAGCAAATTAAGTTTGAAAGTAGCATTTACCAACATAGTTTGATACAGTGCCAACATATAGTCATAGTCCACAAAAGCATGTAGAGGGATTAATAACGAAGCCTACCCAAGGCTTACTCCTCATCCACAGCGGGATAGAAGCAACTCTTGCAATAACCATGATACACAGTGCCATCTGCAACAATGAGAAATAAACCCTAAGTACGAGAAGGTACTCAGCTAGACTTACCCATCATAAACCAGAACTAAAATGACTCCAATGATCATGTAGGGCTGTATAAGTGGATATAGCTTGACAACATTTTGCATAAAAAGTGATTAACTCATTTGTACCGTTATAATTCCGTTATCAAGTTGTTTATATCTATCCATCTCTAAATTAGCAACTATCCTATGCCAAACATGTGGTATATCATTTTAAGAGCATACAATAGTAACCATAGTAGGTATTGTAATTCCAGGTTTATCCAAACCATCACATTCCATAATATAGTTACTACGATGTTGGGGCTAGCGAAGTTTCTCACTATCCGGGAGAGATGGCAATTCGAATCGATTTCAACCAGCTAGGAATTTATTCCTAACACAAACCTAGGTCTACCAGCCATGGTAGCCTTAGGTCACCTTTGGTACAACTCAAGTACACATTTCGCGGGTTCGCCTAGCGCCGCACAATCAGGGACACCAAATGCCTGGACGTTTTAGGCCTAGCCTGCCCTTGGGCTCAGTCTGGCTCCCCGCACATCCTTACTACCATCCAGAGTGCGCACTCTTATAGAGCAAGGCCCTGGCCTGAGTTGAGCTACTCGGCTTCGCGATCGGAATGAGTTATCCGACCTAGCTAAGTGATAGACAAGCGTTCAATCTTGTCAGAAGTGCCAACAACGGTACAGGTCCTTAATCGGCACAGGCGGCATCACATGAGTCAACCTACCATAGACTTCCGCTCGGCCTTGATTTACTTTTACCCTATGGTTCTTTTCCATGATAGCAAATATAGCCAACCGTGCTTCGGTATCCACCTATATCTCGCAGGTGACAGGAAATCACCCTGACTTCTACCGGTCTAAGCATGGCTAAGCATATATTCGATCCTAGACCTATACAGGGCTAAAGGTAGTATTTCTGGACAAGGAATTTATATGCATCAAGTGGTTCCATTCAACTCTTATAACCTAATGCATCAATCATAAGGACTTGAGTAATATTTTGTAAAATACTGGGAGACTTAGAATGCTTCAGGGCTTGCCTTTCAGAAAGGAAGTGGGGTGGTGGTCAGGGTACTCTAGAAGCTCTTCTAGGTTCTGCTCCTTGCCTTCAGGAGCTGCAGCTTGAGAAATCCCCTGCTGGTCCCCTTCCTCTCCTTCATTGAACTCTAGCAACGTTATCTCCTTCGTCGATCCTAGATGCATGAGTATGACATAAGATATTGCGAATGCATTCATGTTGACAAGTATAGTATGGTGATACTTGATGAATGGGTTCTTGTAAGCATTCTTAACAACATGGCGTTAAAGTAATAACAAGTGCATCACATTTTTCTGAGTATGTGCATATCTCTTCTTGATTATTTGAGCAACTACTTCAACAATGGATTTACTATACCACAAAACAGCAGCTACTTGTTTTACTCATAACTGAAGTTCTACTTATCCAAATGTGGTGATTTTGGACTTTCTGGAAATCTTATAAAATTATCTACAACTTTCTTTTAATACTCTCACTGTGATTCAAGAGTTATGTAGGGCAAACAAATCATTCAATCAAATCTATCCAGAAAGTAAACCTTTCAGACAGCAAACTTGTAATAGCTAGAACTCAAAAACCCTAAGTCCTATGGCTGTGAAAATTTAATACAAGGTAGATTAGTAAGTTATCTACAACTTTGTTATTAACAAGTTTTACAGCAGAGACCATTATCTATACGAAACCATCCACACAATCAAAACTATACATGCAGTCTTGTATTTGAATGATAAAGCGATAATTAGTTATTTGTACACCATCAATGGCTTCTAAGCCTTACCATTGACATCAACAGTTACTATGCATCATATGAACCATAGAAAACGTCATGCTTAATCACAATCTAATTATTTAAATGCCTTTATTAATTTAATTAAATAATTAGGGTAAATAATAAACATATACTAAAGGTGCATCATAAATTCTCAACAATTTACAGTGGCTTACTAGTGCTACCAATAGACTACTGTAAAAATTTCATGCCATTTTACCAAGTAAAACATCCTATGCAAAAATGACAAAGCATAAAGGCTTAAAATAGCATAAATAGGAAACCCTAGTGAAAAGTGTCAGGCAATAGATTTTATATTTTTCTTAGCATCCAGTATGGTAATAGGACAACCTCCAATAAATTTCATGAGTATTGGATTCATAATTAATTTATAAAAATTCACACAAGGATCACCTAATTATAAAAGGAAAATCTTTAACAAGAAATCTATTCATGCTATGGCCCTCAAATTTATACCAGAGCTTATATTTATCAAGAACAGTTCACCACATAAATTTCATAATTTTTGGAGCACAGGAACTCTAGATATAAATAAACAAGTTTACATACATTTAAAAACACATTTCAAGTTTCATTTTAAATCTTTCAGAAACTCTACTACAAAAGCTAATATTATATTTTTCATAAATACTACACTTCCTAAGGAACACTACAAAATTTGGTTCACAATTTTTTGGATCTCCATAGCCCAACTTATCCATTTTCAAAGTTGTACACAAAAATAGGAACAAATGAACTAGCTTACTGCACTACAGTCACTGTCACCTGGGATCCGCTATCAGTCGACCCCATACGTCAGTGAAACAAAAACAGGGCACGGCGCTGCATCGATGCGGTTCGGCCACAACTCGTCGTTGGCGAGTCCTCCGGTAGAGGCAAGTGGACCTACGTGATCTATAGAGCAAACCTTGTCGGGTGACCTAGGTGGTGGCAGTGAAGGTGTGGTGGAGCATGCTCGTTGCCGGCCATGGCGGCATGGTGGTGCTGCTCAACGGTACGGCGGTCATCACCGGCCACGACGAAGTTAGGCGAGGCGCGCTACAGCATCACGATGACCGAGCGAATACATCTATGTGACCTAGGCGGCTGGAGGTGCTTCGGTGAAGCATGGCCATGGCGGCGGCCATGGCGGAGCTCCTACAAGGACGCACCCGCGGTGACGTAACGCGAACGACGACTTACCAAAGGCACGATGGTGGGCACGGCAAGGTGGGAAGGGTGGAGCAGGGTGAGGCAGAGCTATGAGTGCGGCCTATTGGAGAATGGGGTGGCGGTGAGCATGGGCGAGCTCAGCGGAGCGGCTGTGACGGCGATGGCGATGGCGGCTGCTGCGAACGGCGAAGGAGGAGGCCAGAAAATAAAAATGGTGAGCGCAGGCGTGACAGGCGGATGCTGGGGGTGATAAAGGCATGCTCGGGCCCGGTGCTGCCTGGCTGGACAAACTAGTGGCGATGCACGGCTTGCCACCGGCTCCACACGGCGGCCATCTCCCATTGCCTGTCGGCCACTCAAGAACGAGCTGGTTCAGACATCAGCGCCCTAATACAGCCCTGATGACATGATTTCATGACGGTCAAACAGATAATCCGTAGCTCCATCGTGCAAACAACCTAAATTGGAATTGCAGACCTATGTACTAGCTCCAATTTCTATTTAGAACTCATGCCCTAATTCTCAACCAAACTCGAGTTATTTCATCCCAAAGTCAAGCTTGTCAAACTGTCAGTGTAGCTGACTTAGAAATTTTGTTGCTAAGTGTTGAAACCAGTGAATTGATGACTTTTGTGAGCTAAATTCAAGCATGTTAGGAGCTAAACCAGTCTATGACCCAAACATAAAATTTGTTCCCCTTATCAAATACTACAACTTTGCTTTAGTGACCACCTCCATGCAAGGTATCTATCATATGGTTCAAACTTGGTCAAACACCTTACATTCAAAAGATGGCTTATACATGAACTATGACTTAGTGACCAATTTAGCACTAACCATGAATACCAAAGTTGTTCATAATGATCTTCTAAACATGTTTAAGCTATTTGTAAGTTCACACAATCATTTCATGCATTGGTTACACATAGAGCTATCCACGTCCACATGCATAGCATCACTTAAGTACTTGATTAGACAAAATGATCTTCATGAACATTGTTCCACTAGTCATCATAAGTGTAGCTAATATGTTTTAGTGACTCACATAAACCATTTACATGTATTCACTCATGATCATATGCATAGATACAAGGAGACATGAAATAACAAGCATGTTCCATATGTTTCAATCACATGTTTCAATTGTAAAAGCTTATATATGAATGCTCTATGCTCATGCTCATGCAATGCAAGTCAAATTATGCAAGCTCAACACCTAGGGTGTTACAATAAGAACCATAGAAAACATCATGGTAAAACCCCAATAACTTATTTACACAGCATTTATTAATCTCCTTATATAATAAGGTGATTTAAAGGATAAATTTTTTAGTGCTCAATAAATTCTGAGGAAATTACAATAGGTTACATATGACCCCAATAGTCGACTGTACAAATTTCATGCCATTTGGATACTAATAGCGACCTCTATAAAATTGACAAGTTGCATAGGCTTATTTTAGCAAAAATAGTCTAGCCTAGTGAAAAGTGTCCAACAACAGATTTCATATTTTTCTTACTTTCATCCTAGTATAAGAACACTATGCCAAAATTTGCATGATCATATGTTATGTATTTTTACCCCATTTATTTTCACTAGAAACTAGCAATTAATTAATATTAAATAGAAAGACCATATTCCAATTATTTCTACTATATGTTTAGCATTTTTCTAGCTAGAGCATGTCAACACAAGACCAGCAAAATTGGAAGCATAATTTTTACACTTCCCTAGCTCAAGCTATGCATTTTACAAGATGGAAACAAATTTAAAAGCACTTATATAGCTCAATTTAATTCCCCTAGAAAAATATCCCAAATAGTAGGTTTCATATTTTTATCAAATAGTACACTTCATGAAGAATCCTAACAAAATTTGTTTCACTCAAATTGGACAAACCTTGCTCACGATATCAATTTTTGAAGTTTGCATTCAAATCTATGAAAATAAATCAAGAAAATCATTTCAACTCTGACTGTCAGCTAGGGCCCTGCAGTCAACGGGTCCCACACAGTCAGTGAGACCAGCGCTAGAGCATGGCCTTTGACTAGGAAGAACTCACCTGACGGTGAGGTCTCCAGCGAAACCACCACCACCATCGTACTCCCCTTGTCAACTCGCGTCTAGTGGTGTAGGTGGTTGAGCGATTACGGCGGTTAGACACGGCGACGACGAGCATGGCAGCACGGCAGAGGTGCATGGTGGTGCCATTGCCGTTCTTGGCAATACCGAGCTCTCCCAAGCTTAGTTAAGGCTTCTAGGTGACCTACTTGATGACCTAGGGCTAGGGTTAGGGTTCGGCAAAGCGCCGATGAGCTCGGCCGCATGCATGGTGGCATGGCGGTGAGAGCATGGCAGTGCGGTGCATGCCGTTCCGGTGAGCCAGCGATCAATGATGGGTCTCCATCTTTGGGGTAGGCACTAGGCTTCATGGTGGCTCATAAATGAACATAGGAGGGGGAAGACGGGGTCTAGCGAGGGCCAGCTATAGCAAGCTTAAGCTCGAGGCCATGGCGGGCGCGCTCGGTGCGGCGGCACATTCCCGCGCGGTGGCGGCGGTAGCGGTTAAATAAATGACGACATGAGCATCTATGACCTAAGGCGATGATGGACCAAGGGATAAGAAGGTAGAAGGAGCAATGGATATGGCTGGCCATGGCGAGCTCAGAGCTCGAATGTGCTCCATGGCCATGGCGGCGACGGCGACATGCAATGTGGCTTTACCTTGGCTCGAACAGTGGCAGTGGCGGGTCAGGGAGGTAGAGGAGATGGTGGTAGAACTGTGGGCATGATGGATTTCATGGCGGTGTTATGGCTATGGCATGCGAGCGTGGTGGAGCTTGGCAATGGCAACGGTGACTCACCCGCCTCGGATGCTTGAGCGAGAGAGAAAGGTAGATCGAGAGATGCAAGTGAGAGTGGAGAGAGTGAGCAACCGAGCGCCCCTTTTCTCCCCCTCAGCACGACATCACGAGGCTAGCTCCAGCGTATGGCACCACGTAGCGGCCAGTGCCTGCGCGCGGTCGGCCACTAGGGCCGATTCAAATTGGCCATCAGGGCCTGATGCAGATGATTGACAAAGCTACTTCATGCACGCGTAACTCCTAATCCATGGTGAATCGGTGAAAATGGTATTAGTGAAAGTTGTAGAGCTACATGAGATCTCCAACTTTGCTTTAGGGAGTAACATCTAATTCATCATGGTTTTCAAAAAGCAAAGCTCCAAAGTGTGCTACTTTGAAACTGTAATCAGCTAATGACAGCAAAATTTTCTAAGTTTGAAAACAACATTTCATTGCTACTTGTGGACTCTATTTGACCATGCTTGGCACTGAATTAGCTCATGACCCTTAAACAAAGTCTATTCCACATAAGATAAGCTATAACTTTTATTAAGGGTGCACTTCCATGCAAACACTCTATGCTATAGTTCAACTTTGGTCAAAGTAGTACCATGAGAAATGAAAATTTGAGTAAACTACGACTTGGAAGCAAATTTGGCCCATGTCATGAATACAAACATTGTTCCATTTTCCATCCTAGATGTGTCTAAGGTGTTTTTCTAACCTCACAGCCATCTCTTGCATTGGTCACACATGATCACAAGCATATGCATGTATATAATCAACATCACATGTGATAATATGTAAAGAATAAGATGAAATTACATATGCTCATGCTCATGAATGCTTAGACGATGCTTGTGCTCATGAAATGCAAGTGCTAAATGCAATGCTTAACACTAGGCTATTACAACCCCTCCCCCTTATAGAAATCTCGTCCCGAGATTTGAAAAACCTACCATTTTTCATAAAAAATGGGATAGACCTCACGTAGATAGTCCTCTCGTTCCCACGTGGCATCTTGTTCGCTGTGGTTATTCCACACCACTTTGTAGAACTTAATGACCTTGCTCCGAGTCACTCTTTCCATTTCTTCCAACACCTGGATGGGTTTTTCTTCATAAGTCAAATCTGATTGGAGCTTCATATTGGCGGGTTCAATGGCTTCATCAGGTATGTGAAGGCACTTTTTAAGTTGAGAAACATGAAAGACATTGAATATGGCTCGCATCTCTAGAGGTAACTAGAGCTTGTAAGCTACCCTTCCACTTAGCTCGATGATCTTGTATGGGCCTACATATCTTGGTGTGAGTTTTCTTTTCACACCAAATCGTTGTACTCCTTTCATTGCTGATACCTTGAGGTATACATAGTCACCTACCTCAAATTCAATAGGCCTTCTTCTCTTATCGGCATGGCTCTTTTGCCTAGACTGAGTGGCTTTCATATGCTATTGGACAATACGTACTTGTTCTTCAGCTTCTGTGACAAATCAATGCCATAGTATATCCTTTCTCTGGGCTCAACCCAACTCAAAGGAGTTCTACATTTTTGACCATACAAGCCCTCAAAAGGAGCTATCTTGATGCTTGCTTGATAACTATTGTTGTAGGAAAATTTGGCTAAAGGTAGCCATTTTTCTCATGAACCCTTGGAAGAGATCACACATGCTCTCAACATATCTTCTAAGATTTGATTTACTCGCTCAGTCTGTCCAGAGGTCGGAGGGTGATATGCTAAGCTTCGAACCAAATTGGTACCTAACTGCTTGTGCAAGTGCTCCCAAAACCGAGCAGTGAATTGAGATCCCCTATCTCACACAATTGTTCTTGGTATCCCATGCAAGCGTACTATCTAAGCTATGTATATTTCTGCATACTAATGCGGTCGATAGTTGGTTCTTATAGGAATGAAGTGTGCGGATTTAGTCAAATGGTCTACAATTACCCATATCGTGTCGAAACCTTTCTAAGTAATTGGGAGTCCAACAATAAAATCCATGCTAATCTCCTCCCACTTCCATCCTAGAACAGATAAAGGTTGGAGCAATCTAGTGGCTTCAAATGATTAGCTTTGACTCTATTGCAATTATCACACCTAGCGACATAGGCGGCTATTTCTTTCTTCATCTTAGTCCACCAAAAATGGGTGTTCAAATCTTGATACATTTTGCTACTACCAGGATGGATGGGCAACTTGGACAAGTAAGCTTCATCTAGAATTTGATTTCTAAGTTCACGGTCTTTTCGTACCACTAATCGGTTCTTAAACCATAGCACCTCTTTGATCCACCCTAAAACGCTTGGTTTCCTATTTCTTCATCTTTCTCATTATGTGAAACACACCGACATCTGTCTTCCATAGTCCTATGATTTTGCTCTCAAGTGAACAACCGACAGTGATGTTGTGTAGCACAACATGATGCAATAGATTAAACCCATCTTCCAACAAGGCTTCTAAGGTGTTACAATGAGATTTCTGACTAAGTGCATCTGCTACAACATTGGCTTTTCTCAGATGATAGTGCACTTCTAAATTATAGTCCTTAATCAGCTCTAACCATCTTCACTGCCTCATGTTCAGTTCAGGTTGAGTGAAGATGTATTTGAAACTTTTATGATCAATGTATATGATACATTTCCCAACAAGTAATGTCTCCATATCTTCAATGCATGAACAACTACTGTAAGCTCTAAATCATATGTGGGATAGTTGACTTCATGCTTTCTCAATTGTCAAGAAGCATAGGCAATAACTTGGCCTTCTTGCATAAGCACACACCCTAAACATGTACCCGATGCATCACAGAACACATCAAAAGGCTTTTAAATGTCGGGTTGTGCCATAATAGGAGCAGTGGTTAGCATGGTTCACAGAGTGTGAAAAGTAGCCTCACACTCTAGAGTCCAATTAAACTTTTCATCCTTCTGAAGTAATCTAGTCATGGGCTTAGCTATTTTGGAAAAAGTCAGGAATGAAACGACGATAATAGCCTGCTAGCCCTAGAAAACTCTGAACTTCATGAACCAAAGTTGGGGCCTTCCAATCCATGACCTCTTGAACTTTAGATGGATCTACAAAAATTCCATTTTCTGACAATACATGACCTAAGAAAGGTACTTTCCGTAGCTAGAATTCACACTTGCTAAACTTTGCATACAATTTATGCTCTCTTAGCCTAGACAAGACAACTCTCAGATGCTCTGCATGATCTGCCTCATTCTTAGAGTAAATTAGGATATCATCGATAAACATGACCACAAACTTGTTAAGCTTGGGCATGAACACTGAATTCATCAGGTACATGAAATAGGCAGGAGCATTTGTTAGTCCAAAAGACATGACCAATTTGATCACTTATCATACTTGGAATGCGTTAACATGCATGTTAGATTTCACCAGCAAAACAAAACTGGGATTTAATTAAAATTCCAACCATCATGGACCAACATGCAAGGTTCCAATGTTACATCTGAAGATCAAAACTTAAATCACATGTCCATTACATCAAAGATTAAAAAAGATAAGGAGATAGCGCATCTAGCTAAGCACTATAGCTGAGTTATGCCTCGGAGTGGTCACTGTCAACACCGGACATAGCATTTGCCTCATCATTGTCCATAGGCACAAGTTGTTCTTCCTCTTCCTCTTCCTAACCATCATCTTCCATGAACATTTCTGGATCTTCCTCTTCTTCTTCTATGGCTACTGGGGGAGAAATAGGATTAATGATGTTGTTGAGGCGATGAACATCATGCTAGAGCTCTGCAATGGTGTTCTGGTGCTCCTAAATCTGACGCTGGTAATCCGCCTCCCTCCAACGGTACTAATTCTCTAGCCATCTAGCTAGAACCATAGTCCTAGTCCTAGCCTCCTCTCTAGCCTCTGCAAGATGGTAGGCCTCATCCCTCTGCTGGATGTAGGGATGAAAACAGTATGAATATTTTCCAACCATATTCAAAACCAAATCCGTTTAAAGGGGTTGAGATCTGTCTGTATCCGAGTCCGGATATCCAACATCCAATACCGTATCCATATCCAAATACTAAAATCGCATATTTATGATGTCGATATCCAATCGTATCCTATCCGACATAGTTGACACTATCCGTATTCGAATCCAAATCCGGACAGAAATATGAAAACAAATGTAATATCGGTGATATCCATCCGTATCCGATCTGTTTTCATCCCTAGCTGGATGGCATGCACCCTTTGAGCATGAGCAGCCCGTGTCTCTGCCTGTGCTGCATTCCTATGTATAACAGCATTCTCCATCTGAGTCTAGAGGGCTCCCAATGCTGTATGAGCGTCAGCAGTGTCCAAAAGAGCCTCCCTACATGTCTTCTTGTGCTTACGCTGTTAGGGCTTGATGCCCTAGCGTTACTGCATAGGAAGAGGCGAGGACGTGGTCTGTACTCTCAACGCCGGTGAGGGACCGTGGCGGTGAGAGCGTGGCGGCTGCTGTTGTAGCCCTAGAACTCTCGCGGTGCTATAGTAGTGGTGGCACTGTTCACACGACCACAGCAGGAGGTGGCTAGGGTTAGGAAATCCCAGCTCCCTTCAGGAAGCTGAAAACAACTCTGTTTCTGCTTAATTCTCCAAAGTAGTCTTACAAAGTATTTATATGTCCTCTACTAATAATAATAGAAATAACCCCCTAATAATTATAGTAATTTTGATAAAAAGTAAATGCTGATGACTTGGGCCTTCTGGCCTCCTCCAGCGCGGGTGTGGCCTAGCCACTGGAGGGGTTGCGCCTGGTGTACTAGAGGCCCATCATAACATCTCTCCCTACCTGCGAAAATAGCTCGTCCTCGAGTTAAAAGTCGGGGTAAGCTTCCTAGAACTCATCGAGGCGCTCCCAAGTGGCAACGTCTTCAGCCAAGCCATGCCACTAGATCAGCACGCACCAGACACCATGGCAACGCTGCGCCTATAGCGCACGTTCGGGAGCAGGAAGGACGCGCCCGTCCTGAGTCGGAGGTAGAGCACCTGAAGTCGCGGGCGGTTCACCGTGGTGCTGCTTCAATAGGCTGACATGGAACACATCATGGAGGCGAGCACCATCCGGCAGCTGGAGACAATAAGCAACGCTTCCAATGCACTCGAGCACGCGGAATGCCCCTGCCCAAAGCGGCCCTAGCTTGTGTTTGGCATGGGGGTCCAGAGACTGTGCCGTGCGATGGAGGAGGCACAGCCAGACCCACGAACCAACGTCGAACTCCACGTCCTGGTGGTTGGTGTTGTAGTACTTCTTCAAGAGCTGCTGGGATTGAATGAGGCACTAATGAACCTCGGTGAGGATATCATCATGGCTATGGAGGAGGGCGTCCGTAGCCTCCGTACGTGCTGTCCTCGGCCCATATGGCAGTATGGGTGGCGGGGGATGGCTGTACACCACCTCAAATGGCGTCGCACGAAGGGCGGTGTGGAAGGAGGTATTGTAACAATACTCCGCCCACGACAGCCAGTTGACCCAAGCACGAGGGCAGTCCCCTATAACATGACACAAATACATTGCGATTACCTTATTGACCACCTCTGACTGGCCATCCGCCTGGGGGTGGAACGCTGTGCTCATGCAGAGCTTGACGCCCTCCATCTTGAAGAGGTCGTGCCACACGTGCCTGGTGAACATAGTGTTCTGATCACTGACAATGGACATCGGGAACCCATGAAGCCAGACAATGCCATCAAAGAAGGCATAGGTGACGGACGCCACGATGTAGGGGTGGCCGAGCGTGATGAAGTGCGCATACTTGGAGAAGCGATCGACAACGGTGAGGATGACTGACTTGCTGTCGACCTTTGGCAGCCCCTCGATAAAGTCCATGGAGATGTCAGCCCACACCTAGGATGGCACGTCCAGGGGCTGCAGCAAGCCCACCGACTATAGAGCTTCAGTCTTGTTGCATTGACATGTAGCACACATGCGCACCCAATCCTGCACCAAGGAGTGGTCACCTAGGATATAAAAATCCAAACAAAGGTGATGCAGCGTCTTCTGGATGCCTTCGTGACCCGCACCATGGGCAAGCTAAATTGCCTAATGCCGAAGGTCGCCAAAATCGGGGATGAAGATGCGGGAGCCGTGTAACAGCAGCCCCGCATCCTCGCGCTAGGGGGCAGCAAGGTCGCCCGCACGAAAGCACTCCTGCAGCAGCAAGGTGTCGGGGGCAGTGGCCGTGGCACTGCGCATGTCGTCGAGGTAGGCGAAGGACGGCCCAGAGAGGGCCACTACTACTGCTGCTATAGTACTGCCCTCCTTAGTGGCGGCCTCGGCGTCGTGGCGGGAGAGGGCATCCGCCACGGTGTTGAGGCTGCCGGGGCGGTACTCCATGGCAAAGTCGAAGACGAAGAGCTTGCTAACCCATTAATGCTGTGGCATCATCGACAGGCATTGGTCCAGCAGATACTTGAGGCTATAATGGTCAGTAGGAACAAGAAGGTGATGGCGCCACAAGTATGGCCGCCAATGGCGAATGGCCTGGAGCAACCCGATGAGCTCCTGCTCATAAGCGGCGAGCTTGAGGTGGCGGGTGGCAAACGGCTGCCTAAGGAAGGCGAGAGGCCCGGCGCCCTAGTGAAGGATGGCACCGAACCCCGCACCCGAGGTGTCACTATCGACAGTGAACGTCCAGTCAAAATCTGGCATCTGAAGGACCGAACCGGTAGTGAGGGCACCCTTGAGCGCCCTAGAGGCCGAGTTGGCATCGTCGTCCCATGTGAACGCATCACATCACAGGAGGCGGGTGAGGGGCGCCGCGATGGTGCCGAAGTCCCGGATGAACTTCTAGAAGTAGCCAGTGAGCCCCAGGAAGCCCCGTAGGTCCCAAGCAGACCGCGGAATGGGCCACGAGGCAACTGCCGCGATCTTGTCAGCGTCCATGGCGACGCCTCCAGCGGAGATCACGTGGCCGAGATAGGCCACCGAGGATGCCCCAAACGAACACTTGGAACACTTGAGGTGTAGATGGTGGGCATGGAGGGTGTTGAGGATGATGCCAATGTGCTGCAGGTGTTCAGCCCATGACAAGCTATAAATCAAAATGTCGTCGAAAAACACCAGGACGAACCTACGGAGGTACGGTCGGAGAACATCATTCATGAGCGCCTGGAATGTGGCCGGGGCATTGGAGAGGCTAAAGGGCATCACCAAGAAATCGTAGTGCCCTTGGTGAGTGTGGAACGTCGTCTTGCTGATGTCGTTCGGGTGCATCTACACCTGGTGGTAGCCAAAACGCAGGTCTAGCATCGTAAAGAAGCGGGCACCGTGAAGCTCATCAAGGAGCTCATCCACCACCGGGATAGGGAATTTGTCCTTGGAGGTTTTGGCATTGAGGGCGCAGTAGTCGATGCAGAACCTCTAGGAGTTGTCCGCCTTGCGGACCAAGAGGACCGGGGTAGAGAACGGCGACGTGCTGGGGTGTATGATCCCCTGTGCGAGCATCTCAGCACATAGCTATTCCAGCTCATCCTTATGCAAATGCGGGTAGCGGTATGGGTGCATGGCAATAGGAGCCATGCCCGGTAGGAGGTGGATCCTATGGTCATAGGGCCAGGCCGGTGCAAGGCCGTGCGGCTCATTGAAGATGCCGCCGAACTGGTGGAGTAGCCGGTCCAGGAGCGGCTGCCCTGGGGACATGTGGACGGCCCAGACCGCGGGCTCTTGAATGTCATTGCGGGGGGAGCCCAGTCCTTTCCATAGAAGGTGGTGGCCACTACGAGTGAATGACATGTAGAGGTCCTCGAAGTCCCACAAGATGGGTCCGAGGGTTCGGAGGAATTCAACACCAAGGATGAGGTCAAAGTCGCCTAGACTAATACCGAAGCAGCTGATGGAGAACTCCTTAGTGCTAATGGCGAGGGACACATCATGAGCAACCCCTTGGCATGGAACCCGGTCGCCGTTGGCCACCAACACCCGCAACATGGGGTGGGGGTGGTGACTAGCTGAAGCCGGTGCATGAGATCAGCGTTGATGAAGTTTGTCGTTGAGCCAGAGTCAAGAAGCGCCACCACGCGATGGCTGTGTACTGTCACCGGTAACAGCATGGTGTTCTCCGCGTGCACGCCAGCTAGCGCATGGAGGGAGACCTTGGGCTCCACCACCGGGGCTGTTTGGGCAAGCGCTGCAGCATCCTGGCCGAGGGAAAGGGCAGTGGCTACCTCCTGCGCCTCTAGGAACATGGCCACAGCAGCGACCCCCGCTGGCACCTCGTCATCGAGGAAGTCATCGGTCTTGAGGTAGAAGAGGCACTGACAAATGTGGCCGCGCACATAGGGCTCATCATAGTTGAAACACAACCCTTGGTGGTGGCGTTCCTGCTGTTCTACCAGTGACAAACGGTGGAATCACGGCTATTCGACCGCTGCTGGTGTAGACGCTGGCAGGGCGGAGGCTCCTCCCCCACCCGCGGTGGTGTTGGCCGCCGGCCAAGGGGCCATGGCAGCCCAAGGCACACCGAAGGCCGAGCGCTACGCTGCTATTGCGGTGTGGCTAGGAAGGCTGCCGCGCGACGCTCGTATGCCCGAGCATAGTACATGGCCGACTGAAGGTCGGGCGGGTGGCGCATCTCGACGTCGACCTTGATGTGCTCGGGAAGGCCACCCACGAATAGTTCCTCCTTCTGGCAAGGATTGAGGTCGCGAGCATGGTAGAGCATGGCATTATAGCGGTCCAAATACACCTAGACCGATGACTGAAAGGGTAGCCAGGCGAGCTCGGCCAGCCACGTGCCTTGCATAGGGGGGCTGAAATGGAGCTGGCATAGGTTGTGGAAGAGTTCCCAGGTTGGCATGCCTTCATCTTGTTCCAGCGCATAGTACCAAGTTTGAGCAGTGCCGTGAAGATGGTACAAAGCTAGCCATGTGCAATCCAAAGCCAATGTTCGCTGGTCGCGGGGAAACTGCTTACAGTGGTTGAGCCAATTGAGTGGATCAACGGCGCCGTCGAACGTCGGGAACTCCAGCTTGTAAAATTTGGGAGGGGCATGGGCGCCATTGGGAGCAGCGGCAGACGAGTCCTCGGCAGATAGGGCACTGCCGGAGTACCTGCCTCCACCATAGATGAGGGTACCATCCATCCCTCCATAGAAGATGCCACTGGTCGGGGGCGGCTGGTGTGCCCGGAGGACGCCACGACTGTGGGCGCCGATGGTGTAGGGGTCGTGCCCATCGTGTAGATGGGAGGAGTCATCGAGCCCATCGCCCACGACAAGATGGGAGATGGCGAGGCCAGCCACTGCAGCAAGTGGAGGGGCACCCCCATCCCACTGGTCTAGGGCATGCCATAGGGGAAGGTCGCCTGCGGCTATGATGGCTGTGGAGGTGGTGGTGGTGCCGGCTGTTGTGGAGGCAGAGGTGGTGGGATGAGGGTGGCTAGGGTTGCCTGCATGGCTGCCATGCCACGGGCAATCACAGCCATGTCACCAGCCAAAGATTCCAACATCAGGGGCGCTCCCGAGGATGCGGACGACAACCCCAACACGGTTGATGGTGCGGGCGCTGATGGCATGGGCAGGGAGGCGAAGGTGGACGGCGGCTATATGGATGTGGATGGAGGACCTGACATCTCTGATACCAGGCAGTTAGGGCTTAATGCCCTAGCATTACTACATAGGCTGTAGGGGTGGAAGAGGGGAGGACGTGGTCTGTACTCTCGACACCGGCGAGGGGCCATGGCGGCGAGAGCGCGGTGGCTGCTGTTGCAGCCCTAGACGCTGGCAAGGCAGGTGTGCCAAAGATACCCAAGAATGCCTCGTTCCCTTCCGGTGGGTAATAGGCTGCCATCTGTAGTAAAAAAATGGTGCAACTCTCATGAGACCAACGTTATAATAGAAATGAGTTACTTAACCTAATAAGAAACTTATAAGGGGAGGAACAATGCAAGTATGTAATGAATGATTTATCATGATGCATGCACGTTCCATATGTCCTCACAAACTTAGGAAAATTGAAACTTCTAGCAACATACACGGTGGCATACATATGTTCTCTGATATATAAATGTAACTAGTCGGGCTACATGTTTTGTTGTTAGCGTACCTACACAAGAATTTCATTTCATCCCAACCCCATAATTATATAAATACAGAAATGAAAATCTGGTCTCTACGTTGCAAGTTAAATAATTCCATATATATATACCCATATATATATACTTCCATATCAAAGCTACCCAAAAGTAAATACGTCCTATATATACATATAAATATGCATATATAGCCGTATCAAAGCTAACCCACAATTAAATACCTTCGTATATATATGAGACATATACTTTAGTATCAAAGCTACCTCTCCCCTTAGACCACACGCTCATAACTTATGGTCATGCCAATCATCATCTTACCTTGGGTGTAGAGGCATTTGATCCATACATTACCACTCAAGTGAATGGCATCCATACAATAGAACGTCGTATGGATGACGAAAATAAAAAACCCCGTGTTAGTACTTATTTAGCCACCTAAAATCCCTAACTGGGTATAAGGGAAATGATCACTGGCACACCTTAGATTCAAATTTCATATTTGAACACCTATATAAATATATATAGCTATAAGTTGCTAAAAACTGGTTTTTGTAAAATACAGACTTTTGTTTTAAATACACATATGGCAACAATGTTGAATCTTGCTCTGATGCCTGCTGTAATAGAACCATCCAATTTATAAGAGCACAAGTACAATGGCAACCCGCAAGCGGGCGCACTATTATACTGGAGACCATATAAACTCGGTAGTCCATCGAGTACCACAAAGGGTCTCGATTCATTGCCAACATACAACCAAGATCGTATATGATTCAACGTACATGCCACATGTTACATAGAGTTCACAAATACATTGCCATACATCAGAGTGTGATTAAAGTTATTACAAACCAAGTTCAAATAAAGTAGTAGCAGAAGCAAAGTAGTTTATAAACCAACATCTCACACCATTGTTTAGTACAAGCCAGTTTGTAATCATGACCCACAAAAGCATCACAGATAAGATATATAAGTAGAAGCGCCTTGCCCGGGGCCTACTCCTCGTCCACAGCGGGACAGAAGCAATTCTTACAGTAGCCATGAAAGACTGTGTTATCTACAACAAGTGGGAAATAAACCCTGAGTATAAGAAGGTACTCAGCTAGACTTACCTGCCATAAACCAAAAATAAAGTGACTCCAAGGATCATGCAAGGCTTTATAAGTGGAGCTAGCTTGACAACATTTTGCATAAAAAGCCACTAATTTAGTTATACATTTTATAATTTGGTCATCAAGTTAATTATAGTTATTCATCTCTAGATTAGCAACTAACCGATGCCAAACATGTGGTATATCAGTAGTGACAGAACAATAGTAACTGTAGCAATTTATTATATCATTCTTAGAACCATTCCACTTTCCATTATCACTACGATAGAAGGAAGCTCAGTCAAGTTTCTCACTATTCGGGAGAGATGGTGATTCGAATCGATTGCAACCAGCTGGGCGGTATTCCTAACATAAACCTAGGTAGACCAGATCAACGGTCACCTTTGGTACAACTCGAGTCCAATTCGCGGGTTTGATCAGTGCCACACAATCAGGGACACTATCGGATGCCAGGTCAATCAGGACTCTAACCTACCCTTGACCTCACACTAGCTCCTAGCACATCCTTACTACCTCCATTGTGCGCACTCTAATAGAACGAGGCTCGGCCTGAGTTGAGCTACTCATAATGAGTTATCCAGCCAGCTAAGTGAGAGGCAAGAGTTCAAAATGATTGAGGACCAACAACGATGCGGTCCTTAATCGGCGTAGACAGAATCACATGAGTCAACCTACAACATAAACTCCTTCCGACCTCGATTTACAACATCCCATGGTTCTTTTACACGATAGCAAATATAGCTAACCGTGGTTTAGTGTCCACCTATATCTCGCAGGTGATAGGAAATCACCCGACTTCTAACGAGCTAAGCATTGCTAAGTAGTTATTCGATATTGGACCTACATAGGATTCAAGGTATATTTCTGGACAAGGTAGTTCTATGCATCAAGTGTTTCCAATCAACTTTTATAACCTAATGCATCAAACATAAAGTACTCAAGTGATATTTTGTAAAACATAGGAGGCTTAAAATGCTCCGAGGCTTGCCTTTTTGGAAAGAAGTGGGTCGGTGGTCAGGGCATTCGGGAAGTTCCTCAGTAGCTGGCTCCTCACCTTTGGGAGCTAAGGGTTGGGGTGCCTCTTGTTTGTCTTCCACCTCTTCTTTGAATTCCAGTAAGGTTACTCCTTTGGGCAATCCTATATGTATGACCATGAAATAAGATATCATGGATGCATAGATAATGACATGGATGATATGATATGATAAAATGCATACTCATAAGTGTCCTTAATAGTAATGTATTAAAGTGATAACAAGATAAATTTTCTTTTACTGAGTAGGTGCATATATCTTCTTTAGTAATTAAACAAACACCTATTTAAAACATTTTCTGGACAGCAAGACAAAGAGTTTTACACATCCAAACAATATGATCTTGCACTTTTTGGAAAGCTTATAAAATTGTCTACGCCTTTATTTTAATCATCTTAAGGTGATTCAGTAGCTATCTAGGTCAAACAATTCAATCTTTCAGATCTGTCCAGAGACTAAGCAAATCTAAAAGCAAACTTCTAGAAGCTATAAGTCATAAATCATTATCCTATAATTATGAAAATTTAGGACAAGACAGACGGGGTAAGTTATCTACAACTTTGCTATTAACAAGTTTCACAGAAAAAATCATTATCATCATAAAATTGTCACCACAACAAAAACTACAAATGCAGCCATCTAGTTGAATTATCAAGCAATAATTAACTAGCTGCCTATAACCAATTAACTTTCAGAATAACTACCAATACCAATAGACCATATGCATCACAAGCACCATATAAAACATCATGGTAAAACCCCAATAACTTATTTACATGCATTTATTAATTTCCTTATATAATAATGTGATTTAAAGGATAAATATTTTCAGTGCTCAATAGATTCTGAGAAAATTATAGTAGGTTACAGATGACCCAAATAGTCTACTGTCAAATTTCATGCCATTTGGATAAGTATGGAAACCTCTACAAAAATGATAAGTTGCATAGGCTTATTTTAGCAAAAATAGTTTAGCCTAGTGAAAAGTGTCAAACAATAAATTTCCTATTTTTCTTACTTTCATCCTAGCATAAGAACACTGTGTAAAAATTTGCATGATCATATGTTATGTATTTTTACCCCATTTATTTTCATAAGAAACTAGTAATTAATTAAGATTAAATAGAAAGACCATATTCCAAGTATGACTACTATAGGTTTAGCATTTTTACTAGCTATAGCATGTCAACACAAGACCAGCACAATTGGAATCACAATTTTTGCAGTTCCCTAGCTCAAGATATGCATTTTACAAGATGTAAACAAATTTAAAAACACTTATCTAGCTCAATTTAATTCCCCAAGAAAATACCCCAAACATTAGGTTTCATATTTTTATAACATAGTGCACTTCATGATGAATCCAACAAAATTTGGTTCACTCAAATTGGACACTTCTAACTGAAGATATCAATTTTTGAAGTTTGCATTCAAATATGTGAAAATAAATTAAGAAAATCATTTCAACTCTGACTGATAGCTGGCCCTGCAGTCAATGGGTCCCACATGTCAGCGAGACCAGAAAAGAGCATGGCCTTTGACCAGCAAGAACTCACCAATGGCGAGGTCTCGGGCGAAACCACCACCACCATCGTGCTCCCCTCGTCAACCCACGTCTAGTGGTGTAGGTGGATGACCTAATTACGGCGGTTAGACATGGCGGTGGCGAGCATGGCGGTGCGGCAGAGGTGCGAGGCGGCACCATTGCCATTCTTGACAATGTTGAGCTCTCCAAAGCTTGGTTAAGGCTTCTGGGTGACCTACTTGATGACCTAGAGCTAGGGTTAGGGTTCGGCAATGCGCCGGTGGCTCGACTGAATGAATGGCGGCATGGCGGTGAGAGCACGGTGGTGCGGTGCATGTCGTTCCAGCAAGATGGTGGTCAGTGATGGGTCTCCGTCTTTGGGGTAGGCACTAGGGTTCATGGCGGCTTAGAAACAAACATAGGAGGGGTAAGACGGGGTCTAGCGAGGGCCGGCCACGGCGAGCTTGAGCTCGCAACCATGGCGGGCGCGCTCGGTGGGGTGATGTGTTCCCCCATGGTGGTGGTGGTAGCGGTTAAATAAATGATGATGTGAGCATCTATGACCTAAGGCAATGAAGAACCAAGGGAGAAGAAGGTAGGAGGAGTGGTGGATATGGCTGGCCACGGTGAGCTCGGAGCTCGGTGGCACTCTGTGGCCATGGCGGCGATGGCGACGCGCAATGTGGCTTTACCTTGGATCGAACAGGGGCAGTGGTAGGTCGAGGAGGTAGAGGAGAGGGTAGCGTAGCTGTGAGCGTGGTGGATTTGATGGCAGTGTTGTGGTTGTGGCGTGCGAGCGTGGCAGAGGTCGGCAATGGCAATGGTGAGCTCACCCACCTCGGCTGCGTGAGCGAGAGAAATGTAGAGCGAGAGAGGCAAGTGAGAGTGGAGAGAGTGAGCAACTGGGCGCCCCTTTTCTCCCCCTTGGCATGATGTCATGGGGCCAGCTCTGGTATACGGTGCCACGTGGCGGCCAGTGCCTACACGCAGTCAGCCACCAGGGCCGATTCAAATTGGCCATCAGGGCCTGATGCTGATGATTGATAGAGCTACTTCGTGCACGTGTAACTCGTAATCCGTGGTGAATCAGTGAAAATGGTATTAGTGAAACTTGTAGAGATATGTGAGATCTCCAACTTTGCTTTAGGGAGTAACATCTAATTTTTCATGGTTTTCAAAATGCAAAGCTCCAAAGTGTGCTACTTTGAAACTGTAATCAGCTAATGACTTAGCAAAATTTTCTAAGTTTGAAAACAGCATTCCATTGCTACTTGTGGACTCTATTTGACCATGCTTGGCACTGAATTGGCTCATGACCCTTAAACAAAGTTTCTTCCACATAAGATAAGCTACAACTTTTATTAAGGGTACACTACCATGCAAACAATCTATGCTATAGTTCAACTTTGGTCAAAGTACTGCCATGAGAAATGAAATTTTGAGTAAACTATGACTTGGAAGCAAATTTGGCCCATGTCATGAATACAAACATTGTTCCATTTTCCATCCTAGCTGTGTCTAAGGTGTTTTTGTGACCTCACAACCATCTCTTGCATTGGTCACACATGATCACAAGCATATGCATGTATATAATCAACATCACATTTGTATAATATGTAAAGAATAAGATGAAATTCCATATGCTCATGCTCATGCATGCTTGGATGATGCTTGTGCTCATGAAATGCAAGTGCCAAATGCAAGCTGCCTAAGCCCCTGGGCGATCATGAAGGGGTCGGTCAGGGGGTCTTCTTCATTCGTGAACCATTAGACCAAGGCTTAACATACCTGTATGTTAGGGTCTCGTCAACATGTTTTTCTGTCCACCAAATAATTACTCCATTCAATTATCATGAGTCTCTCTTACTAATTTCATATGCTAAAAAGAATAGTAATGGCTATGCTAAAAAAATAAAAGAAGAAAGAAATTAAAAATATCCTTGCCAAAAGGGCATGAGAGAAAAAATGCATGCCAAAGAGCATGAAGAAAAGAAAAGAAATAAATAAAGATAGCCCATACTTTCAAATAAAAGGCATTACTCCAAAAGAGAGATATTCATGATCAAAGGAGTACAAAAAATTTAGAATTAGGAACATTATAAAAATTCCACACACTTGCACATCTTGATCAAAGTGTATGGCTTGCATCTCCTTGAGGTCTGGTTTTTGACTTAGCAAAGCATGTGATGCAAGTATGCCTCGCTTTCATACCTACCCAAAACACCACCAAAAAGCCTTTTAGTGGTAGGATGAAAAGAAGGCAAAACATCAAATGCCTTGGTGAGGTTTCATACACATTGAGCGATTGAGAGAATCATTTGAGGAACTTATATTTTCTTTGCAAAAATTCATAAAACCTTCGGATAGACAGTTGATCAAAGAATGAATGATTGGTAATTCTTTTATAACCGTTCTATCTTGCAACCGCCCAAGAACTTGGAAAAGCTATAAGCCCCATAGGAATCAAGGTAAAAGGTGGACAAAAATGCCAACTTATTTAAATTATGGAAGAATACTTTTTTATAGGCATGGCACTTATGAAATATATTTAGTATAGTAGCAACTCCTGATGAACAACCAAGTACTTAGCTATTTGCTCGGGAGGAGCAAAATTAAGCTTGGGGGATTTGTTGGCGGTCCTTAACGACCATATCCGACCACCCAATAAGATCCAATACAGGAGAAACAAATAAACTTATAGCAAATATGTTCTTACTATTAACATAGTTCCACTTGTATTGGAGAATTCCTATCTCACAGGACTTATAATTGAATACAAGGGAATTACAATCAAAATACACCTTTGGACAATGCATAAAATAGATTCGGTCCAAGGAATAAGATGAAAGGCCCACTCAACCGAAGAATCTGAGCCAACCACTGATGTGGGAGTGATCTAGACCCAGCAAGCAGCCCATAGCACGAAGGTGGTGCCAAGGAGGGCCACCCTAGGTGTGGGAACACCGCCCTCACCTCCTCCTAGCCCCACCTTGTACAAGCGGTGCATTGATGACGCTTGGGGTTGGTTTAGGCTAGTTTCCTAATTGATCTCCCCTAAACTGACCTCTTGCTAGTATAAAAGCAAGGGTGGAGCTCTCCTTCACACACACCCCATTTGGGCTCTACACCTCCACTTCTCTACTTGTAATATTTTACTTTTTAGTAGTATTTGGAGCTAGTAAAGCTGTCAATGTGGGTGACAAGAACTTTGAACTTCGTACCGAGCTGATCATGATGGTGTAGCCAAACCCATTCTATGGTTTGCCCAGTGAGGATGCAAACACCCACCTTCAGCACTTCCTTGAGTTGTGCGACACCATTGTTATCAAGGATGTCGCACCGGACATCATCAGGCTTCGTTTGTTTCCCTTCTCCCTCACAGTGAAGATGAAGTAGTGGTTCTACAAGGACAAAGAAGTTGTCAACACATGGAACAAGTGCTCCACGGTGTTCCTCACAAAGTTATTCCCCATGGACAAAACCAATGCCCTAAGGGGAAGAATTTCAAATTTCCAGCAGAGTTCCATGGAATCTATCCCCAAGGCATGGGAGAGGCTACAAGAATAAATCCAGGACTGCCTACACCATGGGATAGAAAATTGGATAATGCTCTAGATCTTCTACAATTGGTTAACACCTATGTCGAAGGGGCACCTAGATGATGTTGCTAGAGGAGCATTTCTTTCCCTCACCATCGATGAAGCTACGACTCTCATCGACAAGATGGTGTCTGTTGGCATTTCTCAGCGCCATCAACAAGTATGGCGGTTTTAAGTCCATCCCTGGCAACGGCACCAGAAAAGCCTATTGGTATTTCTTAACACCATCACTAAGATTGAGTAAACCTTAGCGATGCCACCAAGAAACACCAACTACGATAGTTCTTAATGATTATAGAAGTAATATGTCACAGAACCGACCAATTCATAAGAGCACAAATACAATGGCAGCCCACAAGCGGTCGCACTGTCATACTTGAGCCCATATAAACCCGGTAGTCTATCGAGTACCATGACAGATCTCGATAAACGATCCACAAACAACCAAGATCGTACATGATTCAACATACATGTCACATATTACATAAAGTTCACAAATACATTTCCATCATCAGAGTACGAAACAAAGTTATTACAAACCAAGTTTGATAGATAATAGCGGAAACAAATTAAGTTTGAAAGTAGCATTTGCCAACATAGTTTAATACAGTGCCAACATACGATCACAGTCCACAAAAGCATGTAGAGGGATTAATAAAGAAGCCTGCCCAAGGCTTACTCCTCATCCACAGCGGGATAGAAGCAACTCTTGTCATAACCATGATAAACTGTGCCATCTGCAACAATGGAAAATAAAACCCTGAGTACGAGAAGGTACTCAGCTAGACTTACCCGTCATAACCCATAAATAAATTGACTTCAAGGATTATGCAAGGCTGTATAAGTGGAGGTAGCTTGACAACATTTTGCATAAAAAGCGATTCACTCAGTTATACAATTATAATTCCGTTATCAAGTTAATTATGACTATCCATCTCTAAATTAGCAACTACCCTATGCCAAACATGTGGTAAATCATTTTAAGAGCATACAATAGTAACCATAGAAGGTATTGTAATTCCATGTTTATCCGAACCATCATATTCCATAATACAATTACTAAGATGTTGGGGCTAGCCAAGTTTCTCACTATCCAGGAGAGACGGCAATTCGAATCGATTTCAACTAGCTGGGAATTTATTCCTAACACAAACCCAGGCGGATCTAGATCAACAGTCACCTTTGGTACAACTCAAGTCCACATGTCGTGGGTTCGCCTAGCGCCGCACAATCAGGGACAACCAACTGCCAGGACGTTCAGGACTATCCTACCCTTGGGCTCATGTCTGGCTTCCCCGCACATCCTTACTACCATCTAGAGTGCGCACTCTGATAGAGCGGGGCCCGGCCTGAGTTGAGCTACTCAGCTTCACGGTCGGAACGAGTTATCTGACCAGCTAAGTGATAGGCATGCGTTCAATCTTGTCAGAAGTGCCAACAACGGTACAGTCCTTAATCGGCATAGACGGAATCACATGAGTCAATCTACCATAGACTTCGCCCGGCCTCCATTTACTTTTACCCTATGGTTCTTTTCCACGATAGCAAATATAGCCAACCGTGCTTTGGTATCCACCTATATCTCGCAGGTGACAGGAAATCACCTGACTTCTACCGGTCTAAGCATGGCTAAGCATATATTCAATCCTGGACCTTCATAGGGTTAAAGGTGTATTTCTGGACTAGGTAGTTCCATGCATCAAGTGTTTCCAATCAACTCTTATAACCTAATGCATCAATCATAAAGGACTCGAGTAATATTTTGTAAAACACTGGGAGACTTAGAATGCACCGGGGCTTGCCTTTCAGAAAATAAGTGGGACGGTGGTCTGGGCACTCCGGAAGCTCTTCTGGGGTCTGCTCCTTGCCTTCGGGAGCTGCGGCTTGAGGAATCTCCTGCTGATCCCTTTCCTCTCCTTCGTTGAATTCCAGCAACGTTATCTCTGTCGATCCTATATGCATGAATATGGCATAAGATATTGCGAATGCATATATGCTGACAAGTATAGTATGATGCCACATGATGAATGCATTCATGTAAGTATTCTTAATAGCATTGTGTTAACGTAATAACAAGTGTATCACATTTTACTGAGTATGTGCATATCTCTTCTTGATTACTTAATCAAACACTTCAACAATTCATTTACTATACCACAAACAGGAGCTAATTGTTTTACTCATAACTGAAGTTCTACTTATCCAAATGATGTGATCTTGGACTTTATGGAAAGGTAGTAAAATTGTCCACAACTCTTATGTAATCACCAAAAGCTAATTCGCAATCTATCGTAACCAAAATAGACAATCAATCCAGTGCTGTCCAGAAATTCCAGAGAGCGAGCATTTCGGAATACTAACTTTAAACAGCTATAACTCCTAAACCCTTTGGCCTATTGTCCTGAAATTTTGACACAAGATATATGAAGAAGTTACCTACAACTTTTTTATTAACCATTTTTACAGCAAACATCATTCTTACTATGCAACATACCAAACCACAGAATCTGTCCGAAAACCCTTCTCACCCGAATTATAAAGCAACGATATTTCTATTGCATATAAACATTCCAAATTTGACCTCACCAATCATACCAACAGTACAACGACATCAAATACACTCAAGAAAACATAATGGCCATGCCCAAACTATTTATTTAAATGCCTTTATCAATTTACTAAGATACCTAGGTTAAATAATAAACATATACCAAATATACATCATAAATTCTCAGAAATTTACAGTGGCTTACTAGTGCTACCAATAGACTACTGTAAAAGTTTCATGCCAGTCTACCAAGTAAAACATCCTATGCAAAAATGACAAGGCATAAAGGCTTAAAATAACATAAATAGGAAACCCTAGTGAAAAATATCAAGCAACAAATTTTATATTTTTCTTAGCATCCATAAGGTACTAGTACAACCTCCAATAAATTTCATGAGCATTGGATTCATAGATAATTTATAAGAATTCACACAAGGATCACCTAATTATAAAAGGAAAATCTATAACTCAAAAACTATTCATGCACTGACCCTCAAATTTTTACCAGAGCTTATACTTATTAAGAAAAGCTCACCATATAAATATCATAATTTTTGGAGCACAGGAACTCTAGATATCAATTAAACAAGTTTGCATTTATTTAAAACCCCATTTCATGTTTCAATTTAATTCTTCTAGAAACTCTACTACAAGTGCTAATATTATATTTTTCCTAAATACTACACTTCACCAAGATCCTAACAAAATTCGAACCACCAAATTTGGATCTACCAAACTCCAGATATAAATTTTACAAAATAGCATGAAATTTGGAAATAATTGAACTATCTTTTCTAAACTGAGTCACTGACATACGAGACCCGCTGGTCAGTTGACCCCACATGTCAGCGAGACAAAAAAAACAGAGCAGCGGCGCTGGATCTACGCAGACCGGCCACAGCTCCTCGCCAGCGAGTCCTCCGGCGAAGACAAGTGCACCGACGTGATCTACAGAGCAAAACATGTCTAGTGACCTAGGTGGTGGCAGTGCAGGTGTGGCAGAGCGTGCTCATCGTCAGTCATGGCGGCACAGCGGCGCTGCTCTACGGTGCGCCGGCCATCACCGACCATGGTGAAGTCAGGCGAGGAGTGCTACAGCATCACAGTGACCATGCGAATATATTTAGGCGACCTAGGTGGCTTGAGGTGCTCTAACGAAACATGGCCACGGCGGCGGCCATGGCGGAGCTCTGGCAGGGGCACACCCATGGTGGCGCAAAGTGAAATGTGGCTTACCAAAGGCGCAACTATGGGCGCTGCAAGGTGGGAAGGGTAGAGTAGAGTGAGGCGGAGCTTTGAGTGCAGCCGATTGGAGAATGGGGCGGCGGTGAGCGCGGGCGGGCTCGGTGGAGCGGCTACGATGGCGAGCGCAGTGAGCAAAGGAGAGCGAGGAGGCGGGTGAGAGTGAAAGGCTAGCTCGGTGGTGACTTAAGCACGTCGCTGAGGTCGTGCTGGCCATCGATGCCTGACGAGCGGGTCCTATGCCAACGTATGGCCGCCAAATGTGGCGCGCGGCCTCCATCCCCACCACACAGCGGCCAGCGCCTGTGGCCGATCGACCACCGAAGGTTGAGCTGATTCAGTCATCAACGCCCCAGAATACGGCCTGATAGTGGGATTTCAAGCTGCAAAATCTCATAGCCCGAAGCTTGTTAGTGCAAACAACTTAAACATAATTTGTAGACCTATGTACCAGCTCCAATTACTCTTAAAGAATCAAGTGCTAATTCTCAACCAAAACTGAGTAAAGTCAATCCAAAGTTGAGCTTGTCAACTGTCAGTCGAAAATGACTTAGCGAAATTTGTTAAGTGTTGAAAACAGTGAAAAGTTGATTTTTGTGAGCCAATTTCAAGCATGTTAGGAGCTAAACTAGTCTATGACCCAAACATAAAAGTTATTCCCCTTGTTAAATACTACAACTTTGCTTTAGTGCACACATCCATGCAAAGTTTCTATCATATAGTTCAAACTTGGTCAAACCCATTACATTCAAATGATGACTTGTACTTGAACTATGACTTAGTGACCAATTTAGCCCTAGCCATGAATACCAAAGTTGTTCATAATGACACTCTAAACATGTTTAAGCTATTTATAAGGTCACACAATCATTTCATACATGGGTTACACATAAAGCTTTCCAGATCAACATACCTAGCATCACTTAAGTACTTGATCATGCAAAGTGATCTTCATGAACATTGTTCCACTAGTCATCCTAAGTGTAGCTAATATGTTTTAGTGACTCACATCAACCATTTACATGTATTCACTCATGATCATATGCATATATACAAAGAAACATAAAATATAAAGCATGTTTCATATGTTTCAATCACATGTTTCAAATGTAAAAGCTTAAATATGAATGCTTGATGCTCATGCTCATGCAATGCAAGTCAAATTATGCAAGCTTAACACCTAGGGTGTTATAGCCCCTCCCCCTTATAAAAATCTCGTCCCGAGATTTGCAAGACCTACCATTCTTGGAAAAAGGCGGGATAAACCTCTCGTAAATAATCCTCTTGTTCCCATGTGGCATCTTGTTCATTGTGATTGTTCCACACCACCCTATAGAACTTAATGATCTTACTCCGTGTTACTCTTTCCATCTCTTCTAACACTCGGATTGGCTTTTCTTCATAGGTCAAATCCGATTGAAGCTTTATGTTGGTGGGTGCAATAGCTTCTTCAGGTACACGAAGACATTTCTTCAACTGAGAAACATGGAAGACATCAAATATTGCACTCATCTCTGGTGGAAGTTGTAACTTATAAGTGACATTCCCTTTCTGTTCCATAATCTTGTATGGCCCTACATATCTAGGCGCAAGCTTTCTTTTCACTCCAAATCTCTTCACCCCTTTCATGGGTGATACTTTCAAGTATACATAGTCTCCCACTTCAAACGTCAGTGGTGTTCTTCTTTTATCAGCATAACTCTTTTATCTCAATTGAGCTGCCTTCGTATGATGTTGGATAATACACACTTGCTCTTCAGCTTCAGTTACAAAGTCAATACCAAAGTATCTCCTTTCACCGGGCTCAATCCAATTCAACGGAGTTCTACATTTTCTGCCATACAAGGCTTCAAACAGAGCCATCTTGATGCTTGCTTGATAACTGTTGTTATAGGAGAACTCAACTAAAGGTAGCCATTTCTCCCATGAACCTTTGGAAGATATAACACAAGCCCTTAGCAAATCTTCTAAGATTTGGTTCACTCGTTCAGTTTGTCCTAAAGTTTGTGGATGGTATGCCGAACTTCTAATTAGCTTAGTTCCCAAAGCCTGGTGCAAGTGCTCCTAGAAACGGGCTATAAACTGTGGTCCTTGATCTGAGATTATGGTCCTGGGTACTCCATGTAGTCTCATAATCTGAGAAACATACAGCTCAGCGTACTTCCCCATGTGATACCTTATGTTCACAGGTATAAAATGTGCTGACTTGGTGAGGCGATCTACAATGACCCATATAGAATCATGACCTTGCTGTGTCATTGGAAGGCCTATGATAAAGTCCATACTGATTTCTTCCCATTTCCAACCTGGAATAGGCAATGGCTGAAGGAACCCGGCAGATTTCATATGAATAGCTTTTACTCTACTGTAGTTATCGCACCTAGCGACATATGCTGTGATCTCTTTCTTCATCTTAGTCCACCAAAAACGGTTTTTCAAATCTTGATACATTTTGCTACTACCCGGATGGATAGACAATTTGGACGAATGAGCTTCATCTAGAATTTGATTTCTAAGCTCACGGTCTTTTGGTACCACAAGTTGGTCCTCAAACCATAGCACACCCCTTTCATCTAATCTGAAATGCTTGGTTTCTAGGTCTTGCATCTTTCTCTTGATGTGAACTATGCCTACATCTGTCTTCTGTAGCTCTATGATTTTGCTCTCAAGTGAACAACTGATAGGGATATTGTGCAGTACAATAGGATGTAACAAATTGAATCCATCTTCCAACAATGCTTCCATAGTGTGCAATGAGCTTTCCGACTAAGTGCATCGGCTACAACATTGGCTTTCCCTGGATGGTAGTGCACTTCCAAATTGTAGTCCTTAATCAGCTCTAGCCATCTTCGTTGTCTCATGTTGAGCTCTGGTTGGGTAAAGATATACTTGAGACTTTTGTGGTCAGTATATATATGACATACATTGCCCAACAAATAATATCTCTATATCTTTAATGCATGAACAACTACCGCAAGTTCTAAATCATGTGTGTGGTAGTTGACTTCATGTTTTCTCAACTACTGAGAAGCATATGCAATAACTCTTCCTTCTTGCATGAGCACACACCCCAAACCTATACCCGATACATCACAAAATACATCGAAAGGCTTCTCAATGTTGGGTTGTGCTAAAACATGAGCTGTAGTTAACAGAGTCCTAAGGGTGTGAAAAGATGCTTCACACTCTAGTGTCCAATTAAACTTTTCATCTTTCTGAAGTAGCCTAGTCATGGGCTTAGCTATTTTGGAGAAATCTTGAATGAAACGACGATAATATCCTGCTAACCCTAGAAAACTCCAAACTTCATGAACCGAAGTCGAGGCCTTCCAATCCATGACCTCTTGTACTTTTGATGGGTCTACAGATATTCCATCTCTTAATAAGATATGACCTAAGAAAGGTACCTTACTCAACCAAAATTCGCACTTGCTAAACTTTGCATACAACTGATGCTTACTCAATCTGGATAGAACAATCCTCAGATGCTCTACATGATCTGCCTTGTTCTCTGAATAAATCAATATATCATCGATAAACATGACCACGAACTTGTCAAGCTCGGGCATGAATACCGAATTCATCAGGTACATGAAGTAGGCAGGAGCATTCGTTAGTCTGAAAGACATAACTAAATACTCATATAAGCCGTACCTAGTGGAGAAAGTAGTTTTAGGTATATCCTCTGGCTGGATCTTTATCTGATGATAGCCTGATCTCAAATCAATTTTGGAGAATAACTTTGCCTTTGCCAATTGATCGAACAAGATGTCGATGCGAGGCAACGGGTACTTGTTTTTAATGGTCACAGCATTAAGTGGTCTATAATCCACACACATCCTCAAGGACTTGTCCTTCTTCTTTACAAACAATGTTGGACATCCCCATGGAGATGAACTAGGTTGAATAAGACCTTTGTCCAACAGATCTTGTAGCTGAATTTTAAGTTCTGCTAACTCATTTGGTGGCATCCTATAAAGCCTTCTTGAGATAGGTGCCGCACCTGGCACTAACTCAATCTTAAATTCTACATCCCTATTAGGTGGTAAACCTGGTAACTCCTCTAGGAATATATCAGGAAACTCACAAACCACTGGAATATCACAAAGGGTAGTGGTTTGGATAGCACAAGCCAAATGTTGGAGTTCAAATTTTCGGGAGAGTGGTACTATAAAAGCATTACCCCCCCTTTGGTTCTCTCAACATAATAGTACGAGTGCTAGTGTCAATGAGAACACCATGATCCTTCATCCAATTCATGCCTAAGATTACACTTATGGATAACCCGGGCAATATTATCAAATCCGTTGTATACTCCCTCTCTAGTATAGAGATGAGCACATTTCTGACTATCTTATTTGTAGAAATAGTAGCCCTAGTTGAACTTATATTATAACCACCCTTGCTTACTTCAATTATTTTCTGATCATGTTTAGATGCAAATGCTTGACTCATAAATGAATGAGAAGCTCTCGAATCAAATAAAACAATAGCGGGATGCTTGTTGACAAGAAACATACCAGCCATGACAACTTCCCCTACAGGCACTTCCTCAACAGCGGTATAGTGCACGTATCCCGAACATGCCCTTGAGTTCGCCTGCCTCTGATTGTTCTGATTCTGATTGCCATTCCTCTTAGGGTGGGGGCATTCCTTGGCCCAATGACCCACTTGATTGCAGTTGTAGCAAGGTTGATTACTCCTAGGTCCTGTGGAGTTTCCTTGATCGCCATTCCCTTTAGGTAAGGCAATAGTGAATGCCTTATGGAACACTTTCTGAGGCCTGCCGTTCTGAGCTTTAGGGGGTGGAGGCCTAAACTTAGGTGCGGGTAGGCGGAACTATGGCCTAGCTGTGATAGGAGCTCTAGACTGTGAAGATCCAGAGGCACCCACCTCAATTGCCCTCTTGCAACCCTTAGTTGTTGCATGCATGTTGTTATGGTTTTCCTGAGTTAAAGCATCACTAATAAACTCATTATAGGTGGTGCACTTGGAATTGGCCATGGTCTTCATTAGTTTTGTGCCAAGACCCCGCTTGAAGCTCTCTATCTTCTTCTCTTCGGTATCAACAAAACCTAGAGCATACCTGGACAGGTTGTTGAACGCATGCATATATTCTGTAAGGGTCTTTGTCCCTTGTGTGAGCCTCATAAATTCAGCTGCCTTCATGCGCATTAGGCCTAGGGGAATGTGATGCCCCCGAAAGGCCAACTTGAACTGCTCCCATGTTACATGCGCATTAGTAGGTAGAGAGGACAAGAAATGTGTCCACCAAATCCTTGCCAGTCCATGCAACTGATGGGACGCATACTCAGCCTTCTGGTGCTCGGTGACCCTTAGCAGATGAAACTTCTGCTCAATGGTGTTGAGCCACTCGTCCACCTATAGTGGTTCCACTGCCACCTTGAAGATAGGAGGCTTTGTATCTAGAAATTCCTTGAAGGTACTATGCTGGTTAGGCTTAGGCCCTTGTTGCTGTGGTTGGGCATGAGCTGTGTTCTGCGCAATGAGGCACAGAGCTTCCTCCATTGTCCTTTGGCTTCCCAAGAATTGGGCAAAGAACTCCTGAGTAGACAGCGGTGGCGGTGGCGGTAAGTCACCGTTGTTGCCATCATGGCTACTACTAGCTCCTGCATGGGTGTGAGTCATCTACAAAGTTGCAACAATAAGTGATTATTGGATGATGTCGGAGATTGCAGATGAATTATATAATCATGCCAAACTGAAATTACTAGAGAGAATCTCAAATTCATACAATAAAAATAGAGGCATAATAATTCATTCTCGCAACATGACACCGCCAATTTGATCACTTATCAGACTCATAGCACGTTAACATTCAAATCATAATCACCGATAAATGAACTAGAATTGCATTAGCGTTTAACCAAACGTGAGATAACATGCAAATACCAATATTACATGATAGTCCAATCACCAACACCAAACTCAACTATAGGTCCATTACATAACTAGCGATGATACATCAAGCATTTCTACTAAGTACTAAGAGATCTAATCCTCATCATGATCACTATCGAGGTCAGAGATAGGATCATCTTCCTCCTCTGGGTCCACTTCTTCCTCGTCCTCATCTTCATCTTCCTCCATATTAGGACCATCTTCTTCCCCATCAAGGATTGGATTCAGCTAGTTGTTCAAATAATGCACCTCATGCTAAAGGTCCATCACTCGATGCTAAGCCTGTGCAAGCTACTGACGCAAGTCCCTTTCAGCATGGTCTTACATGGCACTCATGGAACGGTGACTATCTCGTTCTATCCTTATTGCAGCGGCATGGTTGTTTGCTGTATCTCGCTGGTGTATAGCTGTGGATGCCTTGGCACAGGCGGCCTCCAACTGCTCCCGCAGTCCTACAAGCAATGCTTGATCATCAACTCTTGCTTCTTGGGTTGCTGCTCTCTGTTGATCCACTTGTTCCATTTGGGTATGGAGATTGCCCAAGGCTACATAGGCTTGGTCAGATTCCCTTCGGGCTTTACTTGCTGCTTTCTTATGCTTGCGCACACACTTCTTGAGCTTACGTTGTGTGGCTTCAGCTCTCATGAGCTTGTCCATGCAAGTGGTGTATGATTCCTGCCAGAAATTTCTGGTGTCCTGGCATGTACAGAACATCTTCATCACCGCAAACATGGCACTCATGGTGGGACTAGTGCTATTGGCTCGCTCATCCCGGTCTCTGATCAATGCATTGTGGTTGCGTTGTTCCCATATTGCTACGGACAGATCCACCCAAGGAAACATACCCGCAACACTGCCGGTAAGTGCATCCCCATGCTGCTGATAGATTTGACTTTGTACCTCGAAGGCCACTACTTGGGCAACCTCCCAAGGAGTTTTCCCTTCAGATTCCGCCTTCCACTCCTGCCAGAAGGGTGCCTATATGCGGGCTGGTATAGTTAGCCACACCTCATACCATGGTTGTCCCTCTAAGTACTCTTCATTCCAATGATAAAGGGGAGGTTCATGGTACCCCACAAAGTGCAAAACTCTCCACAGCAGAGTAGGAGTTCCGAAAACCATCAGGAAATTCTCACATCCAACTGGTGCTGCCATCTGTACCATCAACATGTACAACTTTTGTGAGACAAGGCCATAATGGATAAGAGTTACTTAACCGAGTAAGAAATTTATAAGGGGAGGAATAATGCAAGTATTGATTCATTATTATCATGATGCATGCACATTCCGTACGTCCTCACAAACTTAGGAACAAAACATTTTAACGATATACACGGTGGCATACATACGTTCTCTCATATATAGCGTAACTAGTCGAGCTACATGTTTTGTTGTTAGTGTACCTGCATAAGAGTTTCATTTCAGCCCAATCCCATAATTAAATATGCAGAATGTAAATCTAAATACTTCTATATATGTATACCCATACATATACTTCCATATCAAAGCCACCCGATAACAGTTTATACCCACAATTAAATACGCACCACATACACATGCAAGCATGCATACATAGTCGTACCAAAGCTAACTCTCCCCGACCGCACGCTCACATCTTGTGGCCATGCCACTCATCAACTTACCTTGGCGTAGAGGCATTTGATCCATACATTACCATTCAAATGAATGGCATCCATACAATAGCACGCCGTATGGATGGCAAAATTAAAACCCCCATGTTAGTACTTAAATAGCCACCTAATAGTCCTTAATTTGGACATAAGGAAAGTGATCACTGGCACACTTAAGATTTCAAATACCTATTTATATAGCTATTAGTTGCTAGAAAAGGGTTTTGGAAAACAAAAACCTTTGTTTTAAATACACATGTGACAATTAATGTTGAACCTTGCTCTGATACTAGCTGCCATAGAACGGACCAATTCATAAGAGCACAAGTAAAATGGCAGCCCACAAACGGTAGCACTGTCATACTTGAGCCCATATAAACTCGGTAGTCTGTCGAGTACCATGATAGGTCTCGATAAATGATCCACCAACAACCAAGATCGTATATGATTCAACATACATGTCACATATTACATAAAGTTCGCAGATACATTTCCATCATCGGAGTACGAAACAAAGTTATTACAAACCAAGTTTGATAGATAATAGCGGAAGCAAATTAAGTTTGAAAGTAGCATTTACCAACATAGTTTAATATAGTGCCAACATACGATCATAGTCCACAAAAGCATGTAGAGGGATTAATAAAGAAGCCTGCCCAAGGCTTACTCCTCATCCACAGCAGGATAGAAGCAACTCTTGCAATAACCATGATAAACTGTGCCATCTACAACAATGGGAAATAAAACCCTGAGTACGAGAAGGTACTTAGCTAGACTTACCCATCATAACCCAGAAATAAATTGACTTCAAGGATTATGCAAGGCTGTATAAGTGGAGGTAGCTTGACAACATTTTGCATAAAAAGCGATTCACTCAGTTATACAATTATAATTCCATTATCAAGTTAATTATGACTATCCATCTCTAAATTAGCAACTACCCTATGCCAAACATGTGGTAAATCATTTTAAGAGCATACAATAGTAACCATAGCAGGCATTGTAATTCCATGTTTATCCGAACCATCATATTCCATAATACAATTACTACGATGTTGGGGCTAGCCAAGTTTCTCACTATCCGGGAGAGACGGCGAGTCGAATCGATTTCAACCAGCTGGGAATTTATTCCTAACACAAACCCAGGCGGACCAGATCAACGGTCACCTTAGGTCACCTTTGGTACAACTCAAGTCCACATGTCGCGGGTTCGCCCAGCGCCGCACAATCAGGGACAACTAATTGCCAGGATGTTCAGGACTATCTTGCCCTTAGGCTCATGTCTGGCTTCCCCGCACATCCTTACTACCATCCAGAGTGTGAACTCTTATAGAGCGGGGCCCGGCCTGAGTTGAGCTACTCAGCTTTGCGGTCGAAACGAGTTATCTAGCTAGCTAAGTGATAGGCATGCGTTCAATCTTGTCAGAAGTGCCAACAATGGTACGGTCCTTAATCGGCATAGACGGAATCACATGAGTCAATCTACCATAGACTCCGCCCGGCCTCCATTTACTTTTACCCCATGGTTCTTTTCCACGATAGCAAATATAGCCAACCGTGCTTTGGTATCCACCTATATCTCGCAGGTGACAGGAAATCACCCGACTTCTACCGGTCTAAGCAGGGCTAAGCATATATTCGATCCTGGACCTACACAGGGTTAAAGGTGTATTTCTAGATAAGGTAGTTCCATGCATCAAGTGTTTCCAATCAACTCTTATAACCTAATACATCAATCATAAAGGACTCGAGTAATATTTTGTAAAACACTGGGAGACTTAGAATGCTCCGGGGCTTGCTTTCAGAAAAGAAGTGGGACGGTGGTCAGGGCACTCCGGAAGCTCTTCTAGGGTCTGCTCCTCGCCTTCGGGAGCTGTGGCTTGAGGAATCTCCTGCTGGTCCCCTTCCTCTCCTTCGTTGAATTACAGCAACGTTATCTCCTCTGTCGATCCTATATGCATGAATATGGCATAAGATATTGCAAATGCATATATGCTGACAAGTATAGTATGATGACACATGATGAATGCATTCATGTAAGTATTTTTAATAGCATGGTGTTAACGTAATAACAAGTGTATCACATTTTACTGAGTATGTGCATATCTCTTCTTGATTACTTAATCAAACACTTCAACAATTCATTTACTATACCACAAACAGCAGCTACTTGTTTACTCATAACTAAAGTTCTACTTATGCAAATGCTGTGATCTTGGACTTTCTGCAAAGATTATAAAATTTTCTACAACTATTATTTAATCACCAAAAGCTAATTCACAATCTATCTTAACCAAAACAGACAATCAATGCAGTGTTGTCCAGAAATTCCAGAGAGTGAGCATTTCAGAATACTAAATTTAAACAGCTATAACTCCTAAACCCTTTGGCCTATTGTCCTAAAATTTTGACACAAGATATATGAAGAAGTTACCTACAACTTTTTTATTAACCATTTTTACAGCAAACATCATTCTTACTATGCAACATACCAAACCACAGAATCTGTCCGAAAACCCTTCTCACCCGAATCATAAAGCAACGATATTTCTATTGCATATAAACATTCCAAATTGGACCTCACCAATCATACCAACAGTACAAGGACATCAAATACACTCAAGAAAACATAATGGCCATGCCCAAACTATTTATTTAAATGCCTTTATCAATTTACTAAGATACCTAGGTTAAATAATAAACAAATACCAAATGTACATCATAAATTCTTAGAAATTTACAGTGGCTTACTAGTGCTACCAATAGATTACTGTAAAATTTTCATGCCATTTTACTAAGTAAAACATCCTATGCAAAAATGACAAGGCATAAAGGCTTAAAATAACATAAATAGGTAACCCTAGTGAAAAGTGTCAAGCAATAGATTTTATATTTTTCTTAGCATCCATAAGGTACTAGGACAACCTCCAATAAATTTCATGAGCATTGGATTCATAGATAATTTATAACAATTCACACAAGGATCACCTAATTATAAAAGGAAAATCTATAACTCAAACACTATTCATGCACTGACCCTCAAATTTTTACCAGAGCTTATATTTATCAAGAAAAGCAAACCATATAAATTTCATAATTTTTGGAGCACATGAACTCTAGATATAAATTAAACAATTTTGCATTCATTTAAAAACACATTTCAAGTTTCAATTTAATTCTTCCAGAAACTCTACTACAAGTGCTAATATTATATTTTTTCCTAAATACTACACTTCACCAAGATTCGAACAAAATTGGAACCACCAAATTTGGATCTACCAAACTCTAGATATAAATTTTACAAAATAGCATGAAATTTGGAAATAATTGAACTATCTTTTCTGAACTGAGTCACTGACAGACGGGACCCGCTGGTCAGTTGACCCCACATGTCAGCGAGGCAAAAAAATAGAGCAGCGGTGCTGGATCAACGTAGACCGGCCACAACTCGTCGCTGATGAGTCCTCCGGTGAAGACAAGTGCACCGACGTGATCTACAGAGCAAAACGTGTCTAGTGACCTAGGTGGTGGCAGTGCAGGTCTGGCGGAGCATGCTTGTCGCCAGCCATGGCGGCACGGCGGCACTGCTCTATGGTGCGCTGGCCATCATCGGCCACGATGAAGTCAAGTGAGGAGCGCTACAGCATCACGGTGACCATGCGAATATATTTAGGCGACCTAGGTGGCTTGAGGTGCTCTAACGAAACATGGCCACGGCGGCGGCCATGGCGGAGCTCTGGCAGGGGCACACCCATGGTGGGGTGACGGTGAGCACGGGCGGGCTCGATGGAGCGGCTGCGACGGCGATGGCGAGCGCGGTGAGCAAAGGAGAGCGAGGAGGCGGGTGAGAGTGAAAGGCCGGCTTGGTGGTGACTTAAGCACGTCGCTGAGGTCGTGCTGGCCATCGATGCCTGACGAGCGGGTCCTATGCCAGCGTATGGTCGCCAAATGTGGCGCGCGGCCTCCATCCCCACCACACAGCGGCCAGCACCTGTGGTCGGTCGACCACCGAAGGTCGAGCTGATTCAGTCATCAGCGCCCCAGAATATGGCCTGACAGTGGGATTTCAAGCTGCAAAATCTCATAGCCCGAAGCTTGTTAGTGCAAACAACTTAAACATAATTTGTAGACCTATGTACTAGCTCCAATTACTCTTAAAGAATCAAGTGCTAATTCTCAACCAAAACTGAGTAAAGTCAATCCAAAGTTGAGCTTGTCAACTATCAGTCGAAAATGACTTAGCGAAATTTGTTAAGTGTTGAAAACAGTGAAAAGTTGATTTTTGTGAGCCAATTTCAAGCATGTTAGGAGCTAAACTAGTCTATGACCCAAACATAAAAGTTGTTCCCCTTGTTAAATACTACAACTTTGCTTTAGTGCACACATCCATGCAAAGTCTCTATCATATAGTTCAAACTTGGTCAAACCCATTACATTCAAATGATGACTTGTACTTGAACTATGACTTAGTGACCAATTTAGCCCTAGCCATGAATACCAAAGTTGTTCATAATGACACTCTAAACATGTTTAAGCTATTTATAAGGTCACACAATCATTTCATACATGGGTTACACATAAAGCTTTCCAGATCAACATACCTAGCATCACTTAAGTACTTGATCATGCAAAGTGATCTTCATGAACATTGTTCCACTAGTCATCCTAAGTGTAGCTAATATGTTTTAGTGACTCACATCAACCATTTACATGTATTCACTCATGATCATATGCATATATACAAAGAAACATAAAATATCAAGCATGTTTCATATGTTTCAATCACATGTTTCAAATGTAAAAACTTAAATATGAATGCTTGATGCTCATGCTCTTGCAATGCAAGTCAAATTATGCAAGCTTAACACCTAGGGTGTTACATAATATCCACAAGCACACGGATCTATCATTGTCGCATTTCACTCGAAAGTATTTAGGGTATTGTTATTTATATTTTCCCAAAGGAGGGCAAGGTATAAGAGTCTAGCATGAGAATGAACAAGATTACATACTTGCAATAGTAAACCAATAGTTCATGATAGGAGTAAAAATGGTAATTCAAGGATAGTGGACACACATCTAGGCCAACCTCAAGGATAAAAGGAAAACAAAGAATAAAAGAATGTGCCTAAGTCGAGCTGGCATGGTCAAAATATAGCCTTGCGAAGAATTGTTGATGATCAAAGACATTACATGATTAGAGTTAGAACTAAGTGTAAGATAGGTCGAGAGGCCACTAAGTACTAGTCTGCCAGCAACCTCATGTGATGATTTAGACTCCTACACCCTACCTAAATGTGGGGGATTACAAGGGATGGAGAGGGCTATCACCACCTATCGCCTACCCCTCAACTAGAGAGTAGGAAATGTATTCACCTGGTCCCATGTACCCGGTCAAAGGTCCTAATGGCTAGATGGGGGGTGAATAGCCTAATAAAATTTCTACAACAACACTTAAAAAAATAGTTAGACAATAATGAGGCAAAGCAAGTGTTGTGCTAGCCTACTCAAAATGCAAGCCAGCTACCACAATTCTAGTTTAGATAATATCTATTCACACATTAGCTATAACACTACTCTATGTTAGTGTGCTCTCAAAGGCTAACTAAAGAGCCACACCAACCAACCAAGCAAGCTCTCACAACTAGCTACACTAAAGAGCTTGGCAACTAGTTTGCGGTAATGTAATGAGAGTGATCAAGAGGGTTATACTGCCGTGTAGATGAAGAAACCAATCAATCACAAGGATGAATAACAATGAAGACCAATCACCTTGGAATCAATGATGAACACAATGATTTTTACCAAGGTTCACTTGCTTGCCGGCAAGCTAGTCCTCATTGTGGCGATTCACTCACTTGGAGGTTCACTCGCTAATTGGCTTCACACGCCAAACCCTCAATAGGGTGCTGCACAACCAACACAAGATGAGGATCACACAAGCCATGAGCAATCCACTAGAGTACCTTTTGGCTCTCCACCGGGGAAAGGTCAAGAACCCCTCACAATCACCACGATTAGAGCTGAAGACAATCACAAACCTCCGCTCGATGATCCTCGCTGCTCCAAATCGTCTAGGTGGCGGCAACCACCAAGAGTAACAAGCGAATCCCACGGTGAAACACGAGCACCAAGTGCCACTAGATGCAATCACTCAAGCAATGCACTTGGATTCACTCCCAATCTCACAAAGATGATGAATCAATGATGGAGATGAGTGGGAGGGCTTTGGCTAAGCTCACAAGGTTGCTATGTCAATGAAAATGGCCAAAGGTATGAGCTTCAACCGGCCATGGGGCTTAAATAGACGCCCCACGAAATAGAGCCATTCTACCCCTTCACTGGGCACAATGCGGGCTGACCGGACGCTCCGGTCATGTTGACTGGATGCTGGACCTCAGCGTCCGGTCGCCTGATGATAGCCACATGTCTTGATTTCAATGGTCACTTGAGTTGACCAAACACTGCACTATTACTGACCGGACACTGAGCCACCAGTGTCTGGTTATTTCCAGTAAGGTTCCAGAAACACTTTTTGCCCACCGGACACATCCAGTCAAGAACGATCGGACCCTGCCATCGTCCGATCATAGACCCTAGCCTCTATGCGCTGCCCGACAACAGGACCGAACACACCTCACCAGCGTCCGGTCGCTGAGCGACCTAGCATCTGGTCGTTTGATTGACGCCAGCATCTCTACTGTTACAACTGACTGGACGCGCCGGTTCCACTGGGACCAGCGTCCGGTCACCTTGTGACCAGCGAGACTAACTCCTCTTCACCTCAAACTTCTTCACCCTTGCTCAAATGTGCCAACCACCAAGTGTATCACCTTGTGCACATGTGTTAGCATATTTTCACAAACATTTTCAAGGGTGTTAGCATTCCACTAGATCCTAAATGCATATGCAATGAGTTAGAGCATCTAGTGGCACTTTGACAACCACATTCCGATACGAGTTTCACTCCTCTTAATAGTATGGCTATCAAACCTAAATGTGATCACACTCTCTAAGTGTCTTGATCACCAAAACAAAATATCTCCTATGGTTTATACCTTTGCCTTGAGCTTTTTGTTTTTCTCTTTCTTCTTTCCAAGTCCAAGCACTTGATCATCACCATGGCATCATCATCGTCATGCTATGATCTTCATTTGCTTCACCACTTAGAGTGTGCTACCTATCTCATGATCACTTGATAAACTAGGTTAGCACTTAGGGTTTCATCAATTCACCAAAACCAAACTAGAGCTTTCAATCTCCCCTTTTTGGTAATTGATGACAACCCTTATACAAAGATATGAAATAAAATTCAAATTGAATCCATGTTTCTTGCCCAAGCATATTTACCATGTGTAAAAGAATATGGACAAGTTTCATGAACCCTAAATGGTAGCAATTGCTCCCCCTACATATGTGCTAAGAGTTTGGATTGAAGCTTGCACATATGCTTGGATAGGAAATATAGGAGACAATGTCTACCAAATGATGCTAAGGTATAAGAGATGGACCTTTGAAGCGTGATACCAATCGGAGTGCACCATTATACCATCCTTAGCACCATGGTTAGATTTATACTACTTGAAAACATACTTTGAAAAGATACCACTTAGAAATACTTGGAAATGGAATCATTTGATATCCTATGCATGCTAGTTTTTCATTTTATCATTCAAACCTACAACTAGCATACATCACACAAGCATGGATATCAAAATTTAAAACTTATGCCATGCAAGCAAACATAAGAAATGCACATTCAAATGCACCATACAAGTTCATGAGTTTGCTCCCCCTACTTGTGTGCTCAAAATTTTAATTGATCCCTTTCCTTTGTCATATTTCTCCTCCTATGTCAAATTCTCCCTTTTTGTTGTCTTTTCACCATTTTAGTACACTAATATATCTTTTGTCTTTCTTCCCATGTACTAATACCATTGTTATTTCTCCCCCTATCACTTATATCTTTGTTTCTCTCCCCCTTTGTCATCAATGACCACAAAGGTTTAAATTTTAGATAGGTAGAGATTATCAATGTCAATCAATGGGGTGAGAATCATTTTCCCAAATTGGTCCAATCTAGATCATTTGACAAAGATATTTAACTCGGTTTGATCCAAGGACAAGCTTCTTCACACCTCCAAATAAGGGTTATCTTGTACCATGTTGAGTTAAACACTTAGAGCTTATTTTCTAGATTAAACACTAGGTTTACAAGCCCACAAACATGTCATATGCTATCACTAGATCAAATCAAGCATAGAAGCAATAGTGATATCATATAAACATCAAATTCATTTGATTTTCATGAATCAGCCTAATAAAATTGAACCACTTGAAAGGTTCTAATTGAACATGTGACTAGATGCACTAAACATGTCCTTAGCAATGATGTATGTCATGCCAATCAACTTTTACCTTGAATAGCTTGAAGGAGAGGCATGTCATATGAGTGGGGGTGCATCAACACATATTTGAGAAATCCAATATGTTCAACTCATTCCTTAGCTTGCAAAACCTTTTCTCATCCAATGGCTTGGTGAATATATCGGCAAGTTGATCTTCGGTGCCAAAACTCTCAATGCAAATGTCCCTTTTTTGTTGGTGATCTCTTATGAAATGGTGGCGGACATCTATATGCTTTGTTCTTGCATGTTGAACTGGATTGTTGGTTAACTTGATTGCACTCTCATTGTCACATAGCAATGGCACTTTCTTGAACTTGATTCCAAAGTCACTCAAAGTGGCCTTCATCTAAAGAATTTGTGCACAACAACTACCGGCGGATATGTATTCGGCTTCGGCGGTTGATAATGCAACACTATTTTGCTTCTTTAATGACCATGAAACAAGTGATCTTCCTAATAGTTGACATGTGCCCGAGGTGCTCTTCCTTTCAACCTTGCATCCCGCATAATCCGAGTCAGAGTAACCAACTAGCTCAAGCTTTGCTCCTTTGGGATACCACAAACCAACATTTGGTGTATGCTTCAAGTACCTCAATATTCTCTTTGTAGCCTTCAAATGATTTTCTCTTGGTGAGGCTTGAAATCTTGCACACATGCACACACTAAACATGACATCCGGCCTTGATGTGGTCACATAGAGTAGGCTTCCAATCATAGATCGATACAATTTTTGATCCACCATATTTCCACTTGCATCACTATCCAAGTTGCCATTAGTTCCCATTGGTGTGCTAATGACTTTGCTATCAATCATTCCAAACTTCTTAATCATGTCCTTAATGTACTTGCCTTGACTTACAAATGTACCATTCTTCAATTGCTTGATTTGAAGACCAAGGAAGTAACTCAACTCTCCAATCATGGACATCTCAAACTCATTAGCCATCATCTTTCCAAACTCATCACAAAATTCTTGATTAGTTGATCCAAATATGATATCATCAACATAGATTTGCAACACAAATAGATCTTTACCAATCTTCTTGATGAAAAGAGTGGTGTCAACCTTTCCCATTGTGAACCCTTTAGAGAGTAGGAAGTCCCTCAATCTCTCATACCATGCTCTAGGTGCTTGCTTCAAGCAATATAATGCCTTCTTCAACTTGTACACATGGTTGGGCTTCTTATCATCTTCAAAACCAGGAGGTTGCTCAACATATACTTCTTCATTGATGTAGCCATTTAGAAATGCACTCTTGACATCCATTTGATAGAGCTTGATGTTGTGGGCACAAGCATAGGCTAGTAAGATTCTTATTGCTTCCAATCTAGCAACCAGGGCATATGTTTCTCCAAAGTCAAGATCTTCAACTTGTGTATAGCCTTGTGCTACCAATCTTGCTTTGTTCCTTACTACTATCCCATCTTGATCTTGCTTGTTTCTAAAGACCCATTTGGTTCCAATTACATTGTGTCCCTTTGGTCTATCCACTAATTCCCATACTTGATTTCTTGTAAAATTGTTCAATTCTTCATGCATAGCATTCACCCAATCAACATCCATCAATGCTTCATCTATCTTCTTTGGTTCAATGGATGACACAAATGAGAAATGCTCATAAAATGAAGCCAATCTTGATCTAGTTTGCACACCTCTTGAAATATCACCAATGATAGTGTCCAATGGATGATCCCTTGCAACATTGGTTGGTTGAAGGATTGGAACTTGATTGCTTGCACTTGCTTGATCATTAGGTTGAGATGATGTACTAGCCACTTGATCTTGTTCATTATCATGAGATCCACTTGCACTAACTTGATTTGTATTATCTTGCACATTTGAGTTGGAGAGCACTTGCACTTGATCATCTTCATCATCATTCACTTGCCTAGGCCTCAATTCACCAACATCCATGTTCTTCATGGCATTTGAAAGTTGAATGCCTCTAACATCTTCCAAGTTCTCATTCTCTACTTGTGAACCCTTGGTTTCATCAAATTCAACATCATGAACTTCCTCAATAGTACCACTATCCAAATTCCAAACTCTATATGCTTTGCTTGTAGTGGAGTAACCAAGTAGGAATCCTTCATCACATTTCTTGTCAAACTTGCCCAATCTTGTGCCTTTCTTCAAGATATAGCATTTGCAACCAAAGACCCAAAAATATGTAATGTTGGGCTTTCTACCATTTAAGAGCTCATATGGTGTCTTCTCTTTCAATGGGTGATAATAGAGGCGGTTGCTACAATAGCAAGCCATGTTGATAGCTTCGGCCCAAAAGGATTAACTCACATTGTACTCACTAAGCATAGACCTTGCCATATCAATAATTGTTCTATTCTTCCTCTCAACAAGGCCATTTGATTGAGGTGTGTACTTGGCCGATAATTGATGTCTAATTCCAAATTCATCACATAACTCATCAATTCTAGTGTTCTTGAACTCACTACCATTATCACTTCTAACTCTCTTGATGGTTGTTTCAAACTCATTATGAATGCCTTTGACAAATGATTTGAATGTTGCAAACACATCACTTTTGTCCACTAGAAAGAATACCCAAGTGTATCTAGTATAATCATCCACAATCACAAAGCCATATTTGTTTCCACCAATGCTAGTGTATTGTGTTGGCCCAAACAAATCCATGTGCAATAACTCAAATGCTTTACTAGTGCTCATCATGCTTTTCTTAGGATGGGTGTTTCCAACTTGTTTGCCAGCTTGACAAGAGCTACAAAGCTTATCATTTTCAAACACAACATCTTTCAAGCCTTTAACTAAGTCATGCTTAACCAATCTATTAAATTGTTTTATTCCAACATGACCAAGCCTTCTATGCCATAACCAACCCATGCTAGACTTAGTGAACAAGCATGTTGATAATCTAGCTTCACTAGCATTAAAATCAACCAAGTATAGATTCTCATATCTAAAGCCTTTGAAGATCAAGTTAGAGCCATCTACACTTATGATCTCTACATCATCTACCCCAAATATGCATTTGAATCCAAGATCACACAATTGAGCCATGGATAGCAAATTGAAGTTCAAGCTCTTTACTAGCAACACATTGGATATGCTCATGTCATTGGATATTGAAATCTTACCAAGTCCTTTGACCTTGCCTTTGCCATTGTCACCAAATATGATACTATCATAACCATCATTACCATTGGTGTTGATTGAGTTGAACATTCTTACATCACCGGTCATGTGTTGAGTGCACCCACTATCAAGAACCTAATGCCTTCCTCCGGCTTTGTAATTAACCTACAAAAGAAGATCAATTCTTTTTAGGTACCCAAACTTGCTTGGGTCCTTGAAGGTTAGTCACTAAGCTCTTTGGTACCCAAATGGCTTTCTTCTTTGAGCCCATCCATGGTTTACCAATGAACTTAGCCTTCACACCATTTGTACCCTTAGTAAGCACATAGAAAGAATCAAGCTTAATGGAGGATACATTAGCATTTTTGCTCCTGTTTTTGCATTCATGCTCTTTATGACCCACTTGCTTGCAACTAGTGCAAAACCGACCATTGTTCTTCACAAAACTAGTCTTGTGAGGAGCAAAGGCCGCCTTGTCTTTCTTGAGGGTATAGCCCAATCCCTCTTTGTAGAGAGAAGCTCTTTGGCTACCCAAGCACATAAGCAAGCGGTCCTCACCACCATAAGCTTTAGCTAAGGTGTGAGTGAGCTTGTTGACCTCCTTCTTGAGGTTCTCATTCTCAACCATTAGTGAGGCATCACAAGTGAGACCATCACTACTAGATGAGGTAGAAGTGGAAGTGCTACAAGAAGGGTTAGTAGGAGCAACAATGATAGGCATGGATAGTGATTCATCAATTATATCACAAGTTAAGCCTATATTGCAAGTTTCAACATGCTTTCTTTTATTTTGCTCATTAAGCAAAGAACAATGAGCTTTTTCAAGCTTCTTGTGAGCCTTGCCTAGTTTCTCATGGGCTTCCTCTAGCCTCTCATGAGTTGCTTTGAGCTCATCAAGGGCTTTCTTAAGGGCTTTGTGGCAGAACCTCCTAAGGAATTGGGCCCACATGCACCTATCGTTGTCTTAACAGACCTCGGATAGCGTACACGAGTTCCCAACAACTCAACAGGTCTGTCGGGTGTCCTCGGGAAACTCGAATCATCCACGATTCTCTTTTCAAACAGGATTCCAATCACAGTCATTGCAGATTACAACATTTTATTCAACTATATACCAGAGTAAAGATAGCGGAAGTCTTAAGATAACATAATTACAAACCGGTTGTTTTCAAACTTACAATACCAAAAGTGTCATACAACCATAGTAGCGGGATAATATTACATTAACTTTATTTATCATACAAACTAGTGCCTTGTCCAAAGGCCATTAATTACTCCTCATCGTCATTGACTTCGAACACAGACATGCAGCAGGGACCAAAACAAGCCTGCGCATGCGACTCACCTGCAACAAGGGTTAACAAACCCTGAGTACAAAGGTACTCAACAAGACTAACCCGACGTAACGGGGTGTAAGACTTTAGAGATGCAGGGATTTGGGGCAAGGTAAGGATGTAGCAAGATTCAAAAGTTCTTTGCCAAAAGCTTACTATCCTTCATTCTATTTTCAAGTTTACCACTAAGTTCTTTTAGTTCATTATCTCAACTAAATATACATTTCCCATATTCCATTCCTTCTCATTCCATTCTTTTTCTCATATTTTAGTATTTCACCAGTACTACATTGCTTCTGTAATGAATCGAGTCTCCATATCCGCGGAGCACCGGCAATTCGAATTGATTCAAGTCCCAGCTGGGGATTCCTTATCACACGACATATGTAGAACTTAATCTTGCATATATCAACCTCGCTACCGGATCCTCCTATACTAAGCCGTCTCCACGCCACCCGAGAGCACAGCACACCTCAAATCCAGCCACATTCCAGCCACGAGGGTACACGCTACTCCCGCCATCTCTCCACTCCCAGTGCGCGGGCATTCGTCTTAGTACTGGATTAGCCGAATTAGGCTTATCGGAGTATGTGACCAGTACTACAAAGTGTCTCGTTCAGAAGATCCACAATGAGTGGCCTTTAAGCGACATAGTCGGCAACATTACCCACAATTCAAGATAAGTCACCTGACTAGTCTCTAGTTCATTCAACCTTCTTTCTTTCTTCGGCCAGTATGCCATCTTTGATTGTGTCAAAACTTTTACTTTGAAAGCCTACCATAAAGCATACTAAGCAATCTACGCCTTTATAAATGAAAACATCTTCAAGGATGGTAAACAAGTAACAAGGTAGGTAATGCATCAAGTAGGTAATATTTGAATTGATCAACTTAATGCAATAAGTAACATAGGTGATAAACTTTTCAAAGTAACAAGGTAATGGCTTAATGCATAAACCGGGGCTTGCCTTCGTTGACGATCTCAGGTTCCGGGTTAGTACCACAATTATCAAATCCCGTGACAACCGGGGATTCTTCCAGAACTTGCTCAACTAGGATCGTTTCGTTCTCGGGTTCTACACGAAATGATAACATATGCTTTAACATGATGATAATGTAAACATGATGCTTTCACAGTACATGAAATGTAAAATACCCGCAAATGATTTTATTTCACGGTACAGTTGCAAGCCAACAAAACCAACTTGAAATCCTACCATTATGACCCACACATGTGACTTGACCAAATGGATCTTGAAACCCTACTAGTCACAAAACATGACCAAAACAAGATCCAACACTAATCAAACACTTAGGGTTTGCTTTTATCTATTTTTGAATTAATTTGGAATTAAGCCCAAAAATAAACTTGTTCCAAATGACCTGAAAATTTTATGTAAGCTTCCTTATGACAAATTAGTGTATCAAAACAAATTTCATAATTTTTGGAATTATACAGTGAGCTACAAAAATCATGGAAATTGCATTTTTCAATTAATGGACTGAATATTTGAACATTCAAAATTTATCCAAATTTCAAATTTCAAATTTTTGAATAATACTAGAACATGTACAGAAGCTACACAAAAATTTTCAGAATTTTTGGATGTGTAAATAAATTCCTACAAAATTGCAAAATTGCTGCACTATTCAAAATCAGAAAATAACCAAAACTCACTATTCTCTCTCTTGCTCTCACTGACAGCCGGCCCCCACCCGTCATCCCCAACCTCGGGTCATTGAGCACGGCTCCGATGGCGCTGACCGACGCTAGCGCACCGACGGTGAGCTTAACTGCGACGACCATGGTATCTAAACACTCACAAAGACTAGCCGCGTCGATCTATGGCATTTCAGAGGCGGATTACGACACGGAACCAGGCTCAAGCCGTCCATGGCGGACGTGGTGCCACGGCAGCGTTACGCCGGCGAAATAAGACCGGTTGAGATCAAACAAAAGGCTCAGAAAGGATCAGCAGCTCACCCTGGATGTGATGAAGCAAAGAACGAGACCGGAGGCACTACGGTGACGTGGGTCGACGGTGACAGTGCTCACGGCGGAGAAGACTTCGTCGGCGACGTAGTTCCGGCGACTGCAGTGGGCAAAATGACCAAGCAAGGGCAAAATAAGGACCATAGCATCAAGACAAAGCTATAGAACCTACAAACAAGGACCACGGCTCACCAGATGATGCTGGCCGCGGTGAACCGGAGCTTCGGTCGAGATCGCCGGCCGCGAGGAAGAAGAGTCGCTAGCGGCAGTTCTCGGTGGACTCAGACAACCTCAGTTGGTGGGATGGGTTCAGAAGGAAGAGACGGAGTTGTAACACCGATTTGCCGAAACTGGTTTGGACTGAGGAAGCGAGGGGAACTCACCGGAGTTGAGACGGCGACGTCGGGAAACAGAGCAGGGAAAGAAAGGACGACGACGGCGTTCCGGGCTTTATAGCGCGTCCAGGAGCGCGCGGAATCGACACGCAGCGAGCATGCAGTGCCAGCGCGAAGCCAAGAGCGGCCGAGGGCGAGCCTGGAAGGCCGGAGAAGGTACGTCGGCGGTGGGCGGTGATCGTGACACTGTTCATGAGAATTACAGAATTGACACTGAGTTTAATTTGCAAATTACTCACAAATATCCTAAAGAAGATGAAAATCTCCAAAAATGAAAGTTGCTCAACTTTTCAAGCTCTACAACTTTGCTTCAAGGAACATTTTCAAATTCTACATCCATTTTGAAATTTGAATTTGGGGTGCATTTGAGTATTTGAATCATTTCAAAATTACTCCAAATTTTACATGTAAACTTGAAAAACTTTGAATACCAAAGTTGATCCTTATAAAATAAGCTCCAACTTTGCTTTTTGTCACAACCCCAAATTCCAAAGGGATTTTGAAATATCCAAAAGGGGCAAAAAGGACTTTTATAATTTAAAGCTGAGTTCAAATTTGATTTGATTTCCTATTGTCTTAAATTTGAATTTTGACCAATAACTTGGCCCATTAGGGTTATTTGAGTCAAATGACATATGATCTCACATGATCACATGAATCTTAACCCCTGTGGTCATGATCTGTATTTAGGGTTTTTGAAACACATCACATGAAATAACAACATTATGAAATAAACCTTATTTAGTGAATGCATTCAAAACTTTATACTAAATGAATGCTTTGCAATGCACATGATGACATGTCAAATTTTAGTATTTGGTCAAAACACCAGAGGTGTTACAACCCTTCCCCCTTAAAGAAATCTCGTCCTGAGATTTAAAACTTAAGGCTAAGTAATGTAAAAGGAAATGTGTCAAGCTAACACATTACAACTTTATTCAAAAGGCTAGCGAGGGGGTTTTCCATTCTGTTAATAACAAGACAGGTTACAATATAGACAAGGTATTGCAACTAGATAGAAGCGAAGAAGTCAGGAAAGTTCTCTTCTAAGTAATCCTCGGACTCCCAAGTAGCTTCATCTTCCGTGTGTTGATTCCATTGTACTTTGTAGAACTTGATCGTACGTCTCCGAGTGACTCGATCTTTCTGATCTAAGACTCTAATGGGGTACTCGGCATAAGTCAAATCAGGTTCTAGTTCTACACCACCAAAGTCGATCTCCTGGTCAGGTACTTGAAGACACTTCTTTAATTGAGATACATGAAAGATATCATGTACCGCTGACATGTGATCCGGTAACTTGACGCGATAGGCGACTAGTCCTCATCGTTGTTGGATCTGAAAAGGACCGACATAACGGGGTGCCAACTTTCCCCGAATCCCAAATCGATGAACTCCTTTCATCGGTGATACCTTGAGGTAGACATAATCTCCCACTTTGAATTCTAGCGGTCTTCTCCTCTTATCAGCATAGCTTTTCTGCCGGGATTGAGCTATCTTCATATTAGCTTGTATGAGTTTAACTTTCTCTTCAGCTTCCTTGACCACATCCGGTCCAAAGAACCAACGTTCTCCAGATTCTGACCAATTTAAAGGTGTTTGGCACCTACGGCCATACAGTGCTTCGAATGGTGCCATTTTAATACTCTCTTGATGGCTATTGTTATACGAGAACTCAGCTAAGGGAAGGCACTCATCCCATTTAGCACCAAAGGAAAGAACACATGCTCTTAACATATCTTCAAGAATTTGATTTACCCTTTCGGTCTGTCCGTCTGTTTGCGGATGATAAGCAGAACTACGGATAAGTTTAGTTCCTAAAGACTCATGTAGACTTTTCCAAAACTTGGATATGAACAATGATCCTCTGTCAGAGACAATGGTCTTGGGTGCCCCATGCAGACTGAAAATTCTATCAAGATAAAGCTTTGCATACTGCTCCGCTCGATATTTATCTCTGACTGGCAAGAAATGAGCTATTTTGGTTAGACGATCAACAATAACCCATATTGAATTATAGCCTGCAGATGTCCTAGGCAACCCTACTATGAAGTCCATACAAATATCCTCCCATTTCCAAGATGGAACTGGCAACGAATGTAATGGACCTGCAGTCTTCATATGAACTGCTTTGACTCTCTGGCAAATATCACACTTGGCCACATATTGAGCTATTTCTATTTTCATTTTGGTCCACCAATATCTCTTTCTCAGATCATGATACATTTTGTTGCTACCCGGATGAATGGAGTATCTTGTAGAATGAGCTTCATCAAGAATCTGCTTTCGCAGCTCCGGATTTTTGGGTACTACCAACCTATCCTTGAACCATACAACATCTGATTCATCAATCTTAAAACATGTTGGTCTTCCAGATCTGACTTTATCCTTAATATGGGCTATGCCCTTACTTTTCTGTTGAGCAGCAATGATCTAATCTTTGATAGTGGACTCAACTACAATATTGGACAGGGAACCTTGTTCTAAGATTTGTAAATCCAGATGCTCCATCTCTTGACACAATGTTCTCTGCATAGTTTCTACAATTAGGCAATGACAATGACTCTTGCGACTCAGGGCATCGGCAACCACATTAGCCTTGCCCGGATGATAATGTACTTCTAAGTCATAATCTTTAATAAGTTCCAACCATCTTCTTTGCCTCATATTCAGCTCTGACTGGGTGAAGATGTATTTCAAACTCTTGTGGTCCGTATAGATATGACATATATTGCCTAATAAATAATGTCGCCAAATCTTGAGTGAATGGACAACAGCAGCTAATTCAAGATCATGGGTGGGATAATGTTCTTCATGCTTCTTGAGTTGTCTGGAAGCATATGCTATGACTCTGCCTTCTTGCATAAGAACACAGCCAATACCAATTCCAGATGCATCACAATAGATATCAAATGGCCTCTCGATATCAGGTTGTGCTAATACTGGTGCAGTTGTCAACAACTTCTTCAATGTTTGAAAGGCCTCTTCACATTCTATTGACCATACAAACTTAGTTTGATTTTTCAGCAATCTAGTAATTGGCTTCGCAATTCTGGAGAAGTCAGGGATAAACCGACTGTAATACCCTGCCAACCCTAGGAAACTACGAACTTGATGAACAGTTGTAGGTGCTTTCTAGTTAAGGACTTCTTCTACCTTGCTCGAATCAACAGCTATACCTTCAGCAGATAGCACATGACCCAGAAATTGTACTTCCTCCAACCAAAATGCACATTTGCTGAACTTGGCATATAGTTGGTGATCTCTTAATCTTTGTAGAACAATACGGAGATGTTCCGCATGTTCCTCTTTGCTCTTAGAGTAGATAAGAATGTCATCAATAAACACCACGACAAACTTATCTAACTCAGGCATGAAAACTGAGTTCATCAGGTACATGAAATGAGCCGGGGCATTGGTTAGCCCAAAAGACATGACTAGATATTCATATAAACCATATCGGGTAGTAAATGCTGTCTTCGGCACATCTTCACGTCTGATCTTAATCTGGTGGTAGCCTGATCTTAAGTCTATCTTTGAGAATACCTTAGCTCCCGCAAGTTGATCAAAAAGCAAATCAATTCGGGGTAAGGGGTATTTGTTCTTGATGGTGACTTCATTTAATGGCCTATAGTCAACACATAACCTTAAGGTTTGGTCCTTCTTCTTCACGAAAATAGCAGGACATCCCCAAGGTGATGAACTGGGTTGAATGAAACCCTTGTCTAACGACCATTGTAGTTGCATTTTTAATTCTGCTAATTCTTTCGATGGCATCCTATATGCTCTTCTGGACATTGGTGCTGTCCCTGGTTTTAGATCAATTCTGAACTCTACGTCTCGGTCTGGTGGCAGACCAGGCAAGTCATTGGGAAAGACATCCATAAACTCACATACCACTGAAATTTCCTCGACTCCTTCAACACTAGTTGCACAGACTGTCTCCACTATACTCTTAGGAAAAGGAAGTTGGATGAGAAGTTGGGTTTTGCTGTCAGGTGCATTTACCCTTATTGTTCTACGCAGGACATCTATGATAGCCCCGTGTTGAGTTAGCCAGTTCATACCAAGGATCACATCTATATCTTGATCCTTTAATATCAGCATATTGGTAGGGAACTCATAACCTCCCAAATCAATAGGTACATGCTGAACTACCTCCCTTGTATAGATTCGTCCCCCAGGCGACTGTATATGATAGGGTTCTTTTGTTTCCCCAATAGCTATCCCATGCTTCACAACAAATGTACGATTGATGAATGTATGGGATGCACCAGAATCAAATAAGGTAATTGCAGGATGCTTAGCAATGGGAAACATACCCATCATAACCGGTTCTCCTTCTGGAATAGATTCCACTTGCGTATAGAATACCCTTCTAGTTTTCTTCTCAACGGGACCCTTTTGATGGTTCTGAGCATTGCCCTTGTACTGATTTTGAGCTTGATTAACAGGGGCTTTGGTTGCATCAGGATTGTTCTTCCTAGGATACGGACATTCTTGGGAAAAATGCCCGGGTTTACCACAATTATAGCATGGAAAATTGTGATTCTGGGAAGTAGCATTGCGGTTTGCATTATTGGCATTGTTCTGCTGCTGTGGTGCCTGATGAATATAAGGTGTATTAGTTGCAGGGCGAATGAAGATTTGCTGCCTGCTTTGGCCATGTTGTGGGCGAAATGGCGTACGGCCATGATTCTGAGGATGGTATACTATCTTCTGTCGCTTGCCACTTGATGATCCGGAAGCAAATATTTTCTTTTTCTTCGCCTCCTTGTGTCGGCGGTAATTTTCTTCTGAAGCGATAGCAATGTTGATTGTTTCATGGTAAGTTGCATTACCACAGGCTGCCATCATTGTCTGAAGTTTAGTGTTCAAGCCTCGAAGAAAATGATTCTTTTTCTTCCTGTCTGTGTTCACATACTCAATAGCATACTGAGACAGGTGGTTGAAACGCCCAACATAATGCATCACCGAGTGCTCCCCTTGCTTAAGAGCCAAGAACTCTTCCAACTTCATGGTCATCATACCGTCTGGAATATAATGTGCCCTAAAGGCATCCTTGAACTCCCTCCAGTTGATTTGGTGACCAGCGGGCTGTACTGCTACCAAATTTGTCCACCAGGCACCAGCAGCTCCTCGGAGTTGCTGTGCCGCAAACCTTGGTTTTTGAACCTCAGTACAGTGGATCAGCTCGAACTTTTGCTCTATTGTCCTAAGCCAATCATCGGCTTCTAAAGGTTCGTCTGCCTTTGAGAACACAGGCGGACGTGTGTCAGTAAAATTCACATAGGTTGACTCGTCGTTTCCATTATTACAACGGCCATGATTAGGGTATGGTGCCTGCTGGTTCTGCGCCAACTCCCTTAACAGCCTGGCATTCTCTGCTGTTGCGTTGACGAGTGCGGCTATGGCATCTGCCATAGTCGAGGGCATTGGTGGAGGATTTGGGCACTCATCATCGTCGTGCGAGCCACTAGCACCAGTTCGGGTGATAGGACGAGGCATCTGTTAGAGAAACACATTTACTTACATTATTCTTTATTGAAAGCTTTTAAAAAGGTTGCATACTACAAAGGGTTCTTATTTATATTACATGTCTTGTATCCCACAAGACAACCCTGGTTTTCTAGGAAAGCAGTAAAGGAACTACTTCTACTCCAAGCTCTCAGTCTTCGACATCCGTGCCTGTATCGGATGAAACCTCATCTTCCTCTGAGAAGTACACTAACTCCTCAGGGTCCTCCTCCTCTTCTTCATTCTCGACTTCTCCTGGAGCTACAATCATTTCTTCATCGGTAACTTCACCATCCCCATGAGGAGGATGAAGTTGAGCATACAGTATATGGACATTCTCATGAAGAATGGCATTGTCCATCTCCAGGTCCTCTACGTAGAACTCCAACTCATTGACGCGTTCATTGGCCGCATCTTCTCGTGTCCAGGCTTCATTCCGCAGCTCCATGGTCATGGTGATACCCCTTTGCATTTCCGCTAGCTCTTCTTGGTCTTTGGCATGAGCTCGATGAAGAGTGTTGAGCTCCTTGTTAAGGTTCTCGACGTTGGTGGGGTTGCTCGAAGATCCTTCCTCTCCTAGGTTCTTGGAACTTCCTTCACCAAGCTCGTGATTTCTTGGCGCCAATTGGTGACGCGGGACTCCATGAGGTCCGGTGGACTTGCGTGCGGTTTTCTTGGTCTTTGCCATAGCCTGAAGAATTTAGGGTAGGACTATAAGAATAGTTTGAGGATAACGGAGGTTAGCAAGAATGGGATTGACATTACTTACCCAACCACTATTAAGGGGAATTATTATGCAATGTGCTCAAGCATGATGCATGAATCGATCTTACGAATCTAAGTACAAAAGATTAATATAATCATAAGTACTAGATTTTCATAATTCATAGGACAAACCTAATCATATTATCCGCCACAAACTTTTCAAATAAGTCAGGATTGAGTCTAGATCAAAGGTAAGAAGAAAGAAATTGAACTTTCAAAATATCATGTTTACTTTCCTTGATCCAAATCATTTTGAAGGTTTTCCAAAGTAACCTACAATGATCTTAGATGGGAACTGCTCTGATACCAGCTGTGGTAGAACCTCCTAAGGAATTGGGCCCACATGCACCTATCTTTGTCTTAACAGACCTCGGATAGCGTACACGAGTTCCCAACAACTCAATAGGTCTGTCGGGTGTCCTCGGGAAACCCGAATCATCCACGATTCTCTTTTCAAATAGGATCCCAATCACAGTCATTGCAGATTACAACATTTTATTCAAATATATACCAGAGTAAAGATAGCGGAAGTCTTAAGATAACATAATTACAAACCGGTTGCTTTCAAACTTACAATACCAAAAGTGTCATACAACCATAGTAGTGGGATAATATTACATTAACTTTATTTATCATACAAACTAGTGCCTTGTCCAAAGGCCATTCATTACTCCTCATCGTCATTGACTTCGAACACAGACATGCAGCAGGGACCAAAACAAGCCTGCGCATGCGACTCACCTGCAACAAGGGTTAACAAACCCTGAGTACAAAGGTACTCAACAAGACTAACCCGACGTAACGGGGTGTAAGACTTTAGAGATGCAGGGATTTGGGGCAAGGTAAGGATGTAGCAAGATTCAAAAGTTCTTTGCCAAAAGCTTACTATCCTTCATTCTATTTTCAAGTTTACCACTAAGTTCTTTTAGTTCATTATCTCAACTAAATATACATTTCCCATATTCCATTCCTTCTCATTCCATTCTTTTTCTCATATTTTAGTAATTCACCAGTACTACATTGCTTCTGTAATGAATCAAGTCTCCATATCCGCGAAGCACCGGCAATTCGAATTGATTCAAGTCCCAGCTGGGGATTCCTTATCACACGACATATGTAGAACTTAATCTTGCATATATCAACCTCGCTACTGGATCCTCCTATACTAAGCCGTCTCCACGCCACCCGAGAGCACAGCACACCTCAAATCCAGCCACATTCCAGCCACGAGGGTACACGCTACTCCCGCCATCTCTCCACTCCCAGTGCGCGGGCATTCGTCTTAGTACTGGATTAGCCGAAGTAGGCTTACCGGAGTATGTGACCAGTACTACAAAGTGTCTCATTCAGAAGATCCACAATGAGTGGCCTTTAAGCGACATAGTCGGCAACATTACCCACAATTCAAGATAAGTACCAGACTAGTCTCTAGTTCATTCAACCTTCTTTCTTTCTTCGGCCAGTATGCCATCTTTGATTGTGTCAAAACTTTTACTTTGAAAGCCTACCATAAAGCATACTAAGCAATCTACGCCTTTATAAATGAAAACATCTTCAAGGATGGTAAACAAGTAACAAGGTAGGTAATGCATCAAGTAGGTAATATTTGAATTGATCAACTTAATGCAATAAGTAACATAGGTGATAAACTTTTCAAAGTAACAAGGTAATGGCTTAATGCATAAACCGGGGCTTGCCTTCGTTGACGATCTCAGGTTCCGGGTTAGTACCACAATTATCAAATCCCGTGACAACCGGGGATTCTTCCAGAACTTGCTCAACTAGGATCGTTTCATTCTCGGGTTCTACACGAAATGATAACATATGCTTTAACATGATGATAATGTAAACATGATGCTTTCACAGTACATGAAATGTAAAATACCCGCAAATGATTTTATTTCACGGTACAGTTGCAAGCCAACAAAACCAACTTGAAATCCTACCATTATGACCCACACATGTGACTTGACCAAATGGATCTTGAAACCCTACTAGTCACAAAACATGACCAAAACAAGATCCAACACTAATCAAACACTTAGGGTTTGCTTTTATCTATTTTTGAATTAATTTGGAATTAAGCCCAAAAATAAACTTGTTCCAAATGACCTGAAAATTTTATGTAAGCTTCCTTATGACAAATTAGTGTATCAAAACAAATTTCATAATTTTTGGAATTATACAGTGAGCTACAAAAATCATGGAAATTGCAGTTTTCAATTAATGGACTGAATATTTGAACATTCAAAATTTATCCAAATTTCAAATTTCAAATTTTTAAATAATACTAGAACATGTACAGAAGCTACACAAAAATTTTCAGAATTTTTGGATGTGTAAATAAATTCCTACAAAATTGCAAAATTGCTGCACTATTCAAAATCAGAAAATAACCAAAACTCACTATTCTCTCTCCTGCTCTCACTGACAGCCGGCCCCCACCCGTCATCCCCAACCTCGGGTCATTGACCACGGCTCCGATGGCACTGACCGACGCTAGCGCACCGACGGTGAGCTTAACTGCGACGACCATGGTATCTAAACACTCACAAAGACTAGCCGCGTCGATCTATGGCATTTCAGAGGTGGATTACGACACGGAACCAGGCTCAAGCCGTCCATGGCGGACGTGGTGCCACGGCAGCGTTACGCCGGCGAAATAAGACCGGTTGAGATCAAACAAAAGGCTCAGAAAGGATCAGCAGCTCACCCCGGATGTGATGAAGCAAAGAACGAGACCGGAGGCACTACGGTGACGTGGGTCGACGGTGACAGTGCTCACGGCGGAGAAGACTTCGTCGGCGACGTAGTTCTGGCGACTGCAGTGGGCAAAATGACCAAGCAAGGGCGAAATAAGGACCATAGCATCAAGATGAAGCTATAGAACCTACAAACAAGGACCACGGCTCACCAGATGATGCTGGCCGCGGTGAACCGGAGCTTCGGTCGAGATCACCGGCCGCGAGGAAGAAGAGTCGCTAGCGGCAGTTCTCGGTGGACTTAGACAACCTCAGTTGGTGGGATGGGTTCAGAAGGAAGAGACGGAGTTGTAACACCGATTTGCCGAAACTGGTTTGGACTGAGGAAGCGAGGGGAACTCGCCGGAGTTGAGACGGCGACGTCGGGAAATAGAGCAGGGAAAGAAAGGACGACGACGGTGTTCCGGGCTTTATAGCGCGTCCAGGAGCGCGCGGAATCGACACGTAGCGAGCATGCAGTGCCAGCGCGAAGCCAAGAGCGGCCGAGGGCGAGCTTGGAAGGCCGGAGAAGGTACGTCGGCGGTGGGCGGTGATCGTGACACTGTTCATGAGAATTACAGAATTGACACTGAGTTTAATTTGCAAATTACTCACAAATATCCTAAAGAAGTTGAAAATCTCCAAAAATGAAAGTTGCTCAACTTTTCAAGCTCTACAACTTTGCTTCAAGGAACATTTTCAAATTCTACCTCCATTTTGAAATTTGAATTTGGGGTGCATTTGAGTATTTGAATCATTTCAAAATTACTCCAAATTTTACATGTAAACTTGAAAAACTTTGAATACCAAAGTTGATCCTTATAAAATAAGCTCCAACTTTGCTTTTTTGTCACAACCCCAAATTCCAAAGGGATTTTGAAATATCCAAAAGGGGCAAAAAGGACTTTTATAATTTAAAGCTGAGTTCAAATTTGATTTGATTTCCTATTGTCTTAAATTTGAATTTTGACCAATAACTTGGCCCATTAGGGTTATTTGAGTCAAATGACATATGATCTCACATGATCACATGAATCTTAACCCCTATGGTCATGATTTGTATTTAGGGTTTTTGAAACACATCACATGAAATAACAACATTATGAAATAAACCTTATTTAGTGAATGCATTCAAAACTTTATACTAAATGAATGCTTTGCAATGCACATGATGACATGTCAAATTTTAGTATTTGGTCAAAACACCAGAGGTGTTACAGGCTTTTACCTCCTTATTCAAGCTCTTGCATTCTCTTCTCTTAATGTCAAAATGTTCTTTAGCATCTTCTAGCATGTCAAACAATTCATCTTTGGTAGGCTCATCATCATCACTATCACTATCATTTTCATTTTCATGTTCATTTTCATCATCATGTTCTTCATCACTTTCATCATCACAAGATTGTACCTTAGTGGCCTTAGCCATGAAGCATGATGAAGATTCGAAGAGAGAAGGCTTCTCATTGATAGCAATGCTTGCAAGAACCTTCTTCTTGGTGGTCTTGTTATCATCACTATCATCATCATCATCACTTGAGGAAGCATCACTATCCCAAGTGACTACATATGAACCACCCTTCTTCTTCTTGAATGCCATCTTGTCCTTCTTCTCTTTCTTTTCTTTCTTGTCCTTCTTCTCGTTCTTGTTGTCATCATCATTGTCGCTATTGTATGGGCATTGAGCAACAAGATGATCTTTGCTTCCACATTTGAAGCACCTTCTTGACTCTTCTTTGTTCTTGGATGAAGACTTCTTTCTTCTAGCACAGTATCCCTTCTTCATCATGAACTTGCCAAACTTCTTGACAAAGAGAGCCATCTTCTCATCATCATCATCATCCCAAGATTCATCCTCTTCACTTGATGTTTCTTGCTTAGCTTTTCCCTTGGATGATGTGGCCTTGAATGCCACACTCTTCTTCTTCTCATCCTTCTTCTCATCTTTCTTTTCCTTCTTTTCTTCCTTCTCATATTCATCTCTATATGTATCATCGGTCATGATGTCTCCCAACACTTGGTTTGGTGTCATGGTGTCCAAACCACTTCTTACTAGAATAGTGACCAATGTGCTAAATCTTGAAGGTAAGCATCTCAAGAACTTGTGGGAGAAGTCCTTGTCCTTCACCTCTTCTCCAAGTGCTTTGAGATCATTGATAAGCACTTGAAGCCTATGAAACATCTCTGGCACACTCTCATCCTCCTTCATCTTGAAGCTTGCAAACTTCTCTTTGAGGATATATGCCTTAGCACCCTTTATGGCTTGAGTGCCCTCAAATGATTCTTCCAACTTCTTCTAAGCTTCATGTGCCATCTCAATATTCTTGATTTGCTCAAATGTTCTTTCATCAATTGCATCATGAATAGCACTTAGAGCAATGTCATTGTTTTGGAGAAGCACTTCTTCGGCCGCGGAGGGATTCTCTGGATCTTCAATTTCAATTTTGGTTTCTACCACCTTCCACACCTTTCTATTGATTGACTTGATGTGTGTGGTCATATTTGACTTCCAATAAGGATAATTTGTGCCATCAAATTGGGGTGGCTTCTTGGTGTTGTTGATTTGAGCCATTTTTACACCGAAGGTTGTTAAGCCTCAAATCACGGTGACCTTGGCTCTGATACCAATTGAAAGGTCCTAATGGCTAGAGGGGGTGAATAGCCTAATAAAATTTCTACAATAACACTTAACAAAATAGTTAGACAATAATGAGGCGAAGCAAGTGTTGCGCTAGCCTACTCAAAATGCAAGCCACCTACCACAATTCTAGTTTAGAAAATATCTATTCACACATTAGCTATAACACTACTCTATGTTAGTGTGCTCTCAAAGGCTAACTAGAGATCCACACCAACCAAGCAAGCAAGCTCTCACAACTAGCTACACTAAAGAGCTTGGCAACTAGTTTGCGGTAATGTAATGAGAGTGATCAAGAGGGCTATACCGCCGTGTAGATGAAGAAACCAATCAGTCACAAGGATGAATAACAATGAAGACCAATCACCTCGGAATCAATGATGAACACAATGATTTTTACCGAGGTTCACTTGGTTGTCGGCAAGCTAGTCCTTGTTGTGGCGATTCACTCACTTAGAGGTTCACACGCTAATTGGCTTCACACGCCAAACCTTCAATAGGGTGCTGCACAACCAACACAAGATGAGGATCACACAAGCCATGAGCAATCCACTAGAGTACCTTTTGGCTCTCCACCGAGGAAAGGTCTAGAACCCCTCACAATCACCACGATCGGAGCTGGAGACAATCACCAACCTCCGCTCGACGATCCTCACTGCTCCAAACCGTCTAGGTGGCAGCAACCACCAAGAGTAACAAGCGAATCCCATGGCAAAACATGAAAACCAAGTGCCACTAGATGCAATCACTCAAGCAATGCACTTGGATTCACTCCCAATCTCACAAAGATGATGAATCAATGATGGAGATGAGTGGGAGGGCTTTGGCTAAGCTCACAAGGTTGCTATGTCAATGAAAATGGCCAAAGGTATGAGCTTCAACCGGCCATGGGGCTTAAATAGATGCCCCCACGAAATAGAGCCGTTGTACCCCTTCATTGGGCACAATGCGGGCTGACCAGATGCTCCGATCATGTTGACTAGACGCTGGACCTCAGCGTCCGGTCGCCCGACGATAGCCATGTGTCCTAATTTCAATGGTCACTTGAGTTGACCAGACACTGCGCTATACTGACCGGACACTGAGCCACCAGCGTCCGGTCTTTTCTAGTAAGGTTCTAGAAATGCTTTTTGCCCACCGGACGCGTCTGGTCAAGAACGACTGGACCCTACCATCGTCCGGTCATAGACCCTAGCCTCTGTGCACTACCCGACAATAGGACCGGACACACCTCGCCAGCATCCAGTTGCTGAGCGACCCAGTGTCCGATCGTTTGACCGATGCCAGCATCTCTGCTGTTACAACTGACCGGACATGCCGGTTCCACTGGGACCAGCATCCGGTCACCTTGTGACCAGCGAGACTAACTCCTCTTCACCTCTAACTTTTTCACCCTTGCTCAAATGTGCCAACCACCAAGTGTATCACCTTGTGCACATGTGTTAGCATATTTTCACAAACATTTTCAAGGGTGTTAGCATTCCACTAGATCCTAAATGCATATGCAATGAGTTAGAGCATCTAGTGGCACTTTGACAACCGCATTCCAATATGAGTTTCAGTCCTCTTAATAGTATGGCTATCAAACCTAAATGTGATCACACTCTCTAAGTGTCTTGATCACCAAAACAAAATAGCTCCTATGGTTTGTACCTTTGCCTTGAGCTTTTTGTTTTTCTCTTTCTTCTTTCCAAGTCCAAGCACTTGATCATCACCATGGCATCATCATCGTCATGCTATGATCTTCATTTGCTTCACCACTTGGAGTGTGCTACCTATCTCATGATCACTTGATAAACTAGGTTAGAACTTAGGGTTTCATCAATTCACCAAAACCAAACTAGAGCTTTCACCTGGGCACCACACCCGATTATACTAAAACTATCCAAATTGCTCGGGGTCCCTGACCCTACAATCGACAGGTAAAGGATTTGGGCACACCCGAAGGAACGATGAACCGCCACATCAACCTAGCTCTACTTATACTCATATAAGTCATATGAATGGTTAAGCATAAAGTTGAACATGCTAAGATCATAACATACAAACTATATGCTAGTTCATATGTTAAGATTATAACATGAAAACTATAGTCTAGTTCATATGCACTACTATATTGATAATATGAGAACAAGGCTATGGAAGAACTCTTCATAGTATTCATACCAAAGTTGCTCTTCTTCCAAGGAGCCATGCTCTCCAAGGTAGCTCTTGCCTAGCTCCAAACTACTACTAAAAACTAGAAGAGTACAAGACTGTGGTAGTGCGGTAGAGGCTCCAAATATTGGTGTATTGAATGGTGAGCACCTCTGTTGACGGTCCTTAACACCTCATTTTAGACCATAAACTATGCCTAAAAGCATGATAAAGTGAGGTAAAACATCATCACATGTGTAGGATTTGCTTTATAAATCACCTAGTTCCACTTGTACATGGAGATTTATTTGTATGCAGGAATTATAGCAAAAATTGTACAAAATGGTGAAGAAAATGGACAAGGGAGGCAAGTGGATGTGGCAGGAAGGCTAGGGGCCCACATGCCATGCTGGCTGGCCCCACCATGGTGCCGCCCGATGCCCTACTTGCCCATTCCATGTCACCGATCCTTGGGAGGGGTCCTCCAAGCCTTCTCCAGCGTTGATCTTAAGCTAGTTTGCACCGATGGTCATGATGGAGTGGTCTTGGATCCATGGGTCCATTGTCATGGACTTGGATCCCTCCAACCGACCTTGGAACCATCTTACTGGCCAAATCTTCACATGTGTTGCCTTCACAACTGCCTTTGAGAGCCAACCAAGGCCCTATGATCGAAAGGCGGTGAAATCAAGGGCCAGCCGACGCCCCTACCATGCCACTCGGTGCCCAATACCTCCTACAGCAACCAATCTTGGAGAGCTATAAATAGTTGTGTGAAGCGTCATTTGTAAAGAGCACCATCTCATTCCATCACTACAAGTGAGAGTAGTAGCTAGGCAAAGCTCTGTAGCTCTACTACTTAGAAGTAGAAGATAGGGAGAGAGTGAGGAGAGGCTTGGAGAAGGGCCAGGGTTGTTGGCATCCTCTCCATTTGTGCTTCGTCGAATGAAGCTCTTCTTTGAGTGAAGTCCGACATGTTCTGTGGTAACTCTGCTCTTTTGTATTACTTAAGTATTACTTATAGTATTGTGTTTACTAGTTTCACCACTTGGTTAGAGTGCTCTAGTGTCATTTCATCATGTATAGGATTAGAGTAGTGAGTCTATAGATTAAGCATGGTGCTTAGGCTATAGCTTGCATGTGTTTACAGCTAGGCCTTCGGATAGATTGTGGTAGGTGGTAGGTGGTGGCAGCCCTATCCATCCTCTGTATTCCACCATGATAGGTCTAGTTATTAAATCATAAGGCTCATGACAGACCTTGTCTAGTTATCCCTCCTGGTTGCTAGGTGGGTTGTGCCCCGATGTAAACAACCATGACATAGGTTTCCTTAGTCTTGCATTAGTTCATAGAAACCACAGATATCTTTTCTACCCATTATCTTTACCCTTGTGCTATCCTTGGACAACTTAGTTCTTAGTCTAGTTCACTTTGTGTTCCCTGTGGAAATACAATACCTTGGAATACTCCCAGGTGAAAGCTACATTGACATCCGTGTGCTTGCGGATTTATCTATTTGTCATATCTAGTGTCAACAGCCTCCCCTCTTCTTATACTATTGTGAGGTCGGTTTGGTGTGCTATACATGGAAACCCTTATGTAACCGACCTCCCCTAGCATTAATGATGCTGCCTGAGCAACGTAGGCCCGAGAGGTGGTGGCGAGGGTACAGTCTCACCCAAGGTGCGCTCGCTCCCTGGTTGGCGCTTTGGCCACCATCCTTCTTAGGTCGGTTGTTGGGTGGGCCTAGACCGTGTCTACGTCGGTGCTTGGCCCAGAATTAGCATTTAGATGGGCCTTCTTCTCCTTTGCAAATGATCTTCTTTGTGCTTTGATGTATGGCGTACTTTTGTCCATTTTCCCATGTATTTGGTGTATGTGTCCTACAAAACACTAAGTATCCAATACATGTAGAAATATGTTAATAATAAAAGCATATGTGTTGATAGTTTGTTTATTTCTCTAGTTTTGGATATTAGTTGGCGGTTGGAATTGATCATTAGTGGCCGCCAATAGTGTCCAATCAACGTTGGGGGGAAGAAAGAAAACAACAAAGAGATGCATACCGTGAAGGAGGCGAATATGCTTGACACAAAAATGGACCTACTATTGAAAAGACTGGACGAATGGGCCCACGAAAAGGAAGACATGAAGGGCACCGTCCAGGCCATAGACTCACAAATGACTTGCGAGGTCTATGGAGAAGTCGGACACTCGGGGAGCGATTTCCTCGAGACTCATGAAGACACTGCATACATCAATAATGGGTTCCGACAAAACAATAATGTGTGGAACAACAAGTCCCGCCCACAAGGAGGTAATTCAGACTTCAACTCAAATTTCAATTTGAATCAACCTTCCTTGAAAGACTTGGTCTTAGGCCAAGCAAAAATAAACAAAAATCTCACTAAAAAGCTGATGTTTAATGAGAAAATGCTTGAAAACTTTAATTCAAAAATGGGGTCTATCTTCCTCTATTAAAAATCAATTGAGCTTTAATAAAATGATAGAAACACAGTTAGCTTAAATTGCTGCTGCTACTCTAATTAATAATGAAGGGTAAATCCTGAGGCAACTCGAGAATTCCTTTGAAAAGGTTAATGTGGTGACCACGAGGGGTGGTAAGTCCACTCGTGATCTACCAAACCCTAACAATAAAGCAAGGAGAGCACAAAGGCAGCAAGAGGAAGGATCTTTTCCATCAACAAAAACACAAAAAGACCAAGAAGAAGAGGAAATGGCACTACAAGACTTTGTCGACACAAGCTACTTATCATTTTCTACAAGAAATAGGAAGCAAGCCATAGACGAGCAATTTGCTCGTTTTGTGGAGATGATAGAGAAGATACACGTAAGAGTCCCATTAATAGATGTCTTACATGTACCTTCTTACGTGAAATATATCAAGGACATAATCAATGACAAATGACCATTGCCATCCACAGAGGTCATAAAGCTAACGGAAGAGTGTAGTGCTGCTATACTCAACTGTCTACTAGAAAAGAAGAAGGACCCCTAGGTGGCCCACAATCACATGCTCAATCGGGACCCAGTGGTTTGATCATGCCTTGTGTGACCTAGGGGCTAGTGTCAGTGTGATGCCCAAGGTCGTATTTGACAAGTTGAACTTCACACACCTAGCACCAACGCTGATGATGCTCTAGCTGGTTGACTCAATGGTCCGCTATTTGGTAGGGATTGCTGAAGATATCTCGGTGAAAATCTAGGGATACTTCGTCCCTGTCAACTTCATAGTACTCTACATGGAGACAACGAAAGAATTGCCCCTCATCCTTGGGCGACCTTTCCTCAGCACTGTGGGAGCACAAATTGATGTTAGAGCTGGAGAAATCCACTTCAATATCAATGGCAAAGAGGAGAAGTTTGACTTCCGGCCCAGGCAGGAGCAATGCTCTAATCCGTATCAAGTATGGGCTGAACCCACAAGGCATTAAAGAGGTTGAGATCCAGTGTCAACCAGTGGACAGCCTCTTTAAAAATAGCAAAGAAAACAAAAAGAAGCCGGAGCTAAAAAAACAACCCAATTCCAAAAGAGGAAACACCCAAGGTTATTCCCACACCTCCTAAAAAGAATACAACGGTATGGAAACAAAAGGAAGAAGCTCCAAAGTCCACCACCACACCACTACGAACAAACAAAATGGTGTGGAAACCGAAGAAAGTGCAATCATCCATGTCCACTTCTCCAGGCACGGATGTACCTTCATTGAGCAAGAGATGAAGGGAGAAGAGTCCTTCTCGTTGGACTTTAAACGTTCAACCCTTGTCAAAGGTAAATTAGTAGTTATCTTTTATGATCATAATTTCTAGATAATAAAACTATATTTATGCATGTTAAAAGAAAAATAATAATAATGATAAAAAAGTTTAAGTTCACCTTTCTTTATCATTGAATAAATCCTGTTTGCTCTTATATGCTCTATACAAGTATGTTTTGGTTTGGGCATGATCTTTTGTGTAAACATACTTTCATAGGCTTTTCAAATTAAGCATGATGCTTAGGTTGATTAGCCTGCCTTGATCAAATGCATAGTTTGATCATTGTACAAAAACTACTGAGTATAGACTATGGGTGGAAGAAACAAAAGTATAAAACTATTAGTAAAACCATATAAAAACATATAATAAACAAAACACATAATTTACCTCGTACTCATCATGAAGTAACCCCAGACCATAGGCCTGGAGCTAGCTTGGGGGACGACCCCCATGGAGGTAACTTGTACCTTTTATTTCCCGCATTTTTATTTTTCTACATTTATTAGCGCATATATAAAAAAATATATTAAATTCAAAAAATAAAATATGATAAAAGCAACAAAAATATGAATTCCACTCCTCATATGTGTTTTAAGAATGTTTAGTTTCTCCTAAGTTGAAATGATGAATAGTTGCTCTGTCTATAATTCATCTGTGCCTAGGTTATAACTTAGTATTCCCCAAGATTTAAGTTTGTTGGCTAAAAATGTCTCTACCTAAAAACTTGAAAACTTGTGGGTTGAAAAAGCATGCTCCTTTTCTAAGTTGTTGCGAGTTATGATATGGTACAAATATAATTTGCTATAATTTTATTCTAAGAGAGACTAGATCTGAAGTTTTCAATTTTAGAAATGCTAAAATTCAAGGTTCCTCAATGATTATGAATACCTACCGAGGCCATATGACATGATTCAAATACAAAACCTTAGTCATATGCTACTTATTGTTATATTGAGCTTTGTCAAATTGTTTGTGACCCTTGTTGAGATTCTCGTCATACGCCCATGATCAAGACACACATATACCCACAAATAAATTGGTGACTCTTACACTAAGAGTTACGCAAAGACATGTTTTTCCATCCACCAAATAATTACTCCATTCATTTATCATGAGTTTCTCTTACTAATTTCATATGCCAAAAAATAGTATGGGCTATGTTAAAAACAAAAGAAGAAAGAAAAGAAAAATATCCATGCCAAAAGGGCATGAGAGAAAAAAATGCATGTTAAAGAGCATGAAGAAAAGAAAAGAAAAGAAAGAAATGAAGATAGCCCATACTTTATGTAAGGAAAATGGACCCTAGGCCCATTTACTTTGGATTTTGGTGTTTGATGACCAACAGAAAAATATTGGACCAATAAATTTGAAAGTAATTGTTTTGTAGTTCAATAGGGTGCAAGATGTGACTTGGACAGAGGCGATATGATGATCTAACGATCAACACAATAAGCAAGACCATAAAAGCACAAGAGAAGATCTAAAAAACCAAGCAAAGTCCAAGCACGAAGAAAGGAACCAAGCCAGACACAAGATCACAAAGAAACAAATGAAGAAGGGGCTCGGCAGAGACGACTGGACACTGCCACAAAGGCACCGGACGCGTCCGATCATTGCTCGTGCAACCATAGTGACATACGCGATGACCGGACACACATGTGACACTGTTCATCGTCACGGCAACATTCTCAGCGTAACCGGACACGATGGTAGGATGATTGGATGCACCAAGAAGTAGAGTCTGATCATGGCTAGAAAGGTTCCAGAGCGGTGCCAGCGTGACCGGATGCGTCTGATCGAGTGAGATCGGACTCGGCCTAGAGTTTGATCAAACACGCACGCTCCAACGATCGACAGGATTGGACACGTCCGATCAGGACGTGATCAGCGTCCAGTCACTAGCAGAAAGTTGGGTCTCGGGTCCAATGGCTAGTTCTCACTTGTGGGGCTATAAATATGCCTCCAACCAACCATTTGAGGGTGAGAGAGCTGAGGAAACATACCAAGGGTGTTGATACACCATTTTAGTGATATCGGCTTGCATAGTGCTTAGTGATTCATTAGGTGATTACCATAGGTGCTTTGCGAAGTGCTTAGGTTGATTAGACCACCACTTATGTGCTTGCTCTAGGTTTAGGCCTAGTGTTTAGTGAGGTTTGCACACCTCTTATCACTCGGTGCTTGCACGCACCATTGTTGTACATCGGAGGGGCTTGTAGTCTTGCGAGATCACACCAACCGTGTTTGTGGTGTGGCCACCACTGTGTACCGAAGGGAACAAGGCCCACAGCGGTTCGGCCAGAAGCTTGATAGTGAAGATAGCGGGGAGTGGTCTAGGAGAGGCTTGCCGAAAGGCACACCAAAGACCCACTTTTGCGTGGGGAAGGCCCGGGGCTATCCACGGAGTTACCCAATTGGGAGCTTGGCCCTTGCGAGGGATTCCTTGTGAGGGGCTCTAACGAGGACTAGGGGGAAGCTTGAGCGCTTCTCGATTCCTTGGTAAAAATACCAGAGTCATCGACGGGAGTTTGCACCTCTACCTCATCTTTACCTTCCACATTTACATTGCTACCTTGGTTGTGTGCTTTACTTCCCTAGCTTAGTTGATAGGCTAGTTGATAGGATTGGAACCTAGGTTGCTTCACTCTTTTGCGGTAGAGATAGCAACACACCTAGCAAAACTGTAGTTACAAATTTAGACTAGGTGAAATTAGAGGTCTTATTTTAAAGTAGATTTTTAAGTTGCCTAATTCACCCCCCCCCCTCCTAGGTGTCATGGTCCCTTACACTTTCAAATAAAAGGCATTACTCCAAAGGAGAGAAATTCATGATCAAAGGACTACAAAAAATTTAGAATTAGGAACATTATAAAAATTCCACACACTTTCACATTTTGATCAAAGTGTATGACTTGCATCTCCTTGAGGTCTGGTTTTTTACTTAGCAAAATATGTGATGCAAGTATGCCTCGCTTTCATACCTACCCAAAACTCCACCAAAAAGCCTTTTAGTGGTAGGATGAAAAGAAGCCAAAACATCAAATGCCTTGGTGAGGTTTCATACACATTGAACGATCAAGAGAATCATTTGAGGAACTTATATTTTCTTTGCAAAAATTCATAAAACCTCCAGATAGACAGTTGATCCAAGAATGAATGATTGGTAATTCTATTATAACTGTTCTATCTTGCTACCGCCCAAGAACTTGGATAAGCTATTTAAATTATTGAAGCATACTTTGTTATAGGAATGACACTTATGAAATATATTTGGCATAGTTGCAACTCCTAATCAACAACCAACTACTTAGCTATTTGCTCGGCATGAGCAAAGGTTAAGCTTGGGAGATTTGTTGGCGGTCCTTAATGACCATATCCGACTGCCAAATAAGATCCAAAACAGGAGAAATAAAATAACTTATAGCACATATGCTCTGACTATTGACATAGTTCCACTTGTATTGGAGAATTCCTATTTTATAGAACCTATAATTGAATACAAGGGAATTATAATCAAAATAATCCTTTGACAAAGCATCAAACATATTCGGTTCAAAGAATAAGATGAAAGGCCCACTCCATCGAAGAATCTAAGCCAAGCACTGACGTGGGAGCGACTAGACCTAGCATGCAGCCCAGAGCACGAAGGCGGTGCCGAGGTGGGTCGGTCCAGGTGTGGCCGCACTAGGGGTGCGGCCGCACCACCCCCACCTCCTCCTGGCCCCACCTTGCATAGGCAGTGCATTGATGACGCTTGGGGTCGGTTAGGCTAGTTTCCTAATTTATCTCCCCCTAAACCGACCTCTAGCTAGTATAACAGCAAGGGTGGAGCTCTTTTTCACACACACTTGATTTGGGCTCTACACCTCCACTTCTCTACTTGTAATCTTTTACTTTTTAGTAGTATTTGGAGCTAGCAAATCTATCAAGGAGAGCTTGGCTCTTTTAAAGAAGAGAGAAATCTCGGTATGAATACTATGAAGAGTTCTTCCAAAGTCTTGCTCTCATATTATCAATATAGTTGTGCTATGGAATTAGAGTATAGTCTTCATGTTATAATCGTGACATATTGTTGACAAAAGTTAACAACCATTATAAACCGTCAATATAACATACATAAGGGCATAAATATAATCACCAACGAAGGTCTAGGGGTTTAAACTAACAAATTCCATAAGTTTTAGTGAATCTTGATTTTCTACAGGGTCCGGTTGAGTCCTTTGTAGTCCACTCTCCGAATATAGGTGCAAGTAGGGTCCGGTTACGAAGGAAGAACAAGCTTTGTTCTTAATCTTCCTTAGTAATATCCCTTATGTGTAGATATAAAGATAACCTTAGCCATGACTACTAGGTGTAATTGCACTAATCAATGTATGCTTTGACTTGTAATTAAGAATGACTTAGGAATTATTCCTCTAATATTCTACCTAACCATGCTAATGCCATAGAAAGAAGTACTCTAATATTCTATCAAGGAGAGCTTGGCTCTTTTAAAGAAGAGAGAAATCTCGGTATGAATACTATGAAGAGTTCTTCCAAAGTCTTGCTCTCATCTTATCAATATAGTTGTGCTATGGAATTAGAGTATAGTCTTCATGTTATAATCGTGACATATTGTTGACAAAAGTTAACAACCATTATAAACTGTCAATATAACATACATAAGGGCATAAATATAATCACCAACGAAGGTCTAGGGGTTTAAACTAACAAATTCCATAAGTTTTAGTGAATCTTGATTTTCTGCAGGGTTTATCCACAAAACTGTCAAGGTGGACCAAGATGTTAGATTTAATTGTGCTTATCCAGAGCAAAACGGACACCAGAAGGTTCCAAAAGACTCAAGAGGACTCCACACCGAAGCGGAGGGCGAGATGCCATGGCCGGCCCCACCTATAGGCCGACCAGCCCCTAGGGCCCACCTGTTAGCCCCCCGTTGTTATGTCGGTTCTCCACCGCCTCCTAGGTTGCATCTATGCCATCCTTTAAATCAGTTTGATCCAAGGGCTCACGTTGGACGCCTCGGCCTATATATACCAGCCCCTACCACCTCCTAGCCATGACCCCAGTCATCAAGTCATTTGAGAAGATAGAAACCCTAGTCATCCTTAGAGCTCCACCATATTCTAGGGCATAGCTAGTTAGGCTAGGTCTAGAGGGAGGCAAGTAGGCTTCGCTTGGATTCCCGATCGTGTCAAGAGCGTGGTTTGGTATAATCTTTGTACCCCATCTCCTTTGTACCTTCATTATTTTTATATGCTTGCTATAATTGTTATGACAATATTAGGATTCATCTTATTCATGTTCTTCGTTATAATGTTCAACGTCCACTTTGATTATATACTTAGTATAGCTACTTTATCATTATGTTTATGCATAAGTTCGTATAGCGCTCACTCTTATGTACACGGGGTGGGTGGTTGACATTGTGTAAGCATGGTGCTTATACGTTGTTTACCTGCAGATACATCCTATATTCTAGGTCATGTGGTAGATCATGGATGTGACACTCCCGTTGAGTCCTTTGTAGTTCACTCCCCAAATATAGGTGCAAGTAGGGTCCGATTACGAAGGAAGAACAAGCTCTATTCTTAATCTTCCTTAGTAATATCCCTTATGTCTTGATATAAAGATAACCTTAGCCATGACTACTAGGTGTAATTGCACTAATCAATGTATGCTTTGACTTGTAATTATGAATGACTTAGGAATTATTCCTCTAATATTCTACCTAAATATGCTAATGCCATAGAAAGAATCACTCTAAGTGATTTATCATTATTGATGATCAATACTTATCATATATATATCTTATCCTATGACTTACCCCTATTATGAGTAGAATATTGGTTATAGTTTACTTCTTTAGCAATAGTATAAGTTATCAATACATGTCCATGCTAGACCTTCCCTATGGTAAAAATATAAATAACGATACCTTGAATACTCCCGGGTGAAGTGCTACAATGATATAATTATTTATGCACTTGTAGATTCTTTTCATTCATATATTTATATATTCTTCCTAGTCACATAAATTAATAAAGACCTACCTAGTATTTTTCTATTAGTAATGCTATATAGTACCAACAAGCATCTCTGGCATCATCACTAGGGATGACAACCTAGTAAAGTAATGTTAGGAGATATAGGTTTATAATAGGTGGCTACTAAACAAGTGACAAGTTAATAAATACCAAGAAGCATTTATGGTGCCGTTGCTAGGGAAGGTAGCTAGGCAAAGGAAGTATTGATAAACTTATACTTATTGATGTGATCGAGGAATACCATTGACCTCTGCTCAAATAGGCTTACCCTTGTTTTGTCTACTTGTGTATCTTATGTAGGGTAATGTATGACCTGTTTTGACCTTCCAACAAACTATGTTGAAGATCCAGAAGCATTAATCAGGAGGACTACAACTATACTAAAGAAAGTTCTAGCTTTAAAGTCGGAATAAAACTATTAAGGCGAAGCTTAACACCTGAATTTGAAGCCATGGCTAACAAGACTCTCTGTGAATTTTCTGCTTATGACACACTAGTGTTAAGCATTACATTTGGCACTTGGATTTCATGAGCACAAGCATCATCCAAGCATTCATGAGCATGAGCATATGGAATTTCATCTTATTGTTTACATATTATCACATGTGATATTGATTATATACATGCATATGCTTGTGATCATGTGTGACCAATGCAAGTGATGGTTGTGAGGTCACAAAAATACCTTAGACACATCTAGGATGGAAAATGGAACAATGTTTGTATTCATGACATGGGCCAATTTTGCTTCTAAGTCCTAGTTTACTCATAATGTTATTTTTCATGATCCTACTTTGACTAGAGTTGAACTATAGCATAGAGGGTTTGCATGGTAGTGCACCTTTAATAAAAGTTGTAGTTCTTGACATGTGTAACAAACTTTGTTTTAGGGCCATGAGCTAATTCAGTGCCTAGCATGGTCAAATAGAGCCCACAAGTAGCAATGAAATGTTGTTTTCAAACTTAGAAAAATTTGCTATCATTAGTTGATTACAGTTTCAAAGTAGCACACTCTAGAGCTTTGCATTTTGAAAACCATGATGAATTAGATTTTACTCTCCAAAGCAAAGATGGAGAGTACATGTAGCTCTACAACTTTCACTAATACCATTTTCACTGATTCACCGTAGATTAGGAGATAAAGGTTAGTGAATAGGGCCGTTTTAGTAGGCCTAATGGCCTTTTCAAAACGGTCCGATGCGCGTCGGTCATGGCCGACCGGCTCAGATGCCATGCGTAGTATGTCGCCACTCTCCTGCCCACACATCACACTGTGAAGAAGGAGAGTAAGCTGGCTGCTTCCCATTTCCACTCACTCGCGCCCTCACTCTCTTCCTATCCCTCGCCACGCAAGTAGAGCAAGCAGCCGTGCTATCACCATCACCGTCGTGCCTTTGCCGAGCTCATGCACCATAGCTACGCCATCATCTCCTCTACCTCCCCGACCCACCAGTGTCTCCATCCAAGCCGAGGTAAAGCCACATTATGCATTTCTATCGCCGCCATGGCCGCGATGCGCCACCGAGCTCAAGCTCGCCGTGGCCAGCCATATCCACCGCTCCTCCTACCTTCTTCTCCCTTGGTCCATCATCGCCTTAGGTCACAGATGCTCACATCATTGTTTATTTAACCACTACCACCACCACCATGCAGGAACACATCGCTGCACCGAGCACACCTGCCATGGCAGCGAGCTCAAGCTTGCCGCACTGGCCCTCTCAAGACCCCGTCTTCCCCCTCCTGTGTTTTTTCTGAGCTGCTATGAACCCTAGTGCCTACCCCAAAGAAGTAGACCCATCACTGACTGCTGGCTATCTAGAACGGCATGCACTGCACCACCGTTCTCTCACCACCATGCCGCCATGCACGCGGCTGAGCTCACCGGTGCTTTGCCAAACCCTAACCCTAGCCCTAGGTCGTCAAGTAGGTCACCCTGAAGCCTTAACCGAGCTCGGGAGAGCTCGACATTGCCAAAAATGGTAATAGCGCTACCATGCACCTCCACCGCACCGCCATGCTCACCACCACCATGTCTAACCACCGTAATCGGCTCAACCACATACACCACTAGACGTGGGTTGACGAGGGGAGCACGATGGTGGTGGTGGTTTCGCCGAAAACCTTGTCGTCGACGAGTTCTTGCTTGTCAAGCCATGCCCTTGTTCTATGTGTCTATCGTGTGGGGTCATGTTGACTGTGGGCCCCTACTGTTAGCCACAGTGGGTGTATAGACCGGGTGTATGTAGTATATTTTGGATTTTTGAGTGTTTTTCTTTATTTGTTTTCACAGATTTTGTAGCAAACTTCAAAAATTGATATCTTGAGCTAGGTTTGTCCAATTTGAGTGAACCAAATTTTGTTGGATTCATCATGAAGTGTACTATTTGATAAAAATATGAAACCTACTATTTGGGATATTTTTCTGGTGGAATTAAACTGAGCTATATAAGTGCTTTTAAATTTGTTTCCATCTTGTAAGATGCATATCTTGAGCTAGGGAAGTGCAAACATTATGATTAGAATTTTTCTGGTCTTGTGTTGACATGCTCTAGCTAGGAAAAATGCTAAACCTACCATAGGAAAATTTGGGATATGGTCTTTCTATTTAATTTTAATTAATTGCTAGTTTCTAGCGAAAATAAATGGGGTAAAAATACATAACATATGATCATGCAAATTTTTACACAATATTCTTATGCTAGGATGAAAGTAAGAAAAATAGGAAATATGTTGTTTCACACTTTTCACTAGGCTAAACTATTTTTGCTAAAATAAGCCTATGCAACTTGTCATTTTTGTAGAGGTTGCTATACTTATCCAAATGGCATGATATTTGTACAGTAGACTATTGGGGTCATATGTAACCTACTGTAATGTTGTTAGAATTTATTGAGCACTAGAAATATTTATCTTTTAAATCACCTTATTACATAAGGAAATTAATAAATGCATGTAAATAAGTTATTGGGGTTTTACCATGATGATTTCTAGGGTGCTTCTGATGCATATGGTCTGTTGGTATTGGTAGTTATGCTCAAAGTTAATTGGTTTTAGGCAGCTAGTTAATTATTGCTCTATAATTCAACTAGATGGCTGCATGTGTAGTTTCTGTTGTGGTGACAATTTCATGATGATAATGATCTTTCCTGTGAAACTTGTTAATACCAAAGTTGTATATAACTTACTCATCTTGCTTTTCCTAAAATTTTAAGGTCATAGGCCTAATGGTTTAAGAGTTATAGCTGTTAGAAGTCTGTTAGATTTGCTTGTCCTCTTTACAGATCTGAAAGATTGAATTGTTTGACCTAGATAGCTACTGAATCACCTTAAGATGATTAAAAGAATGTTGTAGACAATTTTATAAGCTTTACAAAAAGTCCAAGATCATATTGTTTGGATGTGTAAAACTCTAGTTATGGTCAAAACAAGTGGCTGCTATCTTGCAGTCCAGAAAATATTTTAAATAGGTGTTTGTTTAATTACTAAAGAAGAGATATGCACCTACTCAGTAAAAGAAAATTTATCTTGTTATCACCCTAATACATTACTATTAAGTACACTTATGAGTATGCATTTTATCATATTATATCATCCATGTCATTATCTATGCATCCATAATATCTTATTTCATACTTATACATATAGCATCACCCAAAGGAGTAACCCTACTGGAATTAGAAGAAGTGTCGGAGGACAATCAAGAGGCACCCCAACCTGCAGCTCCCAAAGGAGAGGAGCCAGCCACTGACGAACTTCCAAAGTGCCTTGACCACCGACCCACTTCTTTCCTGAAAGGCAAGCCCCGGAGCATTATAAGCCTCCTATGTTTTATAAAATATCACTTGAGTCATTTATGTTTGATGCATTAGGTTATAAGAGTTGATTGGAAACCCTTGATGCATCGAACTACCTTGTCCAGATATATATACCTTTAACCTAGTATAGGTCTAGGATCAAATAACTGCTTAGCAATGCTTAGCTCGGTAGAAGTCGGGTGATTTCCTATCACCTGCGAGATATAGGTGGACACTGACCATGGTTGGCTATATTTGCTATCATGTAAACGAACCTTGGGATGTTGTAAATTGAGGCTGGACAGAGTCTATGTTGTAGGTTGACTCATGTGATTCCGTCTGCGCCGATTAAGGACCGCATCATTGTTGGTCCTCGGTAATTTTGAATGCATGCCTCTCATTTAGCTGATCGGATAACTCATTCCGACCGTGAAGCTGAGTAGCTCAACTTAGTCCAGGCCTTGTTCTATTAGAGTGCGCACAATTGAGGTAGTAAGGATGTGTGGGGAGCCGGTGTGAGGCCAAGGGCAGGTTAGAGTCCTGATCGACCTAACATCCGGTAGTGTCCTTGATTGTGTGGTGCTGATCGAACATGTGAATTGGACCCAAGTTGTACCAAAGGTGACCTAAGGTGACCATTGATCTGGTCTACCTAAGTTTGTCTTAGGAATACTTCCTAGCTAGTTGCAATCGATTCGAATCGCCATCTCTCCCAGATAGTGAGAAACTTGACTGAGCTTCCTTCTATCATAGTGATAATGGCAAGTGAATGATATAATAAATTGCTATGGTTACTATTGTTCTATCACTACTAAGATACCACATGTTTAGCATAGGTTAGTTGCCAATCTAGAGATGAATAGCTATAATTAACTTGATGACTGAATTATAAAATGTATAGCTGAATTAGTAGCTTTTTATGCAAAATGTTGTCAAGCTAGCTCCACTTAGAAAGCCTTGCATGATCCTTGGAGTCACTTTATTTTTGGTTTATGATGGGTAAGTCTAGCTGAGTACCTTCTTTGTACTCAGGGTTTATTTCCCACTTGTTCCAGATAACACTGTTTATCATGGCTACTGTAAGAATTACTTCTGTCCCGCTGTGGACGAGGAGCAGGCCTTGGGCAAGGCGCTTCTACTTATATATCTTATCTATGATGCTTTTGTGGGTGGTCATCACAAACTGGCTTGTATTAAACAATGGTGTGAGACGTTGGTTTAAAAACTACTTTGCTTCCGCTACTACTTTATTTGAAGTTGGTTTGTAATAACTTTAATCGTACTCTGATATACGGCAATATATTAGTGAACTCTATGTAACATGTGGCATGTATGTTGAATCATGTACGATCTTGGTTGTATGTTGGCAATGAATCGAGACCCTTCATGGTACTCGATGGACTATCGGGTTTATATGGGTTCAAGTATGATAGTGCGACCACTTGTGGGCTACCATTGTACTTGTGCTCTTATAAATTGGATGGTTCTATTACACTGCTCCAACTACGGCCAACATCTATACTGGACCAACAGTCAATGTTGGAGACAATGGATTCAACCTCAAGCCAGCCCTCATCAACATGGTGCAAGTAATCTAGTTTTGTGGAAAGACACATGAAGATGCAAGTGCACATCTCCAACACTTTCTAGAGATTTGTAGCACTTTCACCATCAAAGGAGTGACCCAAGATGCCATACTACTTCAACTCTTCCCATTCTCACTCTTGGGGAAGGCAAAGCAATGGTTCTATGCCAACAATGATAGAAATACTACATGGGATAACTACTCCACTGCCTTCCTAGCAAAGTTCTTTCCTACAGGCAAGACTAATGCTCTGCGTGGGAGAATTTCAAGCTTTTAGCAACAACATGATGAATTTGTCCCTGAGGCATGAGAATGCTTTCAACATTACATTACGGAATGCTCTCATCTTGGGATTGTAGAATTGGCTACTCATGTAGACTTTCTACCATAGGTTGACTAAAAGTACCCATAAGACTATGGATGCTACTATTGGAGGTGCATTCCTATCACTCACCATACTAGCTACAATAGCTCTTGTGGAGAAGGTGGCCTCCAACCAAGGTTGGAATGAAGAATGTCTTCAGACCCGCAAGAGAGGTGGAGGTATGCATCAACTCAAGGAGGTAGACATGTTGTCTGCCAAGATGGATCTACTGATGAAGAAGCTTGAAGATCAAGCCAATGAGAAGCAAGAAGTCATGCACATTCATGATTCTCGCATGACATGTGAAGAGTGTGGAAATACTGGGCATTCAGGGAACAACTGTCCTAAAACCCAAGAGGATGTAAATTTTGTCAACAACAGCAACTACTTTCGTCCTCAATAGAATCAAGGATGGAACCAGCAACAAAGACCGAACTACCAAGGTAACTATCAAGGTAATAATTTTAATAATTTTGATCAACCGCCCTTGAGAGAATTAATTGCTAGCCAATCCAAACTTATGGAGGGATTATCTAGAAAGGTAGCTACCAATGATAAAATTCTAGAGAACATAAATAATAGAATGAATAGCTTTGATTCTGCCATTAAGAACCAGCATAGCTTTAATAAAATGATAGAATCACAAATAGCTTAGTTGGTAGCTGTTGTTCCTCTGTCCAACAAAGGTAAGATTCTGGGGCAATCGAAAGATCTAGAAACTACAAATCTTGTCGATATTCACAATGCAACATATTATTATATACAACCATCGATGGGAAGGTGGATAGACTATACCTTGACAGAAAAGAAGAGCGATCCAGGGAGACCTGTCATCCCCTTCGCCATTAGACCTCACATTTTCAAGAAGTTGTCTATGACTTCAGAGCAAGTATCAACATCATGCCTAAGGTAATTCATGATCAAATTAATAAAGATACTTTGTTGTACACAAATATGCATTTGCAGCATGCAGATCAGTCACTCTGTTACCCCAGGAGTGTTCTTGAAGATGCCATTGTTTGAGTGGGACAATCATATGTTCCCATAGACTTTGTGGTTTTGGAAATAGGTGGAGATGTAAGGGCACTCATTATTTTGGGCCAACCTTTCCTAAGCACCGCAAAAGCCATCATATACGTTGACAATGCCAAGATCTTCTTCAGAATCAAGGATAGGAAGGAGAAGTTTTCTTTCAAGAACCACATCCTACAATCTCCTGGACATCTGTAGATGCCTTACCTGCCCAAAGAGACAACAGTGACTAAGAAGAAGAAGAATAGGAGGAGGAAGAACAAGGCCAGGTAGCCTCAAGAAGAACTAGTTAACAAGATCAACACACTTTGATCAGGGTACGACCACCTACTTGCTTCACCATTCCTTGCTAAGAAGGATGACCCAGGCATACTATTGGTATATTTAACGCACACAGATAAATTCGCAAGCATACGAATACCGCTGTAGCTTTCACTCGGAAGTATTCCAAGTATCATATCCATAGGGAAACATGTGAGACTAACTACGGTCTAACTTAACTAAGGGTAGCAACAAGGTTAGGATAAATAGGAGCGTAGAGAGGATAACTAAAGTTCTCTAGTTCTAACTTGGGTAAGCTTATGTCTTCTACTATTCAACTAGGGATATTACTAGGGAAAGACACCAGCAGAGGATGCTTTCCTTCGCAACCGCGTCCTATGTGCGCCTATAGACAGGAGGTGGACTACAAAGGATCAATGAAGCTATATAGAACTTATGTCACTCACGCAATCTATCACCTTATGGAATGCAGGGTGCATCCACAATTAACTTAAGTCTAAGCACCACGCTTACACTTACGATTAATACTCTACTCCCTCTAGAACAGGAATAAAGCACTCAAAAGAGACATGAACTTGAAGAACAATATAAACAAGATGTTTACTTGAATCAGAAGTTGATTACTAGAGAAATCTCAGAGGCAATCTCAAATAGAACTTGAATCTGCCAAGGTACAAGCCATAGAGAGAGCACCAATAGGCCAGCACCTCCTTCAAACTCTTCCCTCACTCTCTATCCTGCTATTATTTATAAGACTAGATCCTATAGAGGACTAATCTTCTCTTGATAGCTGGCTTTGATCCTAACGAGGAGAATATGAACTAGGGTTTTAGGATGGCTCCAGGGAGGGTGGTAGAGGCTGATATATATAGGCCGGAGCGTCCAACATGAGCCCTTGGTTCAAACCGACTTAATGGACGGCATAGATGCAACCTAGGAGGCCATGGAGAACCAACATAACAATGGGAGGCTAACATGGGGGGCCATAGGTCGAGCAGCCTCTAGGTGGGGCTGGCCGGTCCCACATGTCAGAGACACAGGCTCCGCTTTGGTGATTCGCCTTCTGGAGTCTTCTAGAGTATTCCCACATCGATTACACGGCAGAATTCCATAATTTCCTTTGATGAATAGGTCCCCCTTAATAGTTTTCTAGATAAACCCTGCTGAAAATACAGATTCACCAAAACTCATGGAATTTATTAGTTTAAATCCCAATACCTATGTTTGGTGATGGAATTAAGTATATATGCAGGTTATGTTGATGGTTTATAATTGATGTTAGTGATCGTCAACACATACCCACGATCGAGAGTACCATTGGACAAAGAATTTTTCATAAGACCTTCTGCGACATTGGGTCGGGTGTCAATATAATGTCCAAGTTAATGTATGAATACTTATTCGGTGATGAACCTTTGTTCCCTACATATATGCAATTGCAGATGGCGGACCAATCAATCTGATTTCCAGAAGGAATAGCAAAAGATATCATGGTAAGAATACATGATTAGTTTGCCCCTGCTAACTTCATGGTTCTAGACATGGGTGAAGAAGAAGATGATACACCTATTATGTTGGGAAGACCATTCCTCAACACAACCAACGCAATCATCTACGTCGGATCTGGACAAGTCCACTTCCAATTCCCTAGAGAAAAGGTACGCTATTATTTTAATATTTATACCAGTTATGAGCAGCCCAAGAAGACCCGCTCTATGAGGAGATGTCAATCATCCCAATGCTGGAAGAATCAACCTCCAAAGAATGAATGGAAAGAAGATGAAGAACCTAAAGAAGTTGTGAAAGATGAACCTACTCCACCTAAGTCAAGCCCACAAACCAAGCAGGTATGGAAAGAAAAGGTGATATCACCATTAGAGACACCGTCACAAGATGTGTAGCCATCTGGGTCTCCATCGTTGAGACCAGATGATGCACCTGAAGAGTGAAGAACTTTTTTCTAGCCAAGTCCTGTTCGGAGGACTTAAAAATCCAAACCCTAACCGTGAGGTAACATCGGTAGTTATCCATATTTACTTTTTAGTATTGCATGAATTACTTTTCACTTTAGCATATTCATTTTTATGCATTAGCATTACATTTAGAAAATAAAGATAAAAAGTTTCATGACTGCATTATGTCATTGCATCATAAAGCCTAAGCCCCATATGAAAAAATTTCTCGATGTGTAAAAGCCCAAGGGCATATTCACTGTAGTGGCATAAAAATAATAATAATAATAATCATATATTATGCATGCATATTTTCTTTCTATATTATATAAATAAGAATATCCAAAAAATATTAAATAGACATCCTACTAGAACTTTGCCAACTAGGAAATCTGTCTAAACCCCAAAGGACAACAAATCTCTAAATGGCTGACCGCTAACCCCTTATCCTAATCTGTGCCAAGAGTTTTGGTGTTCTTGTTGGAGTATTTTGCATGATGATCAAGAGTAAAGTCATCCATCCGATGTACATTTTCCCAAACTGTCGCTACACTCGCTGCACGAGGAATACAATTTCCAGATGGATGTGAAAGACTTTTGTTGGTAGACTCACTCTAAGAAAGACCACAACAACATCCAACTTAGGGGAGGAGCATCCCCCATGTATCTAGCTAAGTATTTCTTTCTCTTTTGGTTTTACTATTTTTAAGTTTGCTTCATATTTGCTAATGAAATCAAAAGATGCATAACAAACTAAAAGCAAAATAAAAATTTATCTTAGCTAGTTATATATATATATATATTAAGGTGTGATCTTAATTTTTGAAAACAAAATAAAAGGTGTGTTAAGTTTTCTTTAAGCTTGATTTTTAAGAGCTAAATAAAATAAATGAATTCTAAGGATAATCTCTTGCAATGGAAATAATGAATAGTTGCTCTATCGTAATTCCTTTCAAGTACCTAGTTTTTAGCCTTGAATTCTCCTGAGTTTTGGATACGACTGTTTTGATATAAGAATTTACTCTGAACTTAAAACTCGTAGGTAGCATATGCTTGATCTAAGTCTAGGTAATTGATAGATATGATATGAGAAGGTCTGAGCTGTTGTTTATCTTGTTCCAAGTGACACTAAAGTTCTAGAGATTTATCTTTTAAAAAATATGAAAATCCTACATGATGAGCTCCTATATGACAAAGCTTGTATTCCTACCAGAGCCGTATATAATATTTAGATTAGGAAAATTTCCACTCATATATGTTGCTTGCATTGTATTGAGTTTAGTCAAGCTTTGTTGACCCTTATGAGAGGTTTGTCATGCTTTTAAAATCAAGATCACGTACACACCACCCAAATATGTACTACTCCTACACTGGGGGTAAGCGCAATAACATGCCATTCCATCTAGAACCATCCAAAAATGTTTTACTCCTACACTGGGAGTAAACACCAAAAATATTCTTGATAGGATATGCACCAAATAAATGCTCCAAAGTTCTTGTTGCTATCTCTCAAAAGTTCTATTACAGAAAAGAAGCATGTGGCTATGTAAACGTTATTCAAAAAAAGAAAGATGAGAAAAAATGGATAAGCATCTGAGATATTTAAAACAATGGGTACTTAGATGCCCACTCGGAAATAAAAAGAGAAGAAAACATGAATAAGATAGCCCATGTTTTCTTGCAAAGTTGTTTTCAAGTTTCAAAAGATAGATATGTTTTCAAGGAGCATAGTAGAATTAGGGTAGCCACCAAATATATCCATCATACATCCACACACATGCACATATTAATTTGATTGTATGAATCAACTCTCTTTGGATCCGAGGTTTGACTTTACAATATATGTATTGCAAGTATGCTCTTTCATGCTTTTCCACTCCTATGAGCTCCACATAAGCCTTAGTTGTAGGAAGAGAAAGGCATAACATCACTTTTGCCTTGGTGAGGATCCATAAATATCACATATATTGAGAGACTTGAGAGTGTCATACAAAGGAAGCTCTGAGTTTTATTTTAAAAATCTATAAAAAAACTCTAGAATAATGGTTGAGCAAAGAACTTGAGACATAGTGCTTGACTTGATCATTCTATCTTTCAAATGCTCAAGACCCAAGTGAAGGCTAAAAAGCTCCATGGTTGAAGATAATATGGGTAAGTTTGAAAGTCAGATCGGTTTATTCCAATCTGGAGGAGAATTCTTGTTTGAACACATGTGTACTCTTGAGGAGTGAAAGCATCGACGCAACTCCTAATCCATTTGCTAAGTTTAGCTTTGCTGAGGGACTAGCAAAGGTTAAGCTTGGGGGACTTTGTTGACGGTAGTTAACAACCATTATAAACCATCAATATAACATACATAAGGGCATAAATATAATCACCAACGAAGGTCTAGGGGTTTAAACTAACAAATTCAACAAGTTTTAGTGAATCTATATTTTCTGTAGGGTTTATCGAGAAAATCGTCAAGGTGGACCAAGATGTTAGATTTAATTGCGCTTATCCATAGTGAAACGAATACCAGAAGGTTCTAGAAGACTCAAGAGGACTCCACACTGAAGCGGAGGGTGAGACGATGGCCCCACCTGTAGGCCGCCTGGCCCCTAGGGTCCACCTGTCAGCCCTCCATTGTTATGTCAGTTCTCCACTGCCTCCTAGGTTGCATCTATGCCATCCTTTAAGTTGGTTTGATCCAAGGGCTTATGTTGGATGCTTCGGCCTATATATACCAGCCCCTGCCACCCCCATAGGCATAACCCCAGTCATCAAGTCATTTGAGAAGATAGAAACCCTAATCACCCTCAGAGCTCCACCATATTCTAGGGCATAGCTAGTTAGGCTAGGTCTAGAGGGAGGCAAGCAGGCTTAGCTAGGTTCCCGATCATGTCAAGAGTGTGGTTTCATATAATCTTTGTACCCCCTCTCTTTTGTACCTCTATTATTTTTATACGCTTGCTATAATTGTTATGACAATATTAGTATTCATCTTATTCATGTGTCTTCATTATAATGTTCAATGCCTACTTTGATTCTATACTTAGTATAGCTAGTTTATCATTATGTTTATGCATAAGTTCATATAGCTCTCAATCTAAAGTACACAGGGTGGGTGGTCGACATTGTGTAAGCATGGTGCTTATACGTTGTTTACCAGTAGATACACCCTATATTTTGGGTCATGTGGTAGATTGCGGATGTGACACTCCCGTTGAGTCCTTTGTAGTCCACTCCCCGAATATAGGTGCAAGTAGGGTCTGGTTACGAAGGAAGAACAAGCTTTGTTCTTAATCTTCCTTAGTAATATCCCTTATGTGTAGATATAAAGATAACCTTAGCCATGACTACTAGGTGTAATTGCACTAATCAATGTATGCTTTGACTTGTAATTAAGAATGACTTAGGAATTATTCCTCTAATATTCTACCTAACCATGCTAATGCCATAGAAAGAAGTACTCTAATATTCTATCAAGGAGAGCTTGGCTCTTTTAAAGAAGAGAGAAATCTCGGTATGAATACTATGAAGAGTTCTTCCAAAGTCTTGCTCTCATCTTATCAATATAGTTGTGCTATGGAATTAGAGTATAGTCTTCATGTTATAATCGTGACATATTGTTGACAAAAGTTAACAACCATTATAAATTATCAATATAACACACATAAGGGCATAAATATAATCACCAACGAAGGTCTAGGGGTTTAAACTAACAAATTCCATAAGTTTTAGTGAATCTTGATTTTCTGTAGGGTTTATCCACAAAACCGTCAAGGTGGACCAAGATGTTAGATTTAATTGTGCTTATCTATAGCAAAACGGACACCAGAAGGTTCCAAAAGACTCAAGAGGACTCCACACCAAAGCGGAGGGCAAGATGCCATGGCCGGCCCCACCTACAGGCCGACCAGCCCCTAGGGCCCACCTGTTAGCCCCCCGTTGTTATGTCGGTTCTCCACCGCCTCCTAGGTTGCATCTATGCCATCCTTTAAGTCAGTTTGATCCAAGGGCTCATGTTGGACGCCTCGGCCTATATATACCAGCCCCTACCACCCCCTAGCCATGACCCCAGTCATCAAGTCATTTGAGAAGACAGAAACCCTAGTCATCCTTAGAGCTCCACCATATTCTAGGGCATAGCTAGTTAGGCTAGGTCTAGAGGGAGGCAAGCAGGCTTCGCTTGGATTCCTGATCGTGTCAAGAGCGTGGTTTGGTATAATCTTTGTACCCCATCTCCTTTGTACCTTCATTATTTTTATATGCTTGCTATAATTGTTATGACAATATTAGGATTCATCTTATTCATGTTCTTCGTTATAATGTTCAACGTCCACTTTGATTATATACTTAGTATAGCTACTTTATCATTATGTTTATGCATAAGTTCGTATAGCGCTCACTCTTATGTACACAGGGTGGGTGGTTGACATTGTGTAAGCATGGTGCTTATACGTTGTTTACCTGCAGATACATCCTATATTCTGGGTCATGTGGTAGATCATGGATGTGACACTCCCGTTGAGTCCTTTGTAGTTCACTCCCCGAATATAGGTGCAAGTAGGGTCCGATTACGAAGGAAGAACAAGCTCTATTCTTAATCTTCCTTAGTAATATCCCTTATGTCTTGATATAAAGATAACCTTAGCCATGACTACTAGGTGTAATTGCACTAATCAATGTATGCTTTGACTTGTAATTATGAATGACTTAGGAATTATTCCTCTGATATTCTACCTAAATATGCTAATGCCATAGAAAGAATCACTCTAAGTGATTTATCATTATTGATGATCAATACTTATCATATATATATATTATCCTATGACTTACCCCTATTATGAGTAGAATATTGGTTATAGTTTACTTCTTTAGCAATAGTATAAGTTATCAATACATGTCCATGCTAGACCTTCCCTATGGTAAAAATATAAATAACGATACCTTGAATACTCTCGGGTGAAGTGCTACAATGATATAATTATTTATGCACTTGTAGATTCTTTTCATTCATATATTTATATATTCTTCCCAGTCACATAAATTAATAAAGAACTACCTAGTATTTTTCTAGTAGTAATGCTATATAGTACCAACAAGCATCTCTGGCATCATCACTAGGGATGACAACCTAGTAAAGTAATGTTAGGAGATATAGGTTTATAATAGGTGGCTACTAAACAAGTGACAAGATAATAAATACCAAGAAGCATTTATGGTGCCATTGCCGGGGAAGGTAGCTAGGCAAAGGAAGTATTGATAAGCTTATACTTATTGATGTGATCGAGGAATACCATTGACCTCTGCTCAAATAGGCTTACCCTTGTTTTGTCTACTTGTTTATCTTATGCAGGGTAATGTATGACCGGTTTTGACCTTCCAACAAACTATGTTGAAGATCCAGAAGCATTAATCAGGAGGACTACAACTATACTCAAGAAAGTTCCAGCTTTAAAGTCGGAATAAAACTATTAAGGCGAAGCTTAACACCTGAATTTGAAGCCATGGCTAACAAGACTCTCTGTGAATTTTCTGCTTATGACACACTAGTGTTAAGCATTACATTTGGCACTTGGATTTCATGAGCACAAGCATCATCCAAGCATTCATGAGCATGAGCATATGGAATTTCATCTTATTGTTTACATATTATCACATGTGATATTGATTATATACATGCATATGCTTGTGATCATGTGTGACCAATGCAAGTGATGGTTGTGTGGTCACATAAATACCTTAGACACATCTAGGATGGAAAATGGAAGAATGTTTGTATTCATGACATGGGCCAATTTTGCTTCTAAGTCCTAGTTTACTCATAATGTTATTTTTCATGATCCTACTTTGACTAGAGTTGAACTATAGCATAGAGGGTTTGCATGGTAGTGCACCTTTAATAAAAGTTGTAGTTCTTGACATGTGTAACAAACTTTGTTTTAGGGCCATGAGCTAATTCAGTGCCTAGCATGGTCAAATAGAGCCCACAAGTAGCAATGAAATGTTGTTTTCAAACTTAGAAAAAATTGCTATCATTAGTTGATTACAGTTTCAAAGTAGCACACTCTGGAGCTTTGCATTTTGAAAACCATGATGAATTAGATTTTACTCTCCAAAGCAAAGATGGAGAGTACATGTAGCTCTACAACTTTCACTAATACAATTTTCACTGATTCATCGCAGATTAGGAGATAAAGGTTAGTGAATAGGGCCATTTTAGTAGGCCTAATGGCCTTTTCAAAACGGTCCGATGCGCGTCGGTCATGGCCGACCGGCTCAGATGCCATGCGCAGTATGTCGCCACTCGCCTGCCCACACATCATGCTGTGAAGGAGAGTAAGCTGGCTGCTTCCCATTTCCACTCACTCGCGCCCTCACTCTCTTCCTATCCCTCGCCACGCAAGTAGAGCAAGCAGCCGTGCTATCACCATCACCGTCGTGCCTTTGCCGAGCTCATGTGCCATAGATACGCCATCATCTCCTCTACCTCCCCAACCCACCAGTGTCTCCATCCAAGCCGAGGTAAAGCCACATTGTGCATTTCTATCGCCGCCATAGCCACGATGCGCCACCGAGCTCAAGCTCGCCGTGGCTAGCCATATCCACCGCTCCTCCTACCTTCTTCTCCCTTGGTCCATCATCGCCTTAGGTCACAGATGCTCACATCATAGTTTATTTAACCGCTACCACCGCCACCATGCAGGAACACGTCGCTGCACCGAGCACACCCGCCATGGCAGCGAGCTCAAGCTTGCCGCACTAGCCCTCTCAAGACCCCGTCTTCCCCCTCCTGTGTTTTTTCTGAGCCGCCATGAACCCTAGTGCCTACCCCAAAGAAGTAGACCCATCACTGACTGCTGGCTCTCTAGAATGGCATGCACTGCACCACCCTATTTTCTCACTGCCGTGCCACCATGCACGCGGCTGAGCTCACCGGTGCTTTGCCAAACCCTAACCCTAGCCCTAGGTCGTCAAGTAGGTCACCCTGAAGCCTTAACCGAGCTCGGGAGAGCTCGACATTGCCAAAAATGGCAATAGCGCTACCATGCACCTCCACCGCACTGCCATGCTCACTGCCACCATGTCTAACCACCGTAATCGGCTCAACCACATACACCACTAGACATGGGTTGACGAGGGGAGCACGATGGTGGTGGTGGTTTCGCCGAAAACCTTGTCGTCGACGAGTTCTTGCCTGTCAAGCCATGCCCTTGCTCTATGTGTCTATCGTGTGGGTCATGCTGACTGTGGGCCCCTGCTGTCAGCCACAGTGGGTGTATAGACCGGGTGTATGTAGTATATTTTGGATTTTTGAGTGTTTTTCTTTATTTGTTTTCATAGATTTTGTAGCAAACTTCAAAAATTGATATCTTGAGCTAGGGTTGTCCAATTTGAGTGAACCAAATTTTGTTGGATTCATCATGAAGTGTACTATTTGATAAAAATATGAAACCTACTATTTGGGATATTTTTCTGGTGGAATTAAACTGAGCTATATAAGTGCTTTTAAATTTGTTTCCATCTTGTAAGATGCATATCTTGAGCTAGGGAAGGGCAAACATTGTGATTAGAATTTTTCTGGTCTTGTGTTGACATGCTCTAGCTAGGAAAAATGCTAAACCTACCATAGGAAAATTTGGGATATGGTCTTTCTATTTAATCTTAATTAATTGCTAGTTTCTAGCGAAAATAAATGGGGTAAAAATACATAACATATGATCATGCAAATTTTTACACAATGTTCTTATGCTAGGATGAAAGTAAGAAAAATAGGAAATATGTTGTTTCACACTTTTCACTAGGCTAAACTATTTTTGCTAAAATAAGCCTATGCAACTTGTCATTTTTGTAGAGGTTGCTATACTTATCCAAATGGCATGATATTTGTATAGTAGACTATTGGGGTCATATGTAACGTACTGTAATGTTCTCAGAATTTATTGAGCGCTAGAAATATTTATCTTTTAAATCACCTTATTACATAAGGAAATTAATAAATGCATGTAAATAAGTTATTGGGGTTTTACCATGATGATTTCTAGGGTGCTTCTGATGCATATGGTCTGTTGGTATTGGTAGTTATGCTCAAAGTTAATTGGTTTTAGGCAGCTAGTTAATTATTGCTCTATAATTCAACTAGATGGCTGCATGTGTAGTTTCTGTTGTGGTGACAATTTCATGATGATAATGATCTTTCCTGTGAAACTTGTTAATACCAAAGTTGTATATAACTTACTCATCTTGCTTTTCCTAAAATTTTATGGTCATAGGCCTAATGGTTTAAGAGTTATAGCTGTTAGAAGTCTGTTAGATTTGCTTGTCCTCTTTACAGATCTGAAAGATTGAATTGTTTGACCTAGATAGCTACTGAATCACCTTAAGATGATTAAAAGAACGTTGTAGACAATTTTATAAGCTTTACAAAAAGTCCAAGATCATATTGTTTGGATGTGTAAAACTCTAGTTATGGTCAAAACAAGTGGCTGCTGTCTTGTAGTCCAGAAAATATTTTAAATAGGTGTTTGTTTAATTACTAAAGAAGAGATATGCACCTACTCAGTAAAAGAAAATTTATCTTGTTATCACCCTAATACATTACTGTTAAGTACACTTATGAGTATGCATTTTATCATATTATATCATCCATGTCATTATCTATGCATCCATAATATCTTATTTCATACTCATACATATAGCATCACCCGAAGGAGTAACCCTACTGGAATTAGAAGAAGTGTCGGAGGACAATCAAGAGGCACCCCAACCTGCAGCTCCCAAAGGAGAGGAGCCAGCCACTGACGAACTTCCAGAGTGCCTTGACCACCGACCCACTTCTTTCCTAAAAGGCAAGCCCCGGAGCATTATAAGCCTCCTATGTTTTATAAAATATCACTTGAGTCATTTATGTTTGATGCATTAGGTTATAAGAGTTGATTGGAAACCCTTGATGCATCGAACTACCTTGTCCAGATATATATACCTTTAACCTAGTATAGGTCTAGGATCAAATAACTGCTTAGCAATGCTTAGCTCGGTAGAAGTCGGGTGATTTCCTATCACTTGCGAGATATAGGTGGACACTGACCATGGTTGGCTATATTTGCTATCATGTAAACGAACCTTGGGATGTTGTAAATTGAGGCTGGACAGAGTCTATGTTGTAGGTTGACTCATGTGATTCCGTCTGCACTGATTAAGGACCGCATCGTTGTTGGTCCTCGGTAATTTTGAATGCATGCCTCTCATTTAGCTGATCGGATAACTCATTCCGACCGTGAAGCTAAGTAGCTCAACTTAGTCTAGGCCTTGTTCTATTAGAGTGCGCACAATTGAGGTAGTAAGGATGTGTGGGGAGCCGGTGTGAGGCCAAGGGCAGGTTAGAGTCCTGATCGACCTGGCATCCAGTAGTGTCCTTGATTATGTGGTGCTGATCGAACATGTGAATTGGACCCAAGTTGTACCAAAGGTGACCTAAGGTGACCATTGATCTGGTCTACCTAAGTTTGTCTTAGGAATACTTCCTAGCTAGGTACAATCGATTCGAATCGCCATCTCTCCCAGATAGTGAGAAACTTGACTGAGCTTCCTTCTATCGTAGTGATAATGGCAAGTGAATGATATAATAAATTGCTATGGTTACTATTGTTCTGTCACTACTAAGATACCACATGTTTAGCATAGGTTAGTTGCCAATCTAGAGATGAATAGCTATAATTAACTTGATGACTGAATTATAAAATGTATAGCTGAATTAGTAGCTTTTTATGCAAAATGTTGTCAAGCTAGCTCCACTTATAAAGCCTTGCATGATCCTTGGAGTCACTTTATTTTTGGTTTATGATGGGTAAGTCTAGCTGAGTACCTTCTTTGTACTCAAGGTTTATTTCCCACTTGTTCCAGATAACACTGTTTATTATGGCTACTATAAGAATTGCTTCTGTCCCGCTGTGGATGAGGAGCAGGCCTTGGGCAAGGCGCTTCTACTTATATATCTTATCTGTGATGCTTTTGTGGGTGGTCATCACAAACTGGCTTGTATTAAACAATGGTGTGAGACGTTGGTTTAAAAACTACTTTGCTTTCGCTACTACTTTATTTGAACTTGGTTTGTAATAACTTTAATCGTACTCTGATATATGGCAATATATTAGTGAACTCTATGTAACATGTGGCATGTATGTTGAATCATGTACGATCTTGGTTGTATGTTGGCAATGAATCGAGACCCTTCGTGGTACTCGATGGACTATTGGGTTTATATGGGCTCAAGTATGATAGTGTGACCGCTTGTGGGCTACCATTGTACTTGTGCTCTTATAAATTGGATGGTTCTATTACACTGCTCCAACTACGGCCAACATCTATACTAGACCAACAGTCAATGTTGGAGACAATGGATTTGACCTCAAGCCAGCCCTCATCGACATGGTGCAAGTAATCTAGTTTTGTGGAAAGACACATGAAGATGCAAGTGCACATCTCCAACACTTTCTAGAGATTTGTAGCACTTTCACCATCAAAGGAGTGACCCAAGATGCCATACTACTTCACCTCTTCCCATTCTCACTCTTGGGGAAGGCAAGGCAATGGTTCTACGCCAACAATGATAGAAATACTACATGGGATAACTACTCCACTACCTTCCTAGCAAAGTTCTTTCCTACAGGCAAGACTAATGCTCTGCGTGGGAGAATTTCAAGCTTTTAGCAACAACATGATGAATTTGTCCCTGAGGCATGAGAACGCTTTCAACATTACATTACAGAATGCTCTCATCTTGGGATTGTAGAATTGGCTACTCATGTAGACTTTCTACCATAGGTTGACTAAAAGTACCCATAAGACTATGGATGCTACTGTTGGAGGTGCATTCCTATCACTCACCATACTAGCTACAATAGCTCTTGTGGAGAAGGTGGCCTCCAACCAAGGTTGGAATGAAGAATGTCTTCAGACCCACAAGAGAGGTGGAGGTATGCATCAACTCAAGGAGGTAGACATGTTGTCTGCCAAGATGGACCTACTGATGAAGAAGCTTGAAGATCAAGCCAATGAGAAGCAAGAAGTCATGCACATTCATGATTCTCGCATGACATGTGAAGAGTGTGGAAATACTGGGCATTCAGGGAATAGCTGTCCTGAAACCCAAGAGGATGTAAATTTTGTCAACAACAGCAACTACTTTCGTCCTCAATAGAATCAAGGATGGAACCAGCAACAAAGACCGAACTACTAAGGTAACTATCAAGGTAATAATTTTAATAATTTTGATCAACCGCCCTTGAGAGAATTAATTGCTAGCCAATCCAAACTTATGGAGGGATTATCTAGAAAGGTAGCTACCAATGATAAAATTCTAGAGAACATAAATAACAGAATGAATAGCTTTGATTCTGCCATTAAGAACCAGCATAGCTTTAATAAAATGATAGAATCACAAATAGCTTAGTTGGTAGCTGTTGTTCCTCTGTTCGACAAAGGTAAGATTCTGGGGCAACCGAAAGATCTAGAAACTACAAATCTTGTTGATATTCACAATGCAACATATTATTATATACAATCATCGATGGGAAGGTGGATAGACTATACCTTGATAGAAAAGAAGAGCGATCCAGGGAGACCTGTCATCCCCTTCGCCATTGGACCTCACATTTTCAAGAAGTTGTCTATGACTTCAGAGCAAGTATCAACATCATGCCTAAGGTAATTCATGATCAAATTAATAAAGATACTTTGTTGTACACAAATATGCATTTGCAGCATGCAGATCAGTCACTCTATTACCCTAGGAGTGTTCTTGAAGATGCCATTGTTTGAGTGGGACAATCATATGTTCCCATAGACTTTGTGGTTTTGGAAATAGGTGGAGATGTAAGGGCACCCATTATTTTTGGCCAACCTTTCCTAAGCACCGCAAAAGCCATCATATACATTGACAATGCCAAGATCTGCTTCAGAATCAAGGATAGGAAGGAGAAGTTTTCTTTCAAGAACCACATCCTACAATCTCCTAGACATCTGCAGATGCCTTACCTGCCCAAAGAGACAACAGTGACCAAGAAGAAGAAGAATATTAGAAGGAGGAAGAACAAGGCCAGGTAGCCTCAAGAAGAACCAGTTAACAAGATCAACACACTTTGATCAGGGTATGACCACCTACTCGCTTCACCATTCCTTGCTAAGAAGGATGACCCCGGCGTACTATTGGTATATTTAACGCACACAGATAAATTCGCAAGCATACGAATACCGCTATAGCTTTCACTCAGAAGTATTCCAAGTATCGTATCCATAGGGAAACATGTGAGACTAACTACGGTCTAACTTAACTAAGGGTAGCAACAAGGTTAGGATAAATAGGAGCGTAGAGAGGATAACTAAAGTTCTCTAGTTCTAACTTGGGTAAGCTTATGTCTTCTACTATTCAACTAGGGATATTACTAGGGAAAGACACCAGCAGAGGATGCTTTCCTTCGCAACCGCGTCCTACGTGCGCCTATAGATAGGAGGTGGACTACAAAGGATCAACGAAGCTATATAGAACTTATGTCACTCACGCGATCTATCACCTTCTGGAATGCAGGGTGCATCCACAATTAACCTAAGTCTAAGCACCACGCTTACACTTACGATTAATACTCTACTCCCTCTAGAACAGGAATAAAGCACTCAAAAGAGACGTGAACTTGAAGAACAATATAAACAAGATGTTTACTTGAATCAGAAGTTGATTACTAGAGAAATCTCAGAGGCAATCTCAAATAGAACTTGAATCTGCCAAGGTACAAGCCATAGAGAGAGCACCGATAGGCTAGCACCTCCTTCAAACTCTTCCCTCACTCTCTATCCTGCTATTATTTATAAGACTAGATCCTATAGAGGACTAATCTTCTCTTGATAGCTGGCTTTGATCCTAACAAGGACAATATGAACTAGGGTTTTAGGATGGCTCCAGGGAGGGTGGTAGAGGCTGATATATATAGGCTGGAGCATCCAACGTGAGCCCTTGGATCAAATCGACTTAAAGGACAGCGTAGATGCAACCTAGGAGGCCATGGAGAACCAACATAACAACGGGAGGCTGACATGGGGGGCCATAGGTTGAGCAGCCTCTAGGTGGAGCTGGCCGGTCCCAAATGTCAGACACACAGGCTCCGCTTCGGTGATTCGCCTTCTAGAGTCTTCTAGAGTATTCCCACATCGATTACACGGCAGAATTCCATAATTTCCTTTGATGAATAGGTCCCCCTTAATAGTTTTCTAGATAAACCCTGCTGAAAATACAGATTCCCCAAAACTCGTGGAATTTATTAGTTTAAATCCCAATACCTATGTTTGGTTATGGAATTAAGTATATATGCAGGTTATGTTGATGGTTTATAATTGATGTTAGTGATCGTCAACACATACCCACGATCGAGAGTACCATTGGACAAAGAATTTTTCACAAGACCTTCTGTGACATTGGGTCGGGTGTCAATATAATGTTCAAGTTAACGTATGAATACTTATTCGGTGATGAACCTTTGTTCCCTACATATATGCAATTGTAGATGGCGGACCAATCAATCCAATTTCCAGAAGGAATAGCAAAAGATATCATGGTAAGAATACACGATCAGTTTGCCCCTGCTAACTTCATGGTTCTAGACATGGGTGAAGAAGAAGATGATACACCTATTATGTTGGGAAGACCATTCCTCAACACAACCAACGCAATCATCTACGTCGGATCTGGACAAGTCCACTTCCAATTCCCTAGAGAAAAGATACGCTATTATTTTAATAGTTATACCAGTTATGAGCAGCCCAAGAAGACTCGCTCTATGAGGAGACATCGATCATCCCAATGCTGGAAGAATCAACCTCCAAAGAATGAATGGAAAGAAGATGAAGAACCTAAAGAAGTTGAGAAAGATGAACCTACTCCACCTAAGTCAAGCCCATAAACCAAGCAGGTATGGAAAGAAAAGGTGATATCACCATTAGAGACACCGTCACAAGATGTGTAGCCATCTGGGTCTCCATTGTTGAGACCAGATGATGCACCTGAAGAGTGAAGAACTTTTTTCTAGCCAAGTCCTATCCAGAGGACTTAAAAATCCAAACCCTAACCGTGAGGTAACATCGGTAGTTATCCATATTTACTTTTTAGTATTGCATGAATTACTTTTCACTTTAGCATATTCATTTTTATGCATTAGCATTACATTTAGAAAATAAAGATAAAAAGTTTTATGACTGCATTACATCATTGCATCATAAAGCCTAAGCCCCATATGAAAAAATTTCTCGATGTGTAAAAGCCCAAGGGCATATTCACTGTAGTGGCATAAAAATAATAATAATAATAATCATATATTATGCATGCATATTTTCTTTCTATATTATATAAATAAGAATATCCAAAAAAATATTAAATAGACATCCTACTAGAACTTTGCCAATTAGGAAATCTGTCTAAACCCCAAAGGACAACAAATCTCTAAATGGCTGACCGCTAACCCCTTATCCTAATCTGTGCCAAGAGTTTTGGTGTTCTTGTTGGAGTATTTTGCATGATGATCAAGAGTAAAGTCATCCATCCGCTGTATATTTTCCCGAACTGTCGCTACACTCGCTGCACGAGGAATACAATTTCTAGATGGATGAGAAAGACTTCTATTGGTAGACTCACTCTAAGAAAGACCACAACAACATCCAACTTAGGGGAGGAGCATCCCCCATGTATCTAGCTAAGTATTTCTTTCTCTTTTGGTTTTACTATTTTTAAGTTTGCTTCATATTTGCTAATGAAATCAAAAGATGCATAACAAACTAAAAGCAAAATAAAAATTTATCTTAGCTAGTTATATATATATATATTAAGGTGTGATCTTAATTTTTGAAAACAAAATAAAAGGTGTGTTAAGTTTTCTTTAAGCTTGATTTTTAAGAGCTAAATAAAATAAATGAATTCTGAGGATAATCTCTTGCAATGGAAATAATGAATAGTTGCTCTATCGTAATTCCTTTCAAGTACCTAGTTTTTAGCCTTGAATTCTCCTAAGTTTTGGATATGACTGTTTTGATATAAGAATTTACTCTGAACTTAAAACTCGTAGGTAGCATATGCTTGATCTAAGTCTAGGTAATTGATAGATATGATATGAGAAGGTCTGAGCTGTTGTTTATCTTGTTCCAAGTGACACTAAAGTTCTAGAGATTTATCTTTTAAAAAATATGAAAATCCTACATGATGAGCTCCTATATGACAAAGCTTGTATTCCTACCAGAGCCGTATATAATATTTAGATTAGGAAAATTTCCACTCATATATGCTGCTTGCATTGCATTGAGTTTAGTCAAGCTTTGTTGACCCTTATGAGAGGTTTGTCATGCTTTTAAAATCAAGATCACGTACACACCACCCAAATATGTACTACTCCTACACTGGGGGTAAGCGCAATAACATGCCATTCCATCTAGAACCATCCAAAAATGTTTTACTCCTACACTGGGAGTAAACACCAAAAATATTCTTGATAGGATATGCACCAAATAAATGCTCCAAAGTTCTTGTTGCTATCTCTCAAAAGTTCTATTGCAGAAAAGAAGCATGTGGCTATGCAAAAGTTATTCAAAAAAAGAAAGATGAGAAAAATGGATAAGCGTCTGAGATATTTAAAACAATGGGTACTTAGATGCCCACTCGGAAATAAAAAGAGAAGAAAACATGAATAAGATAGCCCATGTTTTCTTGCAAAGTTGTTTTCAAGTTTCAAAAGATAGATATGTTTTCAAGGAGCATAGTAGAATTAGGGTAGCCACCAAATATATCCATCATACATCCACACACATGCACATATTAATTTGATTGTATGAATCAACTCTCTTTGGATCCGAGGTTTGACTTTACAATATATGTATTGCAAGTATGCTCTTTCATGCTTTTCCACTCCTATGAGCTCCACATAAGCCTTAGTTGTAGGAAGAGAAAGGCATAACATCACTTTTGCCTTGGTGAGGATCCACAAATACCACATATATTGAGAGACTTGAGAGTGTCATACAAAGGAAGCTCTGAGTTTTATTTTAAAAATCTATAAAAAAAACTCTAGAATAATGGTTGAGCAAAGAACTTGAGACATAGTGCTTGACTTGATCATTCTATCTTTCAAATGCTCAAGACCCAAGTGAAGGCAAAAAAGCTCCATGGTTGAAGATAATATGGGTACGTTTGAAAGTCAGATCGGTTTATTCCAATCTGGAGGAGAATTCTTGTTTGAACGCATGTGTACTCTTGAGGAGTGAAAGCATCAACGCAACTCCTGATCCATTTACTAAGTTTAGCTTTGCTGAGGGACTAGCAAAGGTTAAGCTTGGGGGACTTTGTTGATGGTAGTTAACAACCATTATAAACCATCAATATAACATACATAAGGGCATAAATATAATCACCAACGAAGGTCTAGGGGTTTAAACTAACAAATTCAACAAGTTTTAGTGAATCTATATTTTCTGTAGGGTTTATCGAGAAAATCGTCAAGGTGGACCAAGATGCCAGATTTAATTGCGCTTATCCATAGTGAAACGAACACCAGAAGGTTCTAGAAGACTCAAGAGGACTCCACACCGAAGCAGAGGGCGAGACGATGGCCCCACCTATAGGCCGCCTGTCCCCTAGGGCCCACCTATCAGCCCTCTGTTGTTATGTCAGTTCTCTAGTGCCTCCTAGGTTGCATCTACGCCATCCTTTAAGTTGGTTTGATCCAAGGGCTTATGTTGGATGCTCTGGCCTGTATATACCAGCCCCTGCCACCCCCATAGGCATAACCCTAGTCATCAAGTCATTTGAGAAGATAGAAACCCTAATCACCCTCAGAGCTCCACCATATTCTAGGGCATAGCTAGTTAGGCTAGGTCTAGAGGGAGGCAAGCAGGCTTAGCTAGGTTCCCGATCATGTCAAGAGTGTGGTTTCATATAATCTTTGTACCCCCTCTCTTTTGTACCTCTATTATTTTTATACGCTTGCTATAATTGTTATGACAATATTAGTATTCATCTTATTCATGTGTCTTCGTTATAATGTTCAATGTCTACTTTGATTCTATACTTAGTATAGCTAGTTTATCATTATGTTTATGCATAAGTTTATATAGCTCTCAATCTAAAGTACACGGGGTGGGTGGTCGACATTGTGTAAGCATGGTGCTTATACGTTGTTTACCAGCAGATACACCCTATATTCTAGGTCATGTGGTAGATTGCGGATGTGACACTCCCGTTGAGTCCTTTGTAGTCCACTCCCCGAATATAGGTGCAAGTAGGGTCCGGTTACGAAGGAAGAACAAGCTTTGTTCTTAATCTTCCTTAGTAATATCCCTTATGTGTAGATATAAAGATAACCTTAGCCATGACTACTAGGTGTAATTGCACTAATCAATGTATGCTTTGACTTGTAATTAAGAATAACTTAGGAATTATTCCTCTAATATTCTACCTAACCATGCTAATGCCATAGAAAGAAGTACTCTAATATTCTATCAAGGAGAGCTTGGCTCTTTTAAAGAAGAGAGAAATCTCGGTATGAATACTATGAAGAGTTCTTCCAAAGTCTTGCTCTCATATTATCAATATAGTTGTGCTATGGAATTAGAGCATAGTCTTCATGTTATAATCGTGACATATTGTTGACAAAAGTTAACAACCATTATAAACCGTCAATATAACATACATAAGGGCATAAATATAATCACTAACAAAGGTCTAGGGGTTTAAACTAACAGATTCCATAAGTTTTAGTGAATCTTGATTTTCTGCAGGGTTTATCCACAAAACCATCAAGGTGGACCAAGATGTTAGATTTAATTGTGCTTATCTAGAGCAAAACGGACACCAGAAGGTTCCAAAAGACTCGAGAGGACTCCACACCAAAGCGGAGGGCGAGATGCCATGGCCGGCCCCACCTACAGGCCGACCAGCCCCTAGGGCCCACCTGTTAGCCCCTCGTTGTTATGTCGGTTCTCCACCGCCTCCTAGGTTGCATCTATGCCATCCTTTAAGTCAGTTTGATCCAAGGGCTCATGTTGGATGCTTTGGCCTATATATACCAGCCCCTACCACCCCCTAGCCATGACCCTAGTCATCAAGTCATTTGAGAAGACAGAAACCCTAGTCATCCTTAGAGCTCCACCATATTCTAGGGAATAGCTAGTTAGGCTAGGTCTAGAGGGAGGCAAGCAGGCTTCGCTTGGATTCCCGATCATGTCAAGAGCGTGGTTTGGTATAATCTTTGTACCCCATCTCCTTTGTACCTTCATTATTTTTATATGCTTGCTATAATTGTTATGACAATATTAGGATTCATCTTATTCATGTTCTTCGTTATAATGTTCAACGTCTACTTTGATTATATACTTAGTATAGCTACTTTATCATTATGTTTATGCATAAGTTCGTATAGCGCTCACTCTTATGTACACGGGGTGGGTGGTTGACATTGTGTAAGTGTGGTGCTTATACGTTGTTTACCTGCAGATACATCCTATATTCTGGGTCATGTGGTAGATCACGGATGTGACACTCCCATTGAGTCCTTTGTAGTTCACTCCCCGAATATAGGTGCATGTAGGGTCCGATTACGAAGGAAGAACAAGCTCTATTCTTAATCTTCCTTAGTAATATCCCTTATGTCTTGATATAAAGATAACCTTAGCCATGACTACTAGGTGTAATTGCACTAATCAATGTATGCTTTGACTTGTAATTATGAATGACTTAGGAATTATTCCTCTAATATTCTACCTAAATATGCTAATGCCATAGAAAGAATCACTCTGAGTGATTTATCATTATTGATGATCAATACTTATCATATATATATAGCCTATCCTATGACTTACCCCTGTTATGAGTAGAATATTGGTTATGGTTTACTTCTCTATCAATAGTATAAGTTATCAATACATGTCCATGCTAGACCTTCCCTGAGGTAAAAATATAAATAACGATACCTGGAATACTCCTGGGTGAAGTGCTACAATGGTATAATTATCTATGCGCTTGCAAATTCTTTTCATTCATATATTTATATATTCTTCCTAGTCACATAAATTAATAAAGAACTACTTAGTATTATGCTTGTAGTAATGCTATGTAGTACCTACAAGCATCTCTGTCATCATCACTAGGGATAACAACCTTGTCAAGTAATGTTAGGAGATATAGGTTTATAATAGGTGGCTACTAAACAAGTGACAAGTTAATAAATACCAACACATATGAACTAGCACATAGTTTGTATGTTATGAGCTTAACATGTAGAACTTTATGCTTAATCATTCATATGACTTGTATGATTAGATGTAGAGCTAAGTTGAGGTGGTGGTTCATCATTCCTTTGGGTTTGCCCATGCCCTATGCTTGTCGATCTGTAGGGTTGGAGTCCTGGGGGGATGTGGGTAGTTTCTTTGTATACGGGCATGGTGCCTAGGTGCATAGGAACCTTCTGATATGATGGTACTCCACGGTTGAGGGGTAGGCAGCAGGTGGTGACAGTCATGTCCGTCCCTTGTAATCCTCCACGTTCGAGTATTGTGTAGGAGTCTTAAAGTCTCTCGCGCTTGCTGGCAGACCAGTGCTCGGAGATCTTCCATCCATCTTACACTTAGTTCTAGCTCTAACCATGTAATTTGTATGATCATCAACTGTTCTATGCACGGCTATATTAGAACAAGCCTGCTCCACTTAGGAATATTCTTTTATTCTTTGTTTCTCTTTTATCCTTGAGGTTGGCCCAAGTGTGTGTCCACTATCCTTAAAAATACCTTGTTTACCCCTATCATAAACTTTGGTTCGCTATGCAAGCATGTAATCTTGTTCATATCCATGCTAGACTCTTTACACCATGCCTTTGTTTGGGAAAATATAAATAATGATACCCTGAATACTTTCGGGTGAAATGCTACAATGATATATCTGTGCGCTTGCGGATAATGTCTATAATCGTTAAGAACTATCATGTTGGTGTTCCTTGTCGGCATTGCTAATCTTAGTGATGGAACTAAGAAGTACCAACAAGCATTTCTAGTGCTGTTGCTAGGAATGGATTCCATCTCCTTACTTGGACATTGCGCTAAGAAATGCCAACAATAGGCCCACCCGCAGGTCAGCTGGCCCCCTGGGCCCACATGTCAGTCCCCCTTCACTATGTCGGTTCTCCACCGCCTAATAGATTAGATCTATTCTATTGCTTTTCGTCAGTTTGATCCGATGGCTCAGGATTGATGGTTCCCCCTATATATATCAGCCCCTACCCCCCTGGCAGAATATCTCCTCCATAATCATCTATCATTGTCAAGAGAAGAACCTTAGAGCTCCACAAATATTTAGGGCATAGCTAGTTAAGTTAGATCTAGGGGGAGGCAAGCTTCGCTTGGATTCCTAATCTTGTCAAGAGCGTGGCTTGGTATAGTCTTTTGTATCCTCTCTTGTATCTTTCATATTCCATATGTTTGCTACATTTGTTATGACATTATTCTTAATATTATTCAAGTTCCTAGTTATCATGTTCATCGTTTACTTTGATTATATGCTGAGTCTAGCTAGATTATCTTTATGTTCAAGCATAAGTTCATATAGCGCTCACTCTAATGTACACGGGGTGAGTGGTCGACATTGTGTAAGTGTGGTGCTTATACGTTGTTTACCTGTGACACTCTTGTTGAATCCTTTGCCATGTGGTAGATCACAAGTGTGACACTCTTGTTGAGTCCTTTGTAGTCCACTCCCCGAATATAGGACAAGTAGGATCTAGTTGTGGAAGAAGTCAGGCTCTGTTCTTGATCTTCCTTAGTAATATCCCTTATGTGTAGATATGAAGTTGATCTTAGCCATGATTATTAAGTGTAATTGCACTAATTATAGTATGCTTTGACTTGTAATTAAGAATGACTTAGAAATTATTTCTCTATTGTATCTACTTAGCCATGCTAATGTCATCCAAAGGAGTACTCTAAGTGTTCAATTATCAATTATCATTTAACATTCATATTACATTTATCCCTTGACTTACCCTAGTTGTGAGTAGAAGATTGGTTACGGTTTATTTCTCCATCATAAGTATAAGTTATCAATATATTTCCTTTTTCTCATCCTTCCCTATGGTAAAAATATAAATAATGACACCTGGAATACTCCCAGGTGAAGTGCTACAATGGTATATTATCTATGTGCTTACACAACTCTTCATTTATATAATTGCATTAATTCTGAGTCACAATAAAATACCAAAGTACTTCTTAGTGTCATTCTAGTAATGATGCTAGAAAGTACCAACACCCATTCAATTCCAAGCTCTCCAAGTTTCTCCAAGCTTTCTAGATTAGCTTAGCTTTAGAGTAGTAGTCTAGTAGTGGAAGTAGAGCAAGAGCAGAGCTTCTCTCGGAGTCTGAAAGAGTCTTCTGGGTCTGGTATAGCTCTTTTTGTAATTCTATCATTTAGCATTTACTTTATTCAGTACTTTATATTCAGTACTTTATTCAGTATTATTGCTTTGCTTTGCTTTGCTTAAGTACTTATTCATTATTGTTCATCATTAGTGAGCTTTGGTGCTTATTGCTTGGCATTAGTAGCATAGGTTATCTTTTAGTTAGTAGTCGTTCGTTAGTATCGGTTCCACCGTCTGGTTAGGGTGTTTTGATCTCATTTCATGGGAGCTCGGATTGAAGTAGTAAGCCTATAGATTAAGCGAGATGCTTAGGCTATAGATTACCTGTGGATATGGCTAGGCCTTCGGATAGATTATGGTAGTTGGCAAGTGGTGACAACCTTGTCCATCCTCTGTATTCCACCACATTAGGTCTAGTTATTAAATCGTAGGGCTCATGGCAGACCTTATCTATTTAACTCTCCTAGTTGGAAGGTGGGTTGTGCCCTAAAGCACTAGCATATTTCTCCTAGTCATTAGTTTACCCCTTGTTACTAAAAGATATACCGCTCGCTCTCCCACCTAGCTATCTCTAGTGTAGCTTGTTTAGTAGTTGGTTTAGGTAGTTCACACTCAACCTACCATTATCATTCACCTACCTAGGATACACTTAGGATTACCTTTAGCAATCCTAATGTAAAAATATAAATTTAGCCTTCTGCCTTCCTGTGGGAAAATATAAATTTGACACTCGATACTCACTGAGCGAAGTGCTACGTGTTAGTTCTGTGCGCTTGTGGAATTCCTCCACTAGTCGTTAAGAAGTATCAACAAGCATTTCTGGCGCCGTTGCCAGGGAAGGCAACTAGCATCGAATTTTTTTTGTGTTAGCTTTGCTAACTAGGCTTTTTGTTATCCTAAGTAGTTTATCCTTTTCTACTCATATCCTATCACTACCCAACACAACCATGGCCGATAAGTCCATTCGTGATTTTTCTACACCCTCGGCTACTAATGTAGCCACTAGACCCAATGTTATCAATGGGGATGCTAACTTTGAGCTTAAATCAGCGTTAATTATGATGGTTCAAGGTAGTCCATTTTGTGGGAAAGCCCATGAGGATGCAAATGCTCACCTCCAATACTTTTTGGAGATTTGTAGCACATTCACCATAAAGGGGGTGACCAAAGAGGCTATACGTCTTCGTCGTTCCCCTTCTCTTTGTTAGGAAAGGTAAGCAATGGTTTTACTCTAACCCCAACGCTGTAGATACCTAGGACAAGTATTCCAACACTTTCCTAGTCAAGTTTTTCCCTATGGGAAGGACTAATGATCTTCACAATAAGATCTCTAGTTTTCAACAACTAGCAGATGAGTCGATTCCTGAAGCTTGGGAACAGATGCAAGAGTATGTCTCTACATGCCCACACCATGGCATGGAAGACTGGCTTTTGATCCAGAACTTCTACCATGGATTAGTTTTGTTAGATAGGAGCCATTTAGATGCTGGTGCTGGTAGAGCATTCTTTTCGCTAAGTGTTGCAGATGCCAAGACACTGATCGAGAAGATGGTCTCCAACCTAGGATGGAGCGACGATCGACTCCAACCCCATAAACGAGGTATGCATTCAATTAAATAAATTAACATGCTTTCAGCTAAGATGGATATACTCGCGAAGTGAGTAGAACATTATGAGAAAATAAGTGCCCAAGAGACACTCAAAGCCATGGATTCCCACATTACTTGTGAAGTCTGTGGAGATGTTGGACATTCAGGAAATTCCTATCCTGAGACCCCAGAGGATCTTAACTTCATCAACACCGACAACGGGTTTCATCCACAACAACATCAAGGATGGAATCAGCGCTCCAACAATCAAGGGGGTAACAATTATTACTCTTCTCAACGTGTGAATAATCAAGGTAATAATAGTTATGCTTTCCTTAAAGATCTTGTTTATAGCAATGGTAGAATGACTGATAGCATTAATAAGAAGTTGCATGCTCATGACAAGATGTTGGAAAATATAAATGCTAAATTGGATGAGTTTTCTTCTGCCTTAGACAATCAACTTAGTTTCAATAAGAAGATAGAAACCCAATTAGCCCAAATAGTTGTTGCCATACCATCCTATAAAAAAAGATAGAATTCCTGGCAAACCTGAAGGAACCATGGAGACAGCCAACCGTGTCATGGCAAGGTATGACTTTTTTCTAAAAATGGTTGGGGTTTCCTATTAAGAAAGGTGACCCTAGGAACCCCGTCATTACTTGCTCCATAGGACCCCACACTTTTCATAATGCCATTTGTGATCTAGGGTCTAGTGTTAACATTATGTCTAAGAAAACTCATGATAGATTGTTTTACACTACCTTAGCTCCAACCTTAGTTTACTTACAGCTAGCTGATCAATCTACCTATTATCTCGAGGGAGTAGCCACTGATTTATTAGTTAAAGTGAGAGACACTTTTGCCCATGTAGATTTTATGATCTTAGACATGGGCAATGACAAGGATACAACATTAATCCTTGGTCGTCCTTTCCTTAATACCGTAAATTCTTGCATATATGTGGCTTCTGGGCAAATCCAATTCCACTTTGCTAGAAAGAAATATTTACTTTTGCCTCTAGACAATCCCTCTTTGATAAAAACAGGAAAAGAAGAAGCATCCAAAGAGAATCATGATGAAGAAACCAAATCTAATTGAAGAACCAGAGAAGCCTGTCAAGAAGAAGAACAGAAAGAGATGGCGTAAAAAGAAAGATCTGTCCTCAAATTCGTCATCCCCTGATCTCGACAAGGCCTCCGAGGTGGAACAAGAGGAAACACCCCCACTCAAGGAAGAATGACCTTGAGCCCATCAAAAAGGTAAGTTTTCTATCCCTTGCATATTTACCATATTTTAAGTATTTGCATCTCATATTTCAATTTCCAATAAATTTGCTTTGCATTGAATAATTAGTTAGTTGCATTTAGCTACTCTATGTTAATAATAAAGTTCTGTAGTAGCTATGCATGATAGGGTTTGCATTTAAATAAAATAAACTATAAAAACATATTTAATAAATAAATATTAATGAATAAGTTATCTAGTAGTAATAGGTTGTAACTCCCTAAAAATTTCATCTTTTGAATTAGCCTAAATTAATTTAATTATGCTTTTATGCGTGCATACAAATTTAGGAGAATAATAATTTTTGCCAAATTAAAATAAATCATAAGGTTATTAACATGTTCATGCATTCATGTTGTTGCATTTTTGTTCTTGTATTGTCTGGTTTTGAGCAAAACTCAAAAGGATTTAAAATTCTTTTGAAAATGCATTTGAAAATTTGTTTAAGAAAAGAAAAGGATTTCATCCTCCCCCTCACTCCTTTTGGCCTGGTGGCCATCTCCCCCTCTCGGCGCAGTGGCCCAGCCTGCCCTCAGGCCTAGATCGGCCTCCTCTCTCCCTCCTCACATGGGGCATAGCCCAGCAACTAGCAGTAGTCACAGCCCGCGCCGCATCCTCCCGCTATCACTGCAGTAGGGCCCTGCCTCCCCTTCTCTCTCAGCTGCTGGCAAGTAGACCCCACACGACAGCCGAATGGGACTTCATCTCCTACCTTCGTCTGAACAAAATGGACAACGCCATCGCCGTCGCTCGTCTGCAAGGACCAAGCCGCCACGCAGACCAAGCCACCGCGTGGACCCATCCATGTATACCAGGCCCCGCACACCCCGTAGCCGCCCACGACCCTTTCCCCGCCCGCGAGTCACTCTCTTGCATGAGCACCAAGTCATGACCGCCATGGCCGACATGACAAGCTCGAGACCCGGCCTCTTCTCTCCCTCCACACCCTCCTCTACTCACTTCAATGGACGGAGGCGTCACGCACATAGCCCGCATCCACCTAGTCGCTCCTCGATCCATATCTTGCCCTGCAGTGCTAGCGCCACCAACCACCACCACCATTGACGAGCACACCTCCAAACTCTCAAACTCCCACTATAGGCCACCTCTCGCCTCACCAATCCCACCATTGGCCTTTCAAGGACATGCCAAAGCTCCTCAGATACATCTTGCAATCGATCCGTGGCCTTTTGGCCTCTCACCGACCTCGTCGGAGTTGTCGTCCGCTCGCTGAGCCGTACGCCATCGTCGAAGCCGCCTCCGACCGCCAGAATCCCCATGGTGAGCTCGCCTTCATCTCCTCTTTTAGCCCGTGTTTTTACTGAGACAAATCATGGCATGTAGGTCCATCTCTGTGTTCGCCGGCGAACTCGCCACGCCTCCAATGGCAGCCGTCTCCTGTTCTGGCAGGCTGAAATCCCCTCCCTCTCTACCATCTAATCTGAGCCATCCAATCCCAGAATAACGGCTCGCATGGAGTCAATACCGGTTAGCCGTTCAAGTTTTGCAAAAGAACCCCCGTGTTTGAACTGATTGATGGCTGTGGTCCCTACGCCGATTTTAAAATCTGATTTTTATTTATTTTATTTCGTATATAGTTCGTAGTATTTACGGTTTTGCCATCTAGCCCTTAGAAACCTCATATCTTCTCGGTTTAAACTCCGTTTTGATCCATTCAAGTTACGTTAGATTCATAACAATATAATCTACGCGTTAGTAACAATGTTTACAATGTCAATAGCTCTGGAATTTCATGGTTTAATCCTAACTTGAATAATGTGGTTTAATAAATAAATTTTCGGTAGTAGTTTCTTTTCCACCATAGCTTCGATTAGAATGCTATTCGCGTCTATGTGTTTGTAGAAATGTGTAGATTAGTTCTATAAGTTTTTCAACATCTTTTTCCACTGTTGGTGTAATGTTCTAATTGTAATTCTTGCTTGCTTCATGCATGATTGCCTAGCCTATGGATGCTTGTATGTTGATATATAATCGAGTATAGACGGTGAGTAATACTACGGTGATCAGGAGAAATACTTTGATGACCAGGATCAGTAGGGAAACTTTAAGCAAGGCAAGTATAGCATGGGATCATCCTTGTTGTCCTATTCACCCTAGTAACATTAATCATATGCATGTGTCTACCTTGATACCCGTAGAGTTTTATCCTAGCTAATTGATACCCTGATTCCTTATCACCTTGGGAAAATTTGCATATGGGTAGCTGATGCTAGTGCTCAATTAATTATAATCATGAACTATAACTTGATTAATGGAATATGTAATGAAAAATAAAAGATGCCTTTTAGCAGCGTGAATTAAAGGTTGAGAGCATTTGGCTTTATACCAGATGCTCTTGTCCTCCCTAAGGACTTATTTGTAAGTGATCACCTAGGACTTACAATACAACCATGAGTGCTATATGGCTCTGGCTTTAGTCAAGTATGAGGACATTTTCTAGCTTGTTAGTGGTTACCCAAAAGGGCACAAAAGGACTGTGACGAGATGGGTATAGGACAGCCTTTGTTCTTATGAGTATAGCCGAGAAGGAATTGTGACATTCCAAAGGGGGCTCCTACACCTGCTTGCCATGAAAACCTAGCGGCCCTAACTTGTTAGACGAACCTTTGAAAGACTTCATAGTGAACCCTACCAACCTTCCTTGGTAGTGGGTCAAGAGATTAGCTACCTCAAGCAAAAGGGTAAATCTTGGCCCATGGGTAAAGATGTATAACCTATGTAGAGTGTTAAAAACTGTTATAACAGCCATGCTCATAGACACGTGTGGCTTGAACTCCTTGTGGAATAATAACAAATGATCGACGATGTTTTTAAATGCTATCTCATTATTCATGTTATCAGTTTCATATGATTAATTGGGGCATTGCAAAACTTGTTGCTACTAATGCTAAAATTTGACTCATTAAAATGCTTAACGCTGTAAACCCGTGTCTCAGCCTTTTTGAGCCTCATGAACCCCATGTTATATTTGTTAAGTATGAGATGTACTTATGCTTGTTTATTTTCATTATTTTAACAAAAATCCTGGATAGGTAACAGATTATGGCGGTTATGATAACTGTCCTAAGGATTACTAGACTTGTGGTTCACTAGTCATCCATCCTTGTGGCGCTTAGAGGCCTCACATGAAGATTAGATTTGAGTTTCCACTACTTTGATAATTTATTTGTTCCAGTGTATGGATTATCATTCGATATATAATAAAGTCTGAGCTTGATACAATGTAATTTGTCATCTTATGTGTGACTGATTCTTGGGCATACATAGGATTTCTACATTCGATTTTGTCCTTAAAATCGGGTGTGATATAAGTTTGTTCATTTAGTCATTTATGCATTCTAGTAGTAGTTAGTCAATAAAGAAAGAATCAAAGAGCTGTCAGAAGACATTTCAACCTATGCAAAAGACAAGCTTAACGGAGACATCTCTACCTGCTTAGGTATGAAAAATATTAAACCCTCTCTTTGCATTCATGTTTTGTTTTACATGTCAAATCTGTGATCATAGAATGTAGAGAGGAGTGCCTTGAAATTTATCTTAAAAGAAACTCTGCTCTAATAAATGATGATAAACTTATTTGGAGATGATGAATAGCTGCTTTGTAATTGTCGAGTTCATAAACCCGGGGTCCCTCGCAGACCGACCTCCCGACAAAGGTTCAGCCTAAGCAGACAAACGCACAACTCATAGGCCGGCCCAAGTACCTAAATGATAGGCCAAAGGGGCGATTGAATCTCCGATTAGGAGGCCTGGCCGAGGAAGAACAGCACCTGCTTTCCAATTCTGGCCCACCTCTCCAACTGGAGCACTCGCTTCATTCTCCAGCCCGCCTCTGGATGGCCTCTCCGACCGGAAGGCCTGGCCAAAGCACTACTTTCGACTCCGACCCACGTCTCCGACCGGGGATGTGCCAAACCCCTGCTCACGGCTCTTCTCCGACTGGCACGATCAGAGCCGTCTAGGACCAACCAACCGAGGATGCCCACTTGGAAAAGACTAGGGAACAAATAGAGAAAGCAAGGCAGGGCGCACAAGTCAAACCACGATACCAGGGACCGTACCCTGTACACCTGTAGAAATAGTACTCTGCAACCTTCGTGGCACAACAAAGCCCAAACAGTGTTGTAGGCGCCAACATTTTCCCTATAGTATTGTGGGCGCCATTAACTCCCATACGGTAAGGCTCCCCCACATGCCTCTGGGCATCGGCAGTGTTGTGGGCGTCGGCTTTTACCGTACCGAGTGAACATGGTAAAACTCCTCACATGCCTATGGGCATCAACAGTATAGCAGGTACCAACATCTGCCATACCCGAACAAGACGACGCAACCTCCCACGTGCATCTAACATCCAACAGTGTTGTGGGCGCCTACAATCATCCTGTACCCGCTGGTGTAGGCAATAAGGCTTAGAAGCATATGTACTCCCTTCCACTCACTTGTAAGGCTATCCCCTTCATCTATAAAAGGGGATGTGCTCTCTCCCAACAAAGTAAGTTGATAGAGATTGATCTAATCGATCAAGTTCAGTAGTACACAACCATAGAACCGCCAGGTTTGAACCACAAGCACACGCTTGAACACTTAGCTCATAGTGGGGCTCCTATCACTCTCAGCCCTTCCGATCAGAGTCCAATCGGACCTCTTGTACCCCCATCTTTCTCCCTTGTTTGTAACCCCACTGCAAACTTCGAGCACCTAGGCTTAGGAATAAAGTCATCGACCGACTCAAACTGGATGTAGGGCACGTTGCCTAAACCAGTATAAACCCTGTGTCATTGAGTGCTAGGACACCTCTAATCACAACGTATGGCAAAACTACAAATATTTACTTGTTGGTCACTTTCTGCACCAACAGTTGGCGCTGTCTGTGGGAAGATGTTGTACGTTCAACACTTTTTGGTCATCGGATGGCCCACTTTTCTGCCACCTTCACCATGGCAGGCTCAAGCGATACGATTCGCTTTGGCTCACTGGAGTTTCCTGCACTCCCACCTATTGGGATGTGGGTTCCACTCATCTTTGAGCCATCCCAGGCCTTCCTCCTTGGAAGCATGGACTTCATCGCCGACCGGCTCGGCATACTACACCTCCACGAGGAGGCACTCATTCTGGAGCTCGTCGAAGGGGCGCCCTCCATCGGCTCTAGGACGCATGACGACTTCAACAACGAGGCATCTGCGCTTCATTCCGAGCAAACTCTCTGCTCAAACCCCACTGTGAGTAATGTACATGCTGTTATTTACTTGCTATCCTCTATCTTCCGCCAATTATCCAGAGGGACCCTGTTGTCCCCACCACGACCGCCATATGACCGGTTCCCCTATGGGCCCGTGTCTCCCATGGACGCATATGCTCAGGGGCTCCAAAGGATGCTGGCACCGCCCCCTCTCACATCCAAATTCATGGGGATGGCGAGCTATGCTCCTACATATTTCCTCGACCTCATGGATGATGATGTTGAGAGTGACGGCTCCAGCATTGGCGACGTGGCGCCTAGCCACCGTCTATCTTGGAGTGTGCTGTGGCGGACGCTCTAGGACAGGCATCGGTGGTAACAGAGTCCTTACAGACTCACACCCCTCTGAACCCTCATGCGGAGACCCCTGCGCTCTCATGGGAGCACGGTGAGGAACTATGACAATAGTGGCTGCACCAGCCACCGACTACGCCAGCACGCTCGGTGCACCACACTGTGCCCTGTGCGCATAAACCGGCGAGCGGCGCCTAGGGTCACGCCCATCGGGTCCAGCGCAACACCATGGACAAGGGGAATGATCCCCATAGTTCGCTTGGGCCAGTCAGAACATCACCGCTGTGGCAATGCTTCTTCGCGGCCTTCCCAAGCCAAATGACCCTTAGGAACAGGCGATCCACCAGAACCTCCGGGCACTAGTAGAGACTACCGCCGTTCAACAGGCGGAGAGCTCCGTATCGTGACACCGACTCAAGGCCTCACTCCCCACCAGGGGAATGGGGACAAAGCAAATGAGTTGCTCCACCCGCTCACCGCTACAACCACCAAGCGCGGCACAAGAGGCCACATCTGTGCCTCATCTTAACTTGACGACCGCTCCACACCGACTGCCTACACACGAGCGGCTTGGGCCGAACCGAGACGCCCACAGCAGTGACCAGAGTCCTAGCCCTTATGGCCTAGGACCACGGGCCTTTGACCAACACATCCAGCGAGCGCCGCTCCCGCCGCGCTCCAATAGAGGTTGAGGCAAAGGAAAGGCCAAGCGCTAAGATCAGGACGAGGGCCCCTCCACACAAAGCGGGAAAAAGAACAGAAAAGTTCACCACCGACCGGCCAACTCCGTGTTGGTCGCCACGGCTGATCACACAGGCAAACAGTCCCAGCAGGACCTTCTAGGCCACTTCCATGAGCTCATGGAGAGCCCGTGCACCAACCATGCCTATCCCATCAAACACCTCTACAAGGACTATGAGCTCCTCAAGCGCCTTCTATGACAGGCCGGCAGGCCAAAGGAAGAAGAATGCGAAGAAGCAGCGGCCAAGAAAGGGGGCATAGCGGACAAGGATCCAGACGACTGAAGGTTGAAGTGATTCGACCGGATGCCTACCGACTAAAGGACGACAACAATGACATTCTCACCAAATGCTCGGAACAGCTATGTTGTTTTTTCTTCCCCTAAAATTTAGTCTTACCATTGTTTACTTAGCAATTGCTCCTATAAGAGCACCCCGACCCAAACACTTTTCGCCCTAGGTCGCTTGGGGCTCCACGAGGGTGCACTACTACCTCTCTTTTTCGTTTACTATCATATGGTGAAACTCCTTCCTACCCAGACAAAATGGTAGTTCATTCCTTTAATTTGCCTTATGTAGCTTAGCTTTAAAATATTCCGACCAATCGCACCCCGCCTCTACCTATGGTTACGAGCAACTGAGCCTCACGGGCCACGCCCTAGGCTCCTAAGGTTGCAACCTATGAGACGAATGGGCAAGTACAAGAAAGAAAGAATAAAAAACAAAATTATGCTAAGGGAAAAACTAAGGAACGAAAGGGACAAGCTTCCCCGAATGAAGTGACTCCATCACAAAAAACAAAACTGATTGTAGTCATTGAATACACAAGAACATTTACACAGGGCTCCCCCATAAACTTAGACTTTTTGCATCTACTAAACTACTTATACTTTACAAGCTATTGGGGTGGCTCAGCGGCATCTGCTGTCGGTGTGACCGGTGAAGGCGTGGGCTGCTCACTCCCTAGCGGGACCACATTTGGCTCGGTTGAAGGCAGGACAACGTCCACTTCTAACCCAGGCTCCATGCCATCCGCAGGCTAGGCAACGTCACCCTGATCCACGCTTCTGGCCATGTCTTCACAATGGACATCCATCACCCACTTCATAGAGACTTGCTCTTCCACCAACCTTGTGTGCGGCAGCAAGCTCTCCCTGAGCGATTGGATGTCCTCCATGCTCAAGCCATCGGCATACCCGCTGTAGATAGTGGCAAAGTCTAGGTTCGGGTGGTACGTCGCCATTGATGTAACACCTCGGGTGTTAGCCTTGCATAACTTGACTTGCATAACATGAGCATGAGCATCAAGCATTCATAAATCATCATTTACAATTGAAACATTTGATCGAAACATATGAAACATTGCTTGTGATCTCGTGTTTCTGGTAACATATGCATGTGGTCATGTGCAAATGAATGCAAGTGGGTAGTGCTAGTCACTAAAACACCTTAGCTACACTTAGGTTAACAAAAGGAACCTTGTTCATGAAGTCCACATTTCATGACCAAGCACTTGAGTGATATTTCATGTGATTACTTTCAATAGCTATATGAGTGACTACTATATGAAATGCTTAAATGACCTTGCAAATTGTTTTAACATGCTTAGAGTATCATTAGGAACAACTTTGGTATTTAGTGCTAGGGCTAGTTTGGTCATTTAGCCATGGTTTGAATGTGTATCATGATTTCAAAGTGACATGTTTGACTAAAGTTGAACTAGGTGTTAGGGACCTTGCATGGAGGAGTTCACTAAAGCAAAGTTGTAGTGTTTGACATAAGGAACAACTTTGATTTTTGGGCCCTTGACTGATTCAGCTCCTAACATGTGTGAATTTGGGTTTCAAAAATCAGAGAAATCACAAATTCTACACTTAGCAAATTCTTGCTAAGTCGTGAAACCCTGACAGCCTGACAAGCTGACCTTCAGGGCATTATAACTCGAGTTCGGGTGAGAATTAGAACTCGATCATTGAACAACAATTGTAACTGGTACTTAGGTCTACAAAGTTGGTTTAGTAACCTAGCACTAATTCGTCACGTATTGGAAGTTAAGTCATCGCCAAAACCAGCTGTCAGGCGCCCCTTTCAGTTAACTGACGAAACTGAATCGCGAGCGTCAGTGGCCGACACCGGCAGAGTTCGCGCGCCGCGTGTCCCCGGCGACGGCCGCGTGTCGCCGTTGCCCTGACCGCGCAGGCCACGCCGCGCCCGAGCGCGCCTTCATCACGCCAGCGCCCGCCCGAGCCATCCCGCGCTCCCATTTCGCTCCTGGCGCCTTTTCTTCCTCGCAGCAGCAGCCGCCGAGCTCTCGGAGCCCCGCCGTCGCCATAGCCGCGCGCAGCCCGCGCCTAGCCACTCCAGCACCACCACCATAGCTCCTCCGCCTCCCCAGCGAACCACTGCTCCCTCCCGTGCTCGCTGACCAAGCTTGGTAAGCCATCGCCGCGCGTTTAAGCTCGCCGGAGCTCCGCCGCAAGCCCCGTCACCGTGGCCGGAGCGCCACAGTCCACCTATCCATGCGTTAGCTAGTGCGTCGAGTGCGTCTTAGGTAGCTGGTGCTCGTCCGAGCTTTAGGTTGAACCACCATAGCCTCCACCGGCGTTTTGCCGTGGTCCAGCCCCGCCGCTCCGCCATTGCCGCCGCCGTCGTCGCGGGTGGCGACGATAGGGCCGGCCAAGTATACCAATCAACGCGCTAGGTCATGTAGGTCATACCGTGATGACCTCACCGCCGGTGAAGCTCGCCGTCGACGAGCCGCAGCCGCGCAGTGCCCAGCAGCGCCGCTGCTCTGCTCTGTGTCACTGACGCGTGGGGTCCCCTGACCAGCGGGTCCCACCTGTCAGCAACAGCAGTAGTGAAGGCTAACTCATTTTGAATCCAGTTTTTGAATTGTTTTGTGAAATTTGTATCTTTAGTTTGGTAGCTCCAAAAATTGTGAAATAAATATGATTGTGTTGCTTAGGAAGTGTAGTATTTAGTAAAAATATGTTCTTGGCTTCCACAGTAGAAATTTCTGGAGATTTAAATAGGGATTTCAAAGGTGCTTTTGAATGCATTCAAATTTGTTTATTTTATATCTAGAGTTCCTTTGCTCCAAAAATTATGAAATTTTTGTGGTAAGCTAGTCTTAGCATACATGAGCTTGGATAAAAATTTGAAGACCAGTGCATGTGTAGATCTATAGTTATAGATTTTTCTTTTATAAATAGTTAATCCTTGCATGAATTTTTATAAATTAATTATGAGTCCAAAATTCATGAAATTTGTTGGAGGTAATACTAGTACCATATGGATGTTAGGAAAAATAAGAAATCTGTTGCTTGACACTTTTCAATAGGATTTTCCATTTATGCTATTTCAAGCCTTGCTTCCTTATCATTTTTGCATAGGATGTTCTACTTAGTAAAATGACATGAAATTTTTATAGTAGTCCTTTCATAGCATTAGTAAGGCTCTGTAAATTTTTGAGAATTTATTAAGCACATCTGATATATAATTATTATTTAACCTAGATATCTAAATAAAATAATAAAGGCAATTTAATAAATAGTTTGGGCTTCACCATTATATTATCTTAACTGTATTTGGTATGCTTCAACTGTTGGTAGGTTCTAGGTTGTCAAATTGTGAATGATTACATAAAGTAGAAGTAGTCTTACTTTATATTGCATGTTAAATCATTTCCGGACTGATTCTAGAGTGTGAGGAGTTACATGTTGAAACTAATGTAGACTGTAAAAATGGTTAATAACAAAGTCGTAGAGAATTTGATAAGCTTTCCAGAAAGTCCAGGATCACTGCTTTTGGATTTATAGAACTCCAGTTATGAGTGAAACAAGTAGCTACTGTATGGCATAGTCGATGCATTGCAAAAGTAGTTAAGTAGTAATCAAGAAGAGATATGCACCTACTCAAACAACATGATGCACTTGTTAACACATATGCATTCGTAATACTTATACCATACTCATGCATCTAGGATCGGAGGAAGAGATCACGTTGCTGGAATTCGAAGAAGCAGAGGAAGGGAACCCGCAGGAGGATCTGCAAGCCGCAGCTCCCGAAGGCGTGGAGCAGAACCCTGAAGAGCTTCCGGAGTGCCCTGACCATCGCCCTACTTCCTTTCTGCGAGGCAAGCCCCGGAGCATTATAAGTCTCCCAGTAATTTACAAATGGTTACTTACGTACTTATGATTGATGCATTAGGTTATAAGAGTTGAATGAAACCACTTGATGCATGTACAATCCTTGTCCAGATATTATCCCTTTAACCGGTATAGGTCCAGGATCGAATATATATGCTTAGCCATGCTTAGACCGGTAGAAGTTGGGTGATGTCCTGTCACCTGCGAGATATAGGTGGATACCGGAGCACGGTTGGCTATATCTGCTATCGTGGAACAGAACCATGAGGTAAAAGTAAATTGAGACCGGACGGGAGGTCGATAGAAAAGCAACAAGGCATGGAGGTCTTGGGTGTAGATCTATCCCTGTCTGTGTCGATCAAGGACCGTACCATTGTTGGAACTTCTGACAAGATTGAACGCATGCCTCTCACTTAGCTGGCCGGATAATTCGTTCCGACCGCGAAGCCAAGTAATTCAACTCAGGCCGGGAACCGTTCTGTTGTGCGCTCCTTCCGGGGAACGATCAGACTGAGCCCAAGGGCAGGCTTGGCCTGAGCATCCTGGCATCTGGTGTTCCAGATTGTGCGGCGCGGTATGGACCCGCGAAATGTGTACCTGAGTTGTACCAAAGGTGACCTAAGACTATCGTGGCTGGTAGATCTGGGTTTGTGTTAGGAATAAATTCCCAGCTGGTAGAAATCGATTCGAATCGCCGTCTCTCCCGGATAGTGAGAAACTTGGCTAGCTCCAACATCGTAGTAACTGTGTTATGAAACATGATGGTTCAGATGAATATGGAATTACAATACCTGCTATGGTTACTATTGGATGCTTCTAAATGATATACACATGTTTGGCACAGGATAGTTGCTAATCTAGAAATGGTTAGTTATAATTAACTTGATAAAGGAATCATAATTGTACAACGGGTAATTGCCTTTTACGCAAAATGTTGTCAAGTTACGTCCACTTATACAGCCTTGCATGATCCTTGGAGTCATTTTATTTCTGGTTCATGACGGGTAAGTCTAGCTGAGTACCTTCTCGTACTTAGGGTTTATTTTCCCATTGTTGCAGATGGCACTGTGTATCATGGTTATTGCAAGAGTTGCTTCTATCCCGCTGTGGATGAGGAGTAAGCCTTGGGCAGGCTTCCTTAGTAATTCCTATCTTTGCTTTTGTGGATCGTGATCTGGCATGGCACTGTATCAAACTACATTGGAAACTTATCTTCGAACTTATTTGCTTCCGCTTTAATTATCAAACTCGGTTTGTAATAACTTTCTATTCGTACTCTGATGATGAAAAGTATCTGTGAACTTTATGTAATATGTGGCATGTATGTTGAATCCTGTACGATCTTGGTTGTTGTAAATCGTTTATCGAGACCCGTCGTGGTACTCGACGGACTACCGGGTTTATATGGGTTCAAGTATGACAGTGCAACCGCTTGCGGATTGCCATTATACTTGTATTCTTATAAATTGGTCGGTTCTGCGACAGCTGGCATTAGAGCAAGATTTAACGTTAATTGTCACAAGTGTATTTAAAAACAAAAGTTTTTGTTTTCCAAAAACCCTTCTCTAGCAACTAATAGTTATTTAATAGGTATTTGAAATCTAAAGTGTGCCAATGATCACTTTCCTTATGCCCAAATTAAGGACTATTAGGTGGCTATGTAAGTACTAACATTGGGGGTTTTTACTTCGTCGTCCATACGGCGTGCTATAGTATGGATGCCATTCACTTGAGTGGTAATGTATGGATCAAATGCCTCTACGCCAAGGTAAGATGAGTGTATGACCGCAAGATGTGAGCGTGCGGTCGGGAAGAGTTAGCTTTGGTACGGCTATGTATACATGCTTGCATGTGTATATGGTATGTATTTAATTGTGGGTTAAATTCTTATCGGGTAGATTGATACGAAAGTATATGTATGGGTATACATATATGGAAGTATTTACAATTACATTCTGCATATTTCATTATGGGTTTAGGGCTGAAATGAAATTTTATGCAGGTACACTAACAACGAAACGTGTAGCTCGACTAGTTACGCTATTTATGAGAGAACGTATGTATGCCACCGTGTCTACCGTTAGAAGCAAATTCTTCCTAAGTTTGTGAGGACGTACCATATGAGCATGCATCATGTTAAAATACCATTCACATAATTACATTTGTTCCTCCCCTTATAAAGATTCTTACTCAGTTATGTAACTCTTATCCATTATGGCATTGTCTCACCAAGGGTACATGTTAATGGTACAGATGGCACGCACCAAGCAGACTGCTCGCAAGTCCACCGGAGGAAGAGCTCCTAGCCGTCAGCTTGCTCCACGTACCCGTCAACGTCACACGTTCCTTGGAGAGTTTGGGATGCCTACACTTTTGTGGAGAGTGCTCAGCTATGTAGGTTATCCTGATGGAATGGAACCCCGCTACTTCTGGGCGAATGAGCGGTTGGGAGAAGGTCTCTTAGTTACTGTGGAGGTCGTTGTTCGTCCCCGAGGTGACGATTCTGAGTGGATAGGCTGGTGTTATGAGTCAACTGGCAGGACTGCTGAAGAAGCAGCTGGTAGGGCAGCTTTTGGGATCTTGAGGAATATCATGGATCGTTTTCCTCAGGAGCTGGCAGCCGCTTTGGTTGGAGTCTTTCCAAGAGGTAACCCATCCACTGACTCATGGCAGCAGGCAAGAGGAAGACCCTTAGAAATTGGTGCAGCAGAAAGGCAGAACAGTGATAACCCTTCCATGAGCGCCATGTTCGCAGTGATGAGAGTGTTGGATGGAGTTGAAGGTAGCCTCAGACGTGTGTCTGGTGCTCTTGGTCATGCCCGTGAAGACCGACGTCAGCTTCAGAGGGAGCACGACATTGAGGTTGAGAGGCTCACCGAAGAGATGACTCGGTTAACTCACCAACGGAATGCAGCCTGGTCCAGGGAAGATGTCCTGAGAGCTCGACAGTTTGAGCTGGAACAGCAGCTAGCAAATGCGGAAGAATACAACGATAATCTGCATGAAGAGGTTCATCTACTGCACAATCAGCTCCACCCTTATGTACCACCTGGAGCTGCAGAAATGGATCTAGAAGGTTACGGGGAAGAAGAAGAAGTGGCACCTAAAGAAGGAATAGAACCTGGGGAAGGAGATGATTCTGCGTCTGACCTCGATAGTGATCATGATGAGGATTAGATCGCTTAGCGTGTAGTGGGAAGACTAATGTATCACCTTTATTTATGTAATGGACCTGTAGTTCCAAGTTGGCACTAGTAACCAGACTATCATGTAATGTTAATCGCACGTTTGGGTAAACGTCAATGCAATTCCTGTACTTTGTCGTGAATCACGCTTTAAATTGCATGCGTTATGAGCACGATAAGTGGTCAAATTGGTGATGTCATGTTGCGAGAATGAATTATTATGCCTCTGTTTTTATTGTGCTTTTGAGAATTTTCTCCAGTAATTTCAGTTTGGCATGAGTACCTAATTCATCTGCAATCTCTTGGCATCGACCAATAATCGCTTATTGTTGCAACTTCACAGATGACGCGCACCCGTGCTGGAGCTGGTGGCAGCCAGGATGGCAACCAGGATGACTTGCCACCCCCACCGCCACCGTCTGCTCAAGAATTCTTTGCCCAGTTCCTAGGGAGCCAGAGGACAATGGAAGAAGCTTTGCGCCTTATCGCGCAAAACACTGCTCGTGGCCACCCACAGCAACCAGGGGACGAGCCAAATCAGCACAGTTCATTCAAGGAGTTTCTGGACACGAAGCCTCCGATCTTCAAGGTGGCTGAGGAACCACTGCAGGCCGATGAGTGGCTGAATACCATCGAGCAGAAATTTCGTCTGCTAAGGGTCACAGAGCACCTGAAAGCAGAATATGCTTCTCATCAATTGCAAGGACCAGCAGGAATCTGGTGGACGCACTTTCTGTCGTCTCTGCCTGCTAATGCGAGAGTGACCTGGGATCAATTCAAGCTGGCTTTTAGGGGACACCATATTCCCCTGGGCCTGATGCGCATGAAAGCAGCAGAATTTATGAGGCTCACTCAGGGAACAAAGTCACTCACAGAATATATGCACGCATTCAACAACTTGTCAAGATATGCTCCAAGTTTCGTGGATACTGAAGAGAAAAAGATTGAGAGTTTCAAGCGAGGTCTGGGTACCAAATTAATGAAGACTATGGCAAACTCTCGATGTGCCACGTACAATGAGTTTATTAGTGATGCCTTGACCCAAGAAAACCACAACAACATGCATGCAGTTGCAAAGGGTCGCAAAAGGACGTATGAAGCCGGTGCATCCGGATCTTTCCAGTCAAAAGCGCCTATCACAGCTAGGCCACAATTCCGTCCACCTGCACCCAAGTTCAGGCCTCCACCACCGAAAGCTCAGAATAACAGGCCACAGAAACCATTTCGTAAGGCGTTCACTATTGCCTTACCAAAAGGGAATGGTAATCAGGACAGCTCCGCCGGATTCAGAAGCAATCAACCTTGTTTCAACTGCAACCAACTGGGTCATTGGTCCAAGGAGTGCCCCCACCCCAAGAGGAATGGCAACCCAAATCAGAACAATCAGAGGCAGGTGAATGCCAGGGCACGTCAGGGACAAGTGCATTATACTGCTGTGGAGGAAGTGCCCGCCAGAGAAGTTGTCACGGCTGGTATGTTTCTTGTCAACAAGCACCCCGCTGTTGTTTTATTTGATTCGGGAGCTTCTCATTCATTTATGAGTCAAGCATTTGCATCTAGACATGATCAAGAAATAATAGAAGTAAGTAAAGGGGGTTATAACATAAGTTCAGCAGGGGGTACTGTTACTACCAAAAAGATAGTCAAAAATGTACTCATTTTGATACAAGGGAGGGAGTACACAACAGATTTGATAATATTGCCGGGATTGTCGATAAGTGTAATCTTAGGCATGAATTGGATGAAGGATCATGGTGTTCTTATTGACACTAGCACCCGTACTATCATGTTGAGAGAACCCACGGGAGGGAATGCTTTTCTAGTTCCACTCTCCCGCGATTTCGAACCCCAACATTTAGCCTGTGCTATCCAAACCACCACAATATGTGATATCCCCATGGTTTGTGAGTTTCCAGATGTATTTCCAGAAGAATTACTAGGTCTACCACCGGATAGGGACGTGGAATTTAAGATCGAATTAGTGCCAGGTACCGCACCCATATCCAGAAGGCCCTATAGAATGCCACCCAATGAGTTAGCAGAACTCAAGGTTCAATTGCAAGATCTATTGGACAAAGGTCTTATCCAACCTAGCTCATCTCCGTGGGGATGTCCAGCACTGTTTGTGAAAAAGAAGGATAAGTCACTGAGGATGTGTGTAGATTACAGACCACTCAATGCTGTGACCATCAAAAACAAATATCCGTTACCCCGCATCGACATCTTGTTCGATCAGCTAGCAAAGGCAAAGGTATTCTCCAAAATTGACTTAAGATCAGGTTACCACCAGATAAAGATCAGACCGGAGGATATACCTAAGACTGCTTTCTCTACTAGGTACGGCTTATACGAGTATCTGGTTATGTCTTTCGGACTAACAAATGCTCCAGCCTACTTTATGTACCTAATGAATTCGGTATTCATGCCCGAACTTGATAAGTTCGTGGTTGTGTTTATCGATGACATATTGATTTATTCAGAAAATGAGTCAGATCATGAAGAGCATCTGAGGATTGTCCTATCCAGACTGAGGGAGCATAAGCTATATGCCAAGTTTAGCAAATGTGAATTTTGGATGAGCAAAGTACCTTTCTTAGGTCACATATTATCAAGAGATGGAATCTCAGTAGACCCATCAAAAGTACAAGAGGTCATGGATTGGAAAGCCCCAACTTCAGTGCATGAAGTTCGGAGTTTTCTAGGGTTAGCAGGATACTATCATCGGTTTATTCCAGACTTCTCAAAGATAGCTAAGCCTATGACCCGACTACTTCAGAAAGATGAGAAATACAAGTGGACACCAGAATGTGAAACAACTTTTCACACTCTCAGAACTTTGTTGACTACAGCGCCAGTGCTAGCACAACCAGACATTGAAAAGCCTTTTGATGTATTTTGTGATGCATCAGGAATAGGTTTGGGATGTGTACTTATGCAAGAAGGGAGAGTAATTGCATATGCCTCTAGGCAACTGAGAAAACATGAAGTCAACTACCCTACACATGATTTGGAACTTGCAGCTGTTGTCCATGCATTAAAGATATGGAGACATTACTTGTTGGGCAATGTATGTCATATCTATACTGACCACAAAAGCCTCAAGTATATCTTTACCCAACCAGAACTGAACATGAGACAACGTAGATGGTTGGAATTGATTAAGGACTATAATTTGGAAGTGCATTACCATCCGGGCAAAGCTAATGTAGTAGCCGATGCACTTAGTCGGAAGTCCCATTGCAACACTATGGAAGCGCTATTGGAAGATGGATTCAACTTGCTACATCCTGCTGTACTACACAATATCACAATCAGTTGTTCGCTTGAGGGCAAAATCATAGAGCTACAGCAGACTGATGTAGGAATAAGTCACATCAAGAGAAAAATGCAAGAGCAAGAAACCAAACATTTTAGATTGGACGAAAGAGGTGTATTATGGTTTGAGGACCGGCTAGTGGTGCCGAAAGACCGTGAGCTAAGGAATCAAATTTTAGAAGAAGCTCACTCCTCCAAATTGTCTATCCACCCGGGTAGTAGTAAAATGTATCAGGATCTAAGAAACCGTTTTTGGTGGACTAAGATGAAGAAAGAGATCGCAGCCTATGTTGCTAGGTGTGATAACTGCAGTAGAGTGAAAGCCGTCCATATGAAAACCGCTGGATTACTTCAGCCATTGCCTATTCCAGGATGGAAATGGGAGGAAATCAGCATGGACTTTATCACAGGCCTTCCAACAACACCCCAAGGTCACGATTCAATCTGGGTCATTGTTGATCGTCTCACCAAGTCAGCACATTTTGTACCAGTTCACACAACATATCACGCGGGTAAATACTCTGAGTTATATGTTTCCCAGATCGTGAAATTGCATGGAGTACCCAGGACCATAATCTCAGATAGAGGACCACAGTTCATAGCTCGTTTCTGGGAGCACCTACACCAAGCTTTGGGAACCAAGCTAATTAGGAGTTCAGCTTATCATCCGCAAACTTCAGGGCAGACAGAGAGAGTGAACCAAATCCTAGAAGATTTACTTAGGGCTTGTGTTATATCTTCAAAAGGTTCATGGGAGAAATGGTTACCTTTAGCTGAATTCTCCTATAACAACAGTTATCAAGCGAGTATCAAAATGGCTCCACTTGAAGCCTTATATGGCAGAAAGTGCAGAACTCCATTGAATTGGATTGAGCCCGGTGAAAGGAGATATTTTGGTATTGATTTTGTTAATGAAGCCGAAGAACAAGTACGTATCATCCAACAACACATGAAGGCAGCTCAATCAAGACAGAAGAGTTATGCTGATAGAAGAAGAAGACCACTAACTTTTGAAGTAGGTGACTATGTGTACTTGAGAGTATCACCCATGAAAGGTGTGAAGAGATTTGGGATGAAAAAGAAGCTTTCACCAAGATATGTAGGGCCATACAAAATTTTGGAACGAAAAGGAAATGTTGCGTACAAGCTACAACTACCACCAGAGATGAGTGCAATCTTTGATGTGTTCCATGTTTCGCAGCTAAAGAAATGTCTTCGAGTACCGGAAGAAGCTATTGCACCCACCAACGTGCAACTTCAATTGGATTTGACCTATGAAGAAAAGCCAATTCGAGTATTAGAAGAGATGGAGAGAGTAACAAGGAGTAAGATTATTAAGTTCTATAAGGTGGTGTGGAACAATCACAATGAACAAGATGCTACATGGGAAAGAGAAGATTATCTGCAAGAAGTTTATCCCGCCTTTTTCCAAGAATGGTAGGTCTTGCAAATCTCGGGACGAGATTTTTATAAGGGGGAGGGGCTGTAACACCTCGGGTGTTAGCCTTGCATAACTTGACTTGCATAACATGAGCATGAGCATCAAGCATTCATAAATCATCATTTACAATTGAAACATTTGATCAAAACATATGAAACATTGCTTGTGATCTCGTGTTTCTGGTAACATATGCATGTGGTCATGTGCAAATGAATGCAAGTGGGTAGTGCTAGTCACTAAAACACCTTAGCTACACTTAGGTTAACAAAAGGAACCTTGTTCATGAAGTCCACATTTCATGACCAAGCACTTGAGTGATATTTCATGTGATTACTTTCAATAGCTATATGAGTGACTACTACATGAAATGCTTAAATGACCTTGCAAATTGTTTTAACATGCTTAGAGTATCATTAGGAACAACTTTGGTATTTAGTGCTAGGGCTAGTTTGGTCATTTAGCCATGGTTTGAATGTGTATCATGATTTCAAAGTGACATGTTTGACTAAAGTTGAACTAGGTGTTAGGGACCTTGCATGGAGGAGTTCACTAAAGCAAAGTTGTAGTGTTTGACATAAGGAACAACTTTGATTTTTGGGCCCTTGACTGATTCAGCTCCTAACATGTGTGAATTTGGGTTTCAAAAATCAGAGAAATCACAAATTCTACACTTAGCAAATTCTTGCTAAGTCGTGAAACCCTGACAGCCTGACAAGCTGACCTTCAGGGCATTATAACTCGAGTTCGGGTGAGAATTAGAACTCGATCATTGAACAACAATTGTAACTGGTACTTAGGTCTAAAAGTTGGTTTAGTAACCTAGCACTAATTCATCACGTATTGGAAGTTAAGTCATCGCCAAAACCGGCTGTCAGGCGCCCCTTTCAGTTAACTGACGAAACTAAATCGCGAGCGTCAGTGGCCGACACCGGCAGAGTTCGCGCACCGCGTGTCCCCGGCGACGGCCGCGCGTCGCCGTTGCCCTGACCGCGCAGGCCACGCCGCGCCCGAGCACGCCTTCATCACGCCAGCACCCGCCCGAGCCATCCCGCGCTCCCATTTCGCTCCCGGCGCCTTTTCTTCCTCGCAGCAGTAGCCACCGAGCTCTCGGAGCCCCGCCGTCGCCATAGCCGCGCGTAGCCCGTGCCTAGCCACTCCAGCACCACCACCATAGCTCCTCCGCCTCCCCAGCGAACCACTGCTCCCTCCCGTGCTCGCTGACCAAGCTTGGTAAGCCATCGCCGCGCGTTTAAGCTCGCCGGAGCTCCGCCGCAAGCCCCGTCACCGTGGCCGGAGCGCCACAGTCCACCTATCCATGCGTTAGCTAGTGCGTCGAGTGCGTCTTAGGTAGCTGGTGCTCGTCCGAGCTTTAGGTCGAACCACCGTAGCCTCCACCGGCGTTTTGCCGTGGTCCAGCCCCGCCGCTCCGCCATTGCCGCCGCCGTCGTCGCGGGTGGCGACAATAGGGCCGGCCAAGTATACCAATCAACGCGCTAGGTCGTGTAGGTCATACCGTGATGACCTCACCACCGGCGAAGCTCGCCGTCGACGAGCCGCAGCCGCGCAGTGCCCAGCAGCGCCGCTACTCTGCTCTGTGTCACTGACGCGTGGGGTCCCCTGACCAGCGGGTCCCACCTGTCAGCGACAGCAGTAGTGAAGGCTAACTCATTTTGAATCCAGTTTTTGAATTGTTTTGTGAAATTTGTATCTTTAGTTTGGTAGCTCCAAAAATTGTGAAATAAATATGATTGTGTTGCTTAGGAAGTGTAGTATTTAGTAAAAATATGTTCTTGGCTTCCACAGTAGAAATTTCTGGAGATTTAAATAGGGATTTCAAAGGTGCTTTTGAATGCATTCAAATTTGTTTATTTTATATCTAGAGTTCCTGTGCTCCAAAAATTATGAAATTTTTGTGGTAAGCTAGTCTTAGCATACATGAGCTTGGATAAAAATTTGAAGACCAGTGCATGTGTAGATCTATAGTTATAGATTTTTCTTTTATAAATAGTTAATCCTTGCATGAATTTTTATAAATTAATTATGAGTCCAAAATTCATGAAATTTGTTGGAGGTAATACTAGTACCATATGGATGTTAGGAAAAATAAGAAATCTGTTGCTTGACACTTTTCAATAGGATTTTCCATTTATGCTATTTCAAGCCTTGCTTCCTTATCATTTTTGTATAGGATGTTCTACTTAGTAAAATGACATGAAATTTTTATAGTAGTCCTTTGATAGCATTAGTAAGGCTCTGTAAATTTTTGAGAATTTATTAAGCACATCTGATATATAATTATTATTTAACCTAGATATCTAAATAAAATAATAAAGGCAATTTAATAAATAGTTTGGGCTTCACCATTATATTATCTTAACTGTATTTGGTATGCTTCAACTGTTGGTAGGTTCTAGGTTGTCAAATTGTGAATGATTACATAAAGTAGAAGTAGTCTTACTTTATATTGCATGTTAAATCATTTCCGGACTGATTCTAGAGTGTGAGGAGTTACATGTTGAAACTAATGTAGACTGTAAAAATGGTTAATAACAAAGTCGTAGAGAATTTGATAAGCTTTCCAGAAAGTCCAGGATCACTGCTTTTGGATTTATAGAACTCCAGTTATGAGTGAAACAAGTAGCTACTGTATGGCATAGTCGATGCATTGCAAAAGTAGTTAAGTAGTAATCAAGAAGAGATATGCACCTACTCAAACAACATGATGCACTTGTTAACACATATGCATTCGTAATACTTATACCATACTCATGCATCTAGGATCGGAGGAAGAGATCACGTTGCTGGAATTCGAAGAAGCAGAGGAAGGGAACCCGCAGGAGGATCCGCAAGCCGCAGCTCCCGAAGGCGTGGAGCAGAACCCTGAAGAGCTTCCGGAGTGCCCTGACCATCGCCCTACTTCCTTTCTGCGAGGCAAGCCCCGGAGCATTATAAGTCTCCCAGTAATTTACAAATGGTTACTTACGTACTTATGATTGATGCATTAGGTTATAAGAGTTGAATGAAACCACTTGATGCATGTACAATCCTTGTCCAGATATTATCCCTTTAACCGGTATAGGTCCAGGATCGAATATATATGCTTAGCCATGCTTAGACCGGTAGAAGTCGGGTGATGTCCTGTCACCTGCGAGATATAGGTGGATACCGGAGCACGGTTGGCTATATCTGCTATCGTGGAACAGAACCATGAGGTAAAAGTAAATTGAGACCGGACGGGAGGTCGATAGAAAGCAACAAGGCATGGAGGTCTTGGGTGTGGATCTATCCCCGTCTGTGTCGATCAAGGACCGTACCGTTGTTGGAACTTCTGACAAGATTGAACGCATGCCTCTCACTTAGCTGGCCGGATAATTCGTTCCGACCGCGAAGCCGAGTAATTCAACTCAGGCCGGGAACCGTTCTGTTGTGCGCTCCTTCCGGGGAACGATCAGACTGAGCCCAAGGGCAGGCTTGGCCTGAGCATCCTGGCATCTGGTGTTCCAGATTGTGCGGCGCGGTACGGACCCGCGAAATGTGTACCTGAGTTGTACCAAAGGTGACCTAAGACTATCGTGGCTGGTAGATCTGGGTTTGTGTTAGGAATAAATTCCCAGCTGGTAGAAATCGATTCGAATCGCCGTCTCTCCCGGATAGTGAGAAACTTGGCTAGCTCCAACATCGTAGTAACTGTGTTATGAAACATGATGGTTCAGATGAATATGGAATTACAATACCTGCTATGGTTACTATTGGATGCTTCTAAATGATATACCACATGTTTGGCACAGGATAGTTGCTAATCTAGAAATGGTTAGTTATAATTAACTTGATAAAGGAATCATAATTGTACAACGGGTAATTGCCTTTTACGCAAAATGTTGTCAAGTTACGTCCACTTATACAGCCTTGCATGATCCTTGGAGTCATTTTATTTCTGGTTCATGACGGGTAAGTCTAGCTGAGTACCTTCTCGTACTCAGGGTTTATTTTCCCATTGTTGCAGATGGCACTGTGTATCATGGTTATTGCAAGAGTTGCTTCTATCCCGCTGTGGATGAGGAGTAAGCCTTGGGCAGGCTTCCTTAGTAATTCCTATCTTTGCTTTTGTGGATCGTGATCTGGCATGGCACTGTATCAAACTACGTTGGAAACTTATCTTCGAACTTATTTGCTTCCGCTTTAATTATCAAACTCGGTTTGTAATAACTTTCTATTCGTACTCTGATGATGAAAAGTATCTGTGAACTTTATGTAATATGTGGCATGTATGTTGAATCCTGTACGATCTTGGTTGTTGTAAATCGTTTATCGAGACCCGTCGTGGTACTCGACGGACTACCGGGTTTATATGGGTTCAAGTATGACAGTGCAACCGCTTGCGGATTGCCATTATACTTGTATTCTTATAAATTGGTCGGTTCTGCGACAGCTGGCATCAGAGCAAGATTCAACGTTAATTGTCACAAGTGTATTTAAAAACAAAAGTTTTTGTTTTCCAAAAAACCCTTCTCTAGCAACTATTAGTTATATAATAGGTATTTGAAATCTAAAGTGTGCCAATGATCACTTTCCTTATGCCCAAATTAAGGACTATTAGGTGGCTATTTAAGTACTAACATGGGGGTTTTTACTTCGTCGTCCATACGGCGTGCTATAGTATGGATGCCATTCACTTGAGTGGTAATGTATGGATCAAATGCCTCTACGCCAAGGTAAGATGAGTGTATGACCGCAAGATGTGAGCGTGCGGTCGGGAAGAGTTAGCTTTGGTACGGCTATGTATACATGCTTGCATGTGTATATGGTACGTATTTAATTGTGGGTTTAAATTCTTATCGGGTAGATTGATACGGAAGTATATGTATGGGTATACATATATGGAAAGTATTTACAATTACATTCTGCATATTTCATTATGGGTTTAGGGCTGAAATGAAATTTTATGCAGGTACACTAACAACGAAACGTGTAGCTCGACTAGTTACGCTATTTATGAGAGAACGTATGTATGCCACCGTGTCTACCGTTAGAAACAAATTTTTCCTAAGTTTGTGAGGACGTACGGCATACGAGCATGCATCATGTTAAAATACCATTCACATAATTACATTTGTTCCTCCCCTTATAAAGATTCTTACTCGGTTATGTAACTCTTATCCATTATGGCATTGTCTCACCAAGGGTACATGTTAATGGTGCAGATGGCACGCACCAAGCAGACTGCTCGCAAGTCCACCGGAGGCAGAGCTCCTAGCCGTCAGCTTGCTCCACGTACCCGTCAACGTCACACGTTCCTTGGAGAGTTTGGGATGCCTACACTCTTGTGGAGAGTGCTCAGCTATGTAGGTTATCCTGATGGAATGGAACCCCGCTACTTCTGGGCGAATGAGCGGTTGGGAGAAGGTCTCTTAGTTACTGTGGAGGCCGTTGTTCGTCCCCGAGGTGACGATTCTGAGTGGACAGGCTGGTGTTATGAGTCGACTGGCAGGACTGCTGAAGAAGCAGCTGGCAGGGCAGCCTTTGGGATCTTGAGGATATCATGGATCGTTTTCCTCAGGAGCTGGCAGCCGCTTTGGTTGGAGTCTTTCCAAGAGGTAATCCCTCCACTGACTCATGGCAGCAGGCAAGAGGAAGACCCTTGGAAATTGGTGCAGCAGAAGGGCAGAACAGCGATAACCCTGCCATGAGCGCCATGTTCGCAAGTGATGAGAGTGTTAGATGGAGTTGAAGGTAGCCTCAGACGTGTGTCTGGTGCTCTTGGTCATGCCCGTGAAGGACCGACGTCAGCTTCAGAGGGAGCACGACATCGAGATTGAGAGGCTCACCGAAGAGATGACTCGGTTAACTCACCAACGGAATGCAGCCTGGTCCAGGGAAGATGTCCTGAGAGCTCGACAGTTTGAGCTGGAACAGCAGCTGGCCAATGCGGAAGAATACAATGATAATCTGCATGAAGAGGTTCATCTACTGCACAATCAGCTCCACCCTTATGTACCACCTGGAGCCGCAGAAATGGATCTAGAAGGGTACGAGGAAGAAGAAGAAGTGGCACCTAAGAAGGAATAGAACCTGGGGAAGGAGATGATTCTGCGTCTGACCTCGATAGTGATCATGATGAGGATTAGATCGCTTAGCGTGTAGTGGGAAGACTAATGTATCACCTTTATTTATGTAATGGACCTGTAGTTCCAAGTTGGCACTAGTAACCAGACTATCATGTAATGTTAATCGCACGTTTGGATGAACGTCAATGCAATTCCTGTACTTTGTCGTGAATCACGCTTTAAAATTGCATGCGTTATGAGCACGATAAGTGGTCAAATTGGTGATGTCATGTTGCGAGAATGAATTATTATGCCTCTGTTTTTATTGTGCTTTTGAGAATTTTCTCCAGTAATTTCAGTTTGGCATGAGTACCTAATTCATCTGCAATCTCTTGGCATCGACCAATAATCGCTTATTGTTGCAACTTCGCAGATGACGCGCACCCGTGCTGGAGCTGGTGGCAGCCAGGATGGCAACCAGGATGACTTGCCACCCCCACCGCCACCGTCTGCTCAGGAATTCTTTGCCCAGTTCCTAGGGAGCCAGAGGACAATGGAAGAAGCTTTGCGCCTCATCGCGCAAAACACTGCTCGTGGCCACCCACAGCAACCAGGGGCCGAGCCAAATCAGCACAGTTCATTCAAGGAGTTTCTGGACACGAAGCCTCCGATCTTCAAGGTGGCTGAGGAACCACTGCAGGCCGATGAGTGGCTGAATACCATCGAGCAGAAATTTCGTCTGCTAAGGGTCACAGAGCACCTGAAAGCAGAATATGCTTCTCATCAATTGCAAGGACCAGCAGGAATCTGGTGGACGCACTTTCTGTCGTCTCTGCCTGCTAATGCGAGAGTGACCTGGGATCAATTCAAGCTGGCTTTTAGGGGACACCATATTCCCCCGGGCCTGATGCGCATGAAAGCAGCAGAATTTATGAGGCTCACTCAGGGAACCAAGTCACTCACAGAATATATGCACGCATTCAACAACTTGTCAAGATATGCTCCAAGTTTCGTGGATACTGAAGAGAAAAAGATTGAGAGTTTCAAGCGAGGGTCTGGGTACCAAATTAATGAAGACTATGGCAAACTCTCGATGTGCCACGTACAATGAGTTTATTAGTGATGCCTTGACCCAAGAAAACCACAACAACATGCATGCAGTTGCTAAAGGTCGCAAGAGGGCCTATGAGGCCGGTGCATCCGGATCTTTCCAGTCAAAAGCGCCTATCACAGCTAGGCCACAATTCCGTCCACCTGCACCCAAGTTCAGGCCTCCACCACCGAAAGCTCAGAATAACAGGCCACAGAAACCATTTCGTAAGGCGTTCACTATTGCCTTACCAAAAGGGAATGGTAATCAGGACAGCTCCGCCGGATTCAGAAGTAATCAACCTTGTTTCAACTGCAACCAACTGGGTCATTGGTCCAAGGAGTGCCCCCACCCCAAGAGGAATGGCAACCCAAATCAGAACAATCAGAGGCAGGTGAATGCCAGGGCACGTCAGGGACAAGTGCATTATACCTGCTGTGGAGGAAGTGCCCGCTGGAGAAGTTGTCACGGCTGGTATGTTTCTTGTCAACAAGCACCCCGCTGTTGTTTTATTTGATTCGGGAGCTTCTCATTCATTTATGAGTCAAGCATTTGCATCTAGACATGATCAAGAAATAATAGAAGTAAGTAAAGGGGGTTATAACATAAGTTCAGCAGGGGGTACTGTTACTACCAAAAAGATAGTCAAAAATGTACTCATTTTGATACAAGGGAGGGAGTACACAACAGATTTGATAATATTGCCGGGATTGTCGATAAGTGTAATCTTAGGCATGAATTGGATGAAGGATCATGGTGTTCTTATTGACACTAGCACCCGTACTATCATGTTGAGAGAACCCACGGGAGGGAATGCTTTTCTAGTTCCACTCTCCCGCGATTTCGAACCCCAACATTTAGCCTGTGCTATCCAAACCACCACAATATGTGATATCCCCAGTGGTTTGTGAGTTTCCAGATGTATTTCCAGAAGAATTACCTAGGTCTACCACCGGATAGGGACGTGGAATTTAAGATCGAATTAGTGCCAGGTACCGCACCCATATCCAGAAGGCCCTATAGAATGCCACCCAATGAGTTAGCAGAACTCAAGGTTCAATTGCAAGATCTATTGGACAAAGGTCTTATCCAACCTAGCTCATCTCCGTGGGGATGTCCAGCACTGTTTGTGAAAAAGAAGGATAAGTCACTGAGGATGTGTGTAGATTACAGACCACTCAATGCTGTGACCATCAAAACAAATATCCGTTACCCCGCATCGACATCTTGTTCGATCAGCTAGCAAAGGCAAAGGTATTCTCCAAAATTGACTTAAGATCAGGTTACCACCAGATAAAGATCAGACCGGAGGATATACCTAAGACTGCTTTCTCTACTAGGTACGGCTTATACGAGTATCTGGTTATGTCTTTCGGACTAACAAATGCTCCAGCCTACTTTATGTACCTAATGAATTCGGTATTCATGCCCGAACTTGATAAGTTCGTGGTTGTGTTTATCGATGACATATTGATTTATTCAGAAAATGAGTCAGATCATGAAGAGCATCTGAGGATTGTCCTATCCAGACTGAGGGAGCATAAGCTATATGCCAAGTTTAGCAAATGTGAATTTTGGATGAGCAAAGTACCTTTCTTAGGTCACATATTATCAAGAGATGGAATCTCAGTAGACCCATCAAAAGTACAAGAGGTCATGGATTGGAAAGCCCCAACTTCAGTGCATGAAGTTCGGAGTTTTCTAGGGTTAGCAGGATACTATCATCGGTTTATTCCAGACTTCTCAAAGATAGCTAAGCCTATGACCCGACTACTTCAGAAAGATGAGAAATACAAGTGGACACCAGAATGTGAAACAACTTTTCACACTCTCAGAACTTTGTTGACTACAGCGCCAGTGCTAGCACAACCAGACATTGAAAAGCCTTTTGATGTATTTTGTGATGCATCAGGAATAGGTTTGGGATGTGTACTTATGCAAGAAGGGAGAGTAATTGCATATGCCTCTAGGCAACTGAGAAAACATGAAGTCAACTACCCTACACATGATTTGGAACTTGCAGCTGTTGTCCATGCATTAAAGATATGGAGACATTACTTGTTGGGCAATGTATGTCATATCTATACTGACCACAAAAGCCTCAAGTATATCTTTACCCAACCAGAACTGAACATGAGACAACGTAGATGGTTGGAATTGATTAAGGACTATAATTTGGAAGTGCATTACCATCCGGGCAAAGCTAATGTAGTAGCCGATGCACTTAGTCGGAAGTCCCATTGCAACACTATGGAAGCGCTATTGGAAGATGGATTCAACTTGCTACATCCTGCTGTACTACACAATATCACAATCAGTTGTTCGCTTGAGGGCAAAATCATAGAGCTACAGCAGACTGATGTAGGAATAAGTCACATCAAGAGAAAAATGCAAGAGCAAGAAACCAAACATTTTAGATTGGACGAAAGAGGTGTATTATGGTTTGAGGACCGGCTAGTGGTGCCGAAAGACCGTGAGCTAAGGAATCAAATTTTAGAAGAAGCTCACTCCTCCAAATTGTCTATCCACCCGGGTAGTAGTAAAATGTATCAGGATCTAAGAAACCGTTTTTGGTGGACTAAGATGAAGAAAGAGATCGCAGCCTATGTTGCTAGGTGTGATAACTGCAGTAGAGTGAAAGCCGTCCATATGAAAACCGCTGGATTACTTCAGCCATTGCCTATTCCAGGATGGAAATGGGAGGAAATCAGCATGGACTTTATCACAGGCCTTCCAACAACACCCCAAGGTCACGATTCAATCTGGGTCATTGTTGATCGTCTCACCAAGTCAGCACATTTTGTACCAGTTCACACAACATATCACGCGGGTAAATACTCTGAGTTATATGTTTCCCAGATCGTGAAATTGCATGGAGTACCCAGGACCATAATCTCAGATAGAGGACCACAGTTCATAGCTCGTTTCTGGGAGCACCTACACCAAGCTTTGGGAACCAAGCTAATTAGGAGTTCAGCTTATCATCCGCAAACTTCAGGGCAGACAGAGAGAGTGAACCAAATCCTAGAAGATTTACTTAGGGCTTGTGTTATATCTTCAAAAGGTTCATGGGAGAAATGGTTACCTTTAGCTGAATTCTCCTATAACAACAGTTATCAAGCGAGTATCAAAATGGCTCCACTTGAAGCCTTATATGGCAGAAAGTGCAGAACTCCATTGAATTGGATTGAGCCCGGTGAAAGGAGATATTTTGGTATTGATTTTGTTAATGAAGCCGAAGAACAAGTACGTATCATCCAACAACACATGAAGGCAGCTCAATCAAGACAGAAGAGTTATGCTGATAGAAGAAGAAGACCACTAACTTTTGAAGTAGGTGACTATGTGTACTTGAGAGTATCACCCATGAAAGGTGTGAAGAGATTTGGGATGAAAAAGAAGCTTTCACCAAGATATGTAGGGCCATACAAAATTTTGGAACGAAAAGGAAATGTTGCGTACAAGCTACAACTACCACCAGAGATGAGTGCAATCTTTGATGTGTTCCATGTTTCGCAGCTAAAGAAATGTCTTCGAGTACCGGAAGAAGCTATTGCACCCACCAACGTGCAACTTCAATTGGATTTGACCTATGAAGAAAAGCCAATTCGAGTATTAGAAGAGATGGAGAGAGTAACAAGGAGTAAGATTATTAAGTTCTATAAGGTGGTGTGGAACAATCACAATGAACAAGATGCTACATGGGAAAGAGAAGATTATCTGCAAGAAGTTTATCCCGCCTTTTTCCAAGAATGGTAGGTCTTGCAAATCTCGGGACGAGATTTTTATAAGGGGGAGGGGCTGTAACACCTCGGGTGTTAGCCTTGCATAACTTGACTTGCATAACATGAGCATGAGCATCAAGCATTCATAAATCATCATTTACAATTGAAACATTTGATCAAAACATATGAAACATTGCTTGTGATCTCGTGTTTCTGGTAACATATGCATGTGGTCATGTGCAAATGAATGCAAGTGGGTAGTGCTAGTCACTAAAACACCTTAGCTACACTTAGGTTAACAAAAGGAACCTTGTTCATGAAGTCCACATTTCATGACCAAGCACTTGAGTGATATTTCATGTGATTACTTTCAATAGCTATATGAGTGACTACTACATGAAATGCTTAAATGACCTTGCAAATTGTTTTAACATGCTTAGAGTATCATTAGGAACAACTTTGGTATTTAGTGCTAGGGCTAGTTTGGTCATTTAGCCATGGTTTGAATGTGTATCATGATTTCAAAGTGACATGTTTGACTAAAGTTGAACTAGGTGTTAGGGACCTTGCATGGAGGAGTTCACTAAAGCAAAGTTGTAGTGTTTGACATAAGGAACAACTTTGATTTTTGGGCCCTTGACTGATTCAGCTCCTAACATGTGTGAATTTGGGTTTCAAAAATCAGAGAAATCACAAATTCTACACTTAGCAAATTCTTGCTAAGTCGTGAAACCCTGACAGCCTGACAAGCTGACCTTCAGGGCATTATAACTCGAGTTCGGGTGAGAATTAGAACTCGATCATTGAACAACAATTGTAACTGGTACTTAGGTCTAAAAGTTGGTTTAGTAACCTAGCACTAATTCATCACGTATTGGAAGTTAAGTCATCGCCAAAACCGGCTGTCAGGCGCCCCTTTCAGTTAACTGACGAAACTAAATCGCGAGCGTCAGTGGCCGACACCGGCAGAGTTCGCGCACCGCGTGTCCCCGGCGACGGCCGCGCGTCGCCGTTGCCCTGACCGCGCAGGCCACGCCGCGCCCGAGCACGCCTTCATCACGCCAGCACCCGCCCGAGCCATCCCGCGCTCCCATTTCGCTCCCGGCGCCTTTTCTTCCTCGCAGCAGTAGCCACCGAGCTCTCGGAGCCCCGCCGTCGCCATAGCCGCGCGTAGCCCGTGCCTAGCCACTCCAGCACCACCACCATAGCTCCTCCGCCTCCCCAGCGAACCACTGCTCCCTCCCGTGCTCGCTGACCAAGCTTGGTAAGCCATCGCCGCGCGTTTAAGCTCGCCGGAGCTCCGCCGCAAGCCCCGTCACCGTGGCCGGAGCGCCACAGTCCACCTATCCATGCGTTAGCTAGTGCGTCGAGTGCGTCTTAGGTAGCTGGTGCTCGTCCGAGCTTTAGGTCGAACCACCGTAGCCTCCACCGGCGTTTTGCCGTGGTCCAGCCCCGCCGCTCCGCCATTGCCGCCGCCGTCGTCGCGGGTGGCGACAATAGGGCCGGCCAAGTATACCAATCAACGCGCTAGGTCGTGTAGGTCATACCGTGATGACCTCACCACCGGCGAAGCTCGCCGTCGACGAGCCGCAGCCGCGCAGTGCCCAGCAGCGCCGCTACTCTGCTCTGTGTCACTGACGCGTGGGGTCCCCTGACCAGCGGGTCCCACCTGTCAGCGACAGCAGTAGTGAAGGCTAACTCATTTTGAATCCAGTTTTTGAATTGTTTTGTGAAATTTGTATCTTTAGTTTGGTAGCTCCAAAAATTGTGAAATAAATATGATTGTGTTGCTTAGGAAGTGTAGTATTTAGTAAAAATATGTTCTTGGCTTCCACAGTAGAAATTTCTGGAGATTTAAATAGGGATTTCAAAGGTGCTTTTGAATGCATTCAAATTTGTTTATTTTATATCTAGAGTTCCTGTGCTCCAAAAATTATGAAATTTTTGTGGTAAGCTAGTCTTAGCATACATGAGCTTGGATAAAAATTTGAAGACCAGTGCATGTGTAGATCTATAGTTATAGATTTTTCTTTTATAAATAGTTAATCCTTGCATGAATTTTTATAAATTAATTATGAGTCCAAAATTCATGAAATTTGTTGGAGGTAATACTAGTACCATATGGATGTTAGGAAAAATAAGAAATCTGTTGCTTGACACTTTTCAATAGGATTTTCCATTTATGCTATTTCAAGCCTTGCTTCCTTATCATTTTTGCATAGGATGTTCTACTTAGTAAAATGACATGAAATTTTTATAGTAGTCCTTTGATAGCATTAGTAAGGCTCTGTAAATTTTTGAGAATTTATTAAGCACATCTGATATATAATTATTATTTAACCTAGATATCTAAATAAAATAATAAAGGCAATTTAATAAATAGTTTGGGCTTCACCATTATATTATCTTAACTGTATTTGGTATGCTTCAACTGTTGGTAGGTTCTAGGTTGTCAAATTGTGAATGATTACATAAAGTAGAAGTAGTCTTACTTTATATTGCATGTTAAATCATTTCCGGACTGATTCTAGAGTGTGAGGAGTTACATGTTGAAACTAATGTAGACTGTAAAAATGGTTAATAACAAAGTCGTAGAGAATTTGATAAGCTTTCCAGAAAGTCTAGGATCACTACTTTTGGATTTATAGAACTCCAGTTATGAGTGAAACAAGTAGCTACTGTATGGCATAGTCGATGCATTGCAAAAGTAGTTAAGTAGTAATCAAGAAGAGATATGCACCTACTCAAACAACATGATGCACTTGTTAACACATATGCATTCGTAATACTTATACCATACTCATGCATCTAGGATCGGAGGAAGAGATCACGTTGCTGGAATTCGAAGAAGTAGAGGAAGGGAACCCGCAGGAGGATCCGCAAGCCGCAGCTCCCGAAGGCATGGAGCAGAACCCTGAAGAGCTTCCGGAGTGCCCTGACCATCGCCCTACTTCCTTTCTGCGAGGCAAGCCCCAGAGCATTATAAGTCTCCCAATAATTTACAAATGGTTACTTACGTACTTATGATTGATGCATTAGGTTATAAGAGTTGAATGAAACCACTTGATGCATGTACAATCCTTGTCCAGATATTATCCCTTTAACCGGTATAGGTCCAGGATCGAATATATATGCTTAGCCATGCTTAGACCGGTAGAAGTCGGGTGATGTCCTGTCACCTGTGAGATATAGGTGGATACCGGAGCACGGTTGGCTATATCTGCTATCGTGGAACAGAACCATGAGGTAAAAGTAAATTGAGACCGGACGGGAGGTCGATAGAAAAGCAACAAGGCATGGAGGTCTTGGGTGTGGATCTATCCCCGTCTGTGTCGATCAAGGACCGTACCGTTGTTGGAACTTCTGACAAGATTGAACGCATGCCTCTCACTTAGCTGGCCGGATAATTCGTTCCGACCGCGAAGCCGAGTAATTCAACTCAGGCCGGGAACCGTTCTGTTGTGCGCTCCTTCCGGGGAACGATCAGACTGAGCCCAAGGGTAGGCTTGGCCTGAGCATCCTGGCATCTGGTGTTCCAGATTGTGCGGCACGGTACGGACCCGCGAAATGTGTACCTGAGTTGTACCAAAGGTGACCTAAGACTATCGTGGCTGGTAGATCTGGGTTTGTGTTAGGAATAAATTCCCAGCTGGTAGAAATCGATTCGAATCGCCGTCTCTCCCGGATAGTGAGAAACTTGGCTAGCTCCAACATCGTAGTAACTATGTTATGAAACATGATGGTTCAGATGAATATGGAATTACAATACCTGCTATGGTTACTATTGGATGCTTCTAAATGATATACACATGTTTGGCACAGGATAGTTGCTAATCTAGAAATGGTTAGTTATAATTAACTTGATAAAGGAATCATAATTGTACAACGGGTAATTGCCTTTTACGCAAAATGTTGTCAAGTTACGTCCACTTATACAGCCTTGCATGATCCTTGGAGTCATTTTATTTCTGGTTCATGACGGGTAAGTCTAGCTGAGTACCTTCTCGTACTTAGGGTTTATTTTCCCATTGTTGCAGATGGCACTGTGTATCATGGTTATTGCAAGAGTTGCTTCTATCCCGCTGTGGATGAGGAGTAAGCCTTGGGCAGCCTTCCTTAGTAATTCCTATCTTTGCTTTTGTGGATCGTGATCTGGCATGGCACTGTATCAAACTACGTTGGAAACTTATCTTCGAACTTATTTGCTTCCGCTTTAATTATCAAACTCGGTTTGTAATAACTTTCTATTCGTACTCTGATGATGAAAAGTATCTGTGAACTTTATGTAATATGTGGCATGTATGTTGAATCCTATACGATCTTGGTTGTTGTAAATCGTTTATCGAGACCCGTCGTGGTACTCGACGGACTACCGGGTTTATATGGGTTCAAGTATGACAGTGCAACCGCTTGCGGATTGCCATTATACTTGTATTCTTATAAATTGGTCGGTTCTGCAACAATTGAAGTCAACACCCCTGATGCTCCGTAGAACAACCCACTTGTGATAAGTGCTCGGACCTCATTCGAAACCTCTACCAGTTGGACGGCGGGCACGCTAGTACTTGGCGCTGACCCGAAGACCTTTGAGATGACAAGCTAGGCAACATTGTGGATCTAGTCAAGTTCCCCCTTGAGAGCACATCGCTCTTCAAGGGACTTGGCCAGCTCCTCTGCATTCTGGCCAAAAGTCACCTTGACCATCTCTAGGTCCTGCTCCAACGACTTCACCTTTCCGCCTAGCTCTGGAAGAAGGGCGGCAAGCTTAGAAACAGGCTGAAGGAAGAAACCAACATGACGAAAAATAGAAAAGGTATGTACCGAGGCAGAAGTTCTCAAGGGTGGAGAATTCCTCCGCCTGTCGGGCCACCTGCTCATGCAGTCGGGCGCTCACCTCCTCCGTCCCCATCACCTAGCCCTGAAGCACGAGCACTTCCTGGTCTGCCTCCAACCAGGCCTTTCGCTCTGACTCCAGGGCCTTTTGTGCCGACTCCAGGGCAATCCGCTCCGACACTAAGGCACTCTACTCTGACTCAAGGGTCTCTAGGGATTTCTGGAGCACTGCCTCAGTGTCTGCTAGGGATTTCTGCAACCCCGCCTTGGTCTCCACCTGGCAGGCCTTCGCCGCCTCCAGCCCCTGCTCGGTAGTGGTCGCCCGCTCCGCTGCACTCTGCTCCTTCGCTCGAACCACGGACACCTCGGCCGCTCAGTCCTAGGACTCATGATGGGCGGACTCTAGCTGACGCTCAAGCTTAGCCACCCAGGCATGCTCCATCTAGAGGAAGCGGGACGACATCTCCTTCAGACCCTACGAAAACGAAAAGCAAGCATGCTGAGGCAACCAACAAGAGACTCAGAGGTCAAGGACAAATACCAGAAACTCACCTCCACGGCGAGCTGCAGGTAGACCTTGACTAACTGTTGGGTGGACTTAACCCGCTCCTAGGCATCCTCAAGCTTCATTGATAGGTTGGTGAGTTCAGACTCCATGGCAAGTCCTTCCCCCAAGGATGTCCTAGAGCTGATATTCCTAGAAATCCCAAAGGATGAACCGCACCTTTGATAGGTCCTTGGGGCAGGGCCACTCTAGATCACCCTCTGGTAGCCTACCGGAGGGCCCAGCCTCTGACTGAACCACCGCTAGCTCCCGTGATGGTACCGGCAGCTACACCGCATCATCCGCTTCATCATCGGATGGGATCTCCACCACCTCGGTTGCGTGGGCCGCCGTCGGGCATTCTGACTCTATCCCGGATGCATCTCCCCTGGCACCTTCAACTCCGACCGTGAGGGTGAGCCATGAAGCCCTCCTCCTAGCATGGTAGGGGTCTTAATCTCCTTCTCCTCTTCCGCCATGGCTAGTGGAGGAGGGGCTACAAGGGTCACCACCGGCGAAGCCTCCACCATCACCACCAGGATCGCCGCCAGCACCATCGCTGCCGCTGTCACAGTGCTAGCAACTGACCTAGGGAGCACCACCCTTGAAAGGGAAGGGTTCAATGCCACCATCCTATTCCCCCCACCGCTCACCGTGGCACACTACAGGGTGGGCCTCCAAACCTCCTACACAGGGGTCGGGGCGATGCTTTTGTTACTGAAGCCGAAGAACAAGTACGTATCATCCAACAACACATGAAGGCAGCTCAATCAAGACAGAAGAGTTATGCTGATAGAAGAAGAAGACCACTAACTTTTGAAGTAGGTGACTATGTGTACTTGAGAGTATCACCCATGAAAGGTGTGAAGAGATTTGGGATGAAAAAGAAGCTTTCACCAAGATATGTAGGGCCATACAAAATTTTGGAACGAAAAGGAAATGTTGCGTACAAGCTACAACTACCACCAGAGATGAGTGCAATCTTTGATGTGTTCCATGTTTCGCAGCTAAAGAAATGTCTTCGAGTACCGGAAGAAGCTATTGCACCCACCAACGTGCAACTTCAATTGGATTTGACCTATGAAGAAAAGCCAATTCGAGTATTAGAAGAGATGGAGAGAGTAACAAGGAGTAAGATTATTAAGTTCTATAAGGTGGTGTGGAACAATCACAATGAACAAGATGCTACATGGGAAAGAGAAGATTATCTGCAAGAAGTTTATCCCGCCTTTTTCCAAGAATGGTAGGTCTTGCAAATCTCGGGACGAGATTTTTATAAGGGGGAGGGGCTGTAACACCTCGGGTGTTAGCCTTGCATAACTTGACTTGCATAACATGAGCATGAGCATCAAGCATTCATAAATCATCATTTACAATTGAAACATTTGATCAAAACATATGAAACATTGCTTGTGATCTCGTGTTTCTGGTAACATATGCATGTGGTCATGTGCAAATGAATGCAAGTGGGTAGTGCTAGTCACTAAAACACCTTAGCTACACTTAGGTTAACAAAAGGAACCTTGTTCATGAAGTCCACATTTCATGACCAAGCACTTGAGTGATATTTCATGTGATTACTTTCAATAGCTATATGAGTGACTACTACATGAAATGCTTAAATGACCTTGCAAATTGTTTTAACATGCTTAGAGTATCATTAGGAACAACTTTGGTATTTAGTGCTAGGGCTAGTTTGGTCATTTAGCCATGGTTTGAATGTGTATCATGATTTCAAAGTGACATGTTTGACTAAAGTTGAACTAGGTGTTAGGGACCTTGCATGGAGGAGTTCACTAAAGCAAAGTTGTAGTGTTTGACATAAGGAACAACTTTGATTTTTGGGCCCTTGACTGATTCAGCTCCTAACATGTGTGAATTTGGGTTTCAAAAATCAGAGAAATCACAAATTCTACACTTAGCAAATTCTTGCTAAGTCGTGAAACCCTGACAGCCTGACAAGCTGACCTTCAGGGCATTATAACTCGAGTTCGGGTGAGAATTAGAACTCGATCATTGAACAACAATTGTAACTGGTACTTAGGTCTAAAAGTTGGTTTAGTAACCTAGCACTAATTCATCACGTATTGGAAGTTAAGTCATCGCCAAAACCGGCTGTCAGGCGCCCCTTTCAGTTAACTGACGAAACTAAATCGCGAGCGTCAGTGGCCGACACCGGCAGAGTTCGCGCACCGCGTGTCCCCGGCGACGGCCGCGCGTCGCCGTTGCCCTGACCGCGCAGGCCACGCCGCGCCCGAGCACGCCTTCATCACGCCAGCACCCGCCCGAGCCATCCCGCGCTCCCATTTCGCTCCCGGCGCCTTTTCTTCCTCGCAGCAGTAGCCACCGAGCTCTCGGAGCCCCGCCGTCGCCATAGCCGCGCGTAGCCCGTGCCTAGCCACTCCAGCACCACCACCATAGCTCCTCCGCCTCCCCAGCGAACCACTGCTCCCTCCCGTGCTCGCTGACCAAGCTTGGTAAGCCATCGCCGCGCGTTTAAGCTCGCCGGAGCTCCGCCGCAAGCCCCGTCACCGTGGCCGGAGCGCCACAGTCCACCTATCCATGCGTTAGCTAGTGCGTCGAGTGCGTCTTAGGTAGCTGGTGCTCGTCCGAGCTTTAGGTCGAACCACCGTAGCCTCCACCGGCGTTTTGCCGTGGTCCAGCCCCGCCGCTCCGCCATTGCCGCCGCCGTCGTCGCGGGTGGCGACAATAGGGCCGGCCAAGTATACCAATCAACGCGCTAGGTCGTGTAGGTCATACCGTGATGACCTCACCACCGGCGAAGCTCGCCGTCGACGAGCCGCAGCCGCGCAGTGCCCAGCAGCGCCGCTACTCTGCTCTGTGTCACTGACGCGTGGGGTCCCCTGACCAGCGGGTCCCACCTGTCAGCGACAGCAGTAGTGAAGGCTAACTCATTTTGAATCCAGTTTTTGAATTGTTTTGTGAAATTTGTATCTTTAGTTTGGTAGCTCCAAAAATTGTGAAATAAATATGATTGTGTTGCTTAGGAAGTGTAGTATTTAGTAAAAATATGTTCTTGGCTTCCACAGTAGAAATTTCTGGAGATTTAAATAGGGATTTCAAAGGTGCTTTTGAATGCATTCAAATTTGTTTATTTTATATCTAGAGTTCCTGTGCTCCAAAAATTATGAAATTTTTGTGGTAAGCTAGTCTTAGCATACATGAGCTTGGATAAAAATTTGAAGACCAGTGCATGTGTAGATCTATAGTTATAGATTTTTCTTTTATAAATAGTTAATCCTTGCATGAATTTTTATAAATTAATTATGAGTCCAAAATTCATGAAATTTGTTGGAGGTAATACTAGTACCATATGGATGTTAGGAAAAATAAGAAATCTGTTGCTTGACACTTTTCAATAGGATTTTCCATTTATGCTATTTCAAGCCTTGCTTCCTTATCATTTTTGCATAGGATGTTCTACTTAGTAAAATGACATGAAATTTTTATAGTAGTCCTTTGATAGCATTAGTAAGGCTCTGTAAATTTTTGAGAATTTATTAAGCACATCTGATATATAATTATTATTTAACCTAGATATCTAAATAAAATAATAAAGGCAATTTAATAAATAGTTTGGGCTTCACCATTATATTATCTTAACTGTATTTGGTATGCTTCAACTGTTGGTAGGTTCTAGGTTGTCAAATTGTGAATGATTACATAAAGTAGAAGTAGTCTTACTTTATATTGCATGTTAAATCATTTCCGGACTGATTCTAGAGTGTGAGGAGTTACATGTTGAAACTAATGTAGACTGTAAAAATGGTTAATAACAAAGTCGTAGAGAATTTGATAAGCTTTCCAGAAAGTCTAGGATCACTACTTTTGGATTTATAGAACTCCAGTTATGAGTGAAACAAGTAGCTACTGTATGGCATAGTCGATGCATTGCAAAAGTAGTTAAGTAGTAATCAAGAAGAGATATGCACCTACTCAAACAACATGATGCACTTGTTAACACATATGCATTCGTAATACTTATACCATACTCATGCATCTAGGATCGGAGGAAGAGATCACGTTGCTGGAATTCGAAGAAGTAGAGGAAGGGAACCCGCAGGAGGATCCGCAAGCCGCAGCTCCCGAAGGCATGGAGCAGAACCCTGAAGAGCTTCCGGAGTGCCCTGACCATCGCCCTACTTCCTTTCTGCGAGGCAAGCCCCAGAGCATTATAAGTCTCCCAATAATTTACAAATGGTTACTTACGTACTTATGATTGATGCATTAGGTTATAAGAGTTGAATGAAACCACTTGATGCATGTACAATCCTTGTCCAGATATTATCCCTTTAACCGGTATAGGTCCAGGATCGAATATATATGCTTAGCCATGCTTAGACCGGTAGAAGTCGGGTGATGTCCTGTCACCTGTGAGATATAGGTGGATACCGGAGCACGGTTGGCTATATCTGCTATCGTGGAACAGAACCATGAGGTAAAAGTAAATTGAGACCGGACGGGAGGTCGATAGAAAAGCAACAAGGCATGGAGGTCTTGGGTGTGGATCTATCCCCGTCTGTGTCGATCAAGGACCGTACCGTTGTTGGAACTTCTGACAAGATTGAACGCATGCCTCTCACTTAGCTGGCCGGATAATTCGTTCCGACCGCGAAGCCGAGTAATTCAACTCAGGCCGGGAACCGTTCTGTTGTGCGCTCCTTCCGGGGAACGATCAGACTGAGCCCAAGGGTAGGCTTGGCCTGAGCATCCTGGCATCTGGTGTTCCAGATTGTGCGGCACGGTACGGACCCGCGAAATGTGTACCTGAGTTGTACCAAAGGTGACCTAAGACTATCGTGGCTGGTAGATCTGGGTTTGTGTTAGGAATAAATTCCCAGCTGGTAGAAATCGATTCGAATCGCCGTCTCTCCCGGATAGTGAGAAACTTGGCTAGCTCCAACATCGTAGTAACTATGTTATGAAACATGATGGTTCAGATGAATATGGAATTACAATACCTGCTATGGTTACTATTGGATGCTTCTAAATGATATACACATGTTTGGCACAGGATAGTTGCTAATCTAGAAATGGTTAGTTATAATTAACTTGATAAAGGAATCATAATTGTACAACGGGTAATTGCCTTTTACGCAAAATGTTGTCAAGTTACGTCCACTTATACAGCCTTGCATGATCCTTGGAGTCATTTTATTTCTGGTTCATGACGGGTAAGTCTAGCTGAGTACCTTCTCGTACTTAGGGTTTATTTTCCCATTGTTGCAGATGGCACTGTGTATCATGGTTATTGCAAGAGTTGCTTCTATCCCGCTGTGGATGAGGAGTAAGCCTTGGGCAGCCTTCCTTAGTAATTCCTATCTTTGCTTTTGTGGATCGTGATCTGGCATGGCACTGTATCAAACTACGTTGGAAACTTATCTTCGAACTTATTTGCTTCCGCTTTAATTATCAAACTCGGTTTGTAATAACTTTCTATTCGTACTCTGATGATGAAAAGTATCTGTGAACTTTATGTAATATGTGGCATGTATGTTGAATCCTATACGATCTTGGTTGTTGTAAATCGTTTATCGAGACCCGTCGTGGTACTCGACGGACTACCGGGTTTATATGGGTTCAAGTATGACAGTGCAACCGCTTGCGGATTGCCATTATACTTGTATTCTTATAAATTGGTCGGTTCTGCAACAATTGAAGTCAACACCCCTGATGCTCCGTAGAACAACCCACTTGTGATAAGTGCTCGGACCTCATTCGAAACCTCTACCAGTTGGACGGCGGGCACGCTAGTACTTGGCGCTGACCCGAAGACCTTTGAGATGACAAGCTAGGCAACATTGTGGATCTAGTCAAGTTCCCCCTTGAGAGCACATCGCTCTTCAAGGGACTTGGCCAGCTCCTCTGCATTCTGGCCAAAAGTCACCTTGACCATCTCTAGGTCCTGCTCCAACGACTTCACCTTTCCGCCTAGCTCTGGAAGAAGGGCGGCAAGCTTAGAAACAGGCTGAAGGAAGAAACCAACATGACGAAAAATAGAAAAGGTATGTACCGAGGCAGAAGTTCTCAAGGGTGGAGAATTCCTCCGCCTGTCGGGCCACCTGCTCATGCAGTCGGGCGCTCACCTCCTCCGTCCCCATCACCTAGCCCTGAAGCACGAGCACTTCCTGGTCTGCCTCCAACCAGGCCTTTCGCTCTGACTCCAGGGCCTTTTGTGCCGACTCCAGGGCAATCCGCTCCGACACTAAGGCACTCTACTCTGACTCAAGGGTCTCTAGGGATTTCTGGAGCACTGCCTCAGTGTCTGCTAGGGATTTCTGCAACCCCGCCTTGGTCTCCACCTGGCAGGCCTTCGCCGCCTCCAGCCCCTGCTCGGTAGTGGTCGCCCGCTCCGCTGCACTCTGCTCCTTCGCTCGAACCACGGACACCTCGGCCGCTCAGTCCTAGGACTCATGATGGGCGGACTCTAGCTGACGCTCAAGCTTAGCCACCCAGGCATGCTCCATCTAGAGGAAGCGGGACGACATCTCCTTCAGACCCTACGAAAACGAAAAGCAAGCATGCTGAGGCAACCAACAAGAGACTCAGAGGTCAAGGACAAATACCAGAAACTCACCTCCACGGCGAGCTGCAGGTAGACCTTGACTAACTGTTGGGTGGACTTAACCCGCTCCTAGGCATCCTCAAGCTTCATTGATAGGTTGGTGAGTTCAGACTCCATGGCAAGTCCTTCCCCCAAGGATGTCCTAGAGCTGATATTCCTAGAAATCCCAAAGGATGAACCGCACCTTTGATAGGTCCTTGGGGCAGGGCCACTCTAGATCACCCTCTGGTAGCCTACCGGAGGGCCCAGCCTCTGACTGAACCACCGCTAGCTCCCGTGATGGTACCGGCAGCTACACCGCATCATCCGCTTCATCATCGGATGGGATCTCCACCACCTCGGTTGCGTGGGCCGCCGTCGGGCATTCTGACTCTATCCCGGATGCATCTCCCCTGGCACCTTCAACTCCGACCGTGAGGGTGAGCCATGAAGCCCTCCTCCTAGCATGGTAGGGGTCTTAATCTCCTTCTCCTCTTCCGCCATGGCTAGTGGAGGAGGGGCTACAAGGGTCACCACCGGCGAAGCCTCCACCATCACCACCAGGATCGCCGCCAGCACCATCGCTGCCGCTGTCACAGTGCTAGCAACTGACCTAGGGAGCACCACCCTTGAAAGGGAAGGGTTCAATGCCACCATCCTATTCCCCCCACCGCTCACCGTGGCACACTACAGGGTGGGCCTCCAAACCTCCTACACAGGGGTCGGGGCGATGCTTAACCCCATCATCGCCCGGTGGCTGACAAAAAAGTACAGGTAAGTCATACTCCAAAAAGACAGAACAGCAAAAAATAAAAAAGAAACAAAGAAAAACATACCAGGAGGTAAGCGGCACGACTCTAAAGCCAAGACCCGACGTCGATGGGCCTATAGGGCAAGGACCGCTCCTAGGCTGCGACCCACGCCCCCTCACTTTAGCCGGGGGCAGAGTCATCTCAACTGGCTCCAGCTCGGCCTGTGGGTCACCGCGACCCTTGGCTCAGGATGCCACGACTGGAGCAGCAGACGGGGCATCCTTCAGTTGTGAGTTGCGCACTGGCACCGGTCCCGGTGACACATGGGTGTAAGCCCGCTCCTCAGACCGCCTGACTTGCTCGGCCGCATCCACGATAGGTGGGGACGAGACCGGCGATGCCACCGAGGGCATGGTGACCATGTCCGCTTCGCCTCCCGTTCGCCGATGGTGTCCGCGCTCGCCACACGCTTCCTCGGCATGGGAACCACCGCGCGCCGCTCTACCTCCTACTCATCACCAGCGGACATCGCTGTAGGGTTGTGATGCTCCACCGAGGTCACAATGGCCTCCCGGCCTTTCTCCTCCTCAGAGAAAACCATGTCATCCACAGCTGTGGGATCCTCCAACTCAAGCTCGGACTCGACGTCACTCTTATTTTCCCTGGCCTTCATGCATCAGGCAATCTCCTTCTCCTTCTTGTACTTCTGCTGAGCCACCTTGGTTTTCTTTTTCTTCCTGGCATCCGCCTCCTCCTTCTAGGTTGCCTACTGAGCTACGCCCTCTGGTCCCTTCGGAAGGTGCGGCTAGGACCTGTAAGCATCAAGCCCCTATGCAACAAGCTACTCAAGATCAAAAAGTAGGAAAGCAAAGGGGAAAAGAACACGAAGTAAAGAGAGAGGAGCATACCAGTTTGGACACCACCGAGGCGTTGAGAGGTCTGGGCTTCCCTCGACCTTCTCTTTGGGCTTCAGCTGCAGCACCTAGTCGAGGTGACTCCAGACCTCGTCATCCGCCAGCTCCTTAGGTGATGCACGATCAGGGTTTGACACGCCACCCTACCTCCACATTGGCCATGACCTCTCTGCCAACAGAGCAACCCGGCAGTGGTAGAGGGTGTGGAACACCCGTACCCTATCAAGGCCATGTCGCATGAGCTTCTAGAGCTCCTCCTCGATGACCTCCACCTTCTTCTTCTCCCGACAGGAACAGCCCCATGACCAACTATCCTGCTTCTCTGGCCTCCCGCTGGTGAACGTCGGTGAAAGCATCAAGGCCCCTAGTTGGGTTTCGATGATTAATGACAATACATGATTACTATGACTAACGTGTGTTTTGCAGAGGCAATTAAGTTAGGTCATGGTAATGGAGATCGATTGGGCTATCATGGTGATCATGCCCCTATGATGGAAATCGTTTCAGTTTTCAAAGGATGGACGACAAGGTTAAGAATGGACTAGTTCTAAGTGTCGATTGGAGTTGAAGAGACACTTAGAGTAGTTTAGGACTTTGTTTTTCCTTTGGCCATACTATTAAGGGGGGTATGGACGGGTAGCTTGACCTAGGTGAGTCTAGTGAGTTAGGTGTGGTGCACACTTGCTAAATCTAGCACTAGGTAGCTCCTAAGAAGCCCTTAGATCCATTGGAGCAAACTTCATTCACATATGATTGAGAGTTGGAAGTGAATGGAGGGTCAAATACTGATCAGACGCTGGCTTCGGGGTGACCGGACGCTAGCGCAGAGTCCGGTCAGTTCATTTGATCAAGGTGAAATCGTCTGGTGCGACCGGACGCTGAGAGGTGAAGTGACCGGACATTGAGTTCTAGCGTCCGGTTGACTCCAGTAAGGTTCTAGAGAGGGAAAATCATGACTAGATGCGTCTGGTCAGTGTTGACCGGACATTGTCAAGCGTCCGGTCACATCTTAAACACTGGAGTTTAGGGAGAACTGACTGGAGCGTTCGGTCAACATGACCGAAGCGTCCGGTCACTCTATAGAGGCACATAACGGTTCGTTTTTCAGCCATTGTTATAAATACTTCCTTCATTTGTGTGTGGGGGTACTTTTGCTCATTCAAACAGCTGAGAAACACCTTTGAGAGTGCCAAGAAGAGCAAGGTCCTAGTGAGGTGATTGAGATTTGAGAATCCCAAAGAGAGCCCTCATTAGTGAAAGCAAGAGTAGAAAAGTGTGCATCCACCCTTCTCATTAGGCTTGTCATGGTCAAGTGAGAGTTTGTGCTTGTTACTCTTGGTGATCGCCATCACCTAGACGGCTTGGTGGTGATTGGGAGCTTGGTGATCATCCGGCAGAGATTGTGGATGACCCAACTCAAGTTGTGAGCGGTTGTGGTTGATTCACCACAATGGAGTGTCAAAGAATCAACCCGTAGAGAGCACTTGATCCTTGCGCAGATCAAGGGGGAGCTACACCCTTGCGTGGGTGCTCCAACAAGGACTAGTGGGGAGTGGCGACTCTCTGATACCTCGGCAAAACATCGCCGCGTTCCTCCTTCTCTCTTTACTTTGAGCATTTACTTTAAGCAATTCAATTCTTGTCATTTACATTGATAGAATTGTCATGCTAGAGTAGGATTGGAACATAGGTTGCTAAACTTTTGTGCGGTAGATCAATAGAAACACTTTCTAGGCACAAGGGGTTAATTGGGCTAACCACAGGACTTAATTATTGCAAAAGAAATTTAGAATTAGCCCAATTCACCCTCCCTCTTGGGCATCTTGATCATTTCAATTGGTATCAGAGCCTCGTGCTCACATATTTAGGCTTAACTGCCTAGAGAAAGATATCTCACGGGGATGGATCTCCTCCTATCTTTGAGGGGGATGATTTTCCATATTGGAAAATCCGCATGGAGGCGTATCTAGAAGCTCTAGATGTTGGAATACTTAGAGCCACCTCACAAGGCTTCCCAAAACCTCGGGATGCTACACACCTACAAGGCAATGAGGTGAATTATGAAAAATGGAATGCAAAGGCTCAGAACACCATCTTTAGAGGCCTTTGCAAAGATGTGTTCAATCGGGTGAGGAACCACAAAGATACACATGCACTATGGTCGGACGTTTGTACGCTCCATGAGGGAACAAAGAGTGAGCATGAGGAATGCTATCATCTTGTCATGAAAAAGCTTAACTCTTTTGAGATGCTTCCTAAAGAATGTGCTAATGAAATGTACTCATGCTTGAATGTTCTTGTAGAGGAAGTCAATGGGCTTGAACTCACTCAAATGCAACCATCTGATGTTGTAAGAAAGATCTTGAGTGTCCTCCCCATTGACAAATATGGGCATATTGTGACCGTACTTCATCAAGGTGATCTTTCCACCGCTACACCGACACAAATCTTGGGAAAGATCAATGCTCATGAGATATACATGCACATCACACCTCAAGATGGCTCATCCTCTAACAAGAAGAAAGACAAAGACTTGGCATTCAAGGCTAGCCAAGAGAAGGGAAAAGCAAGGCTTGAGTATGAGAGCTCAAGTGATGATGAAATTGATGATGCAAGTCTTGCTCTCATGGTGAGAAGAACCACCAAGATGCTAAAGAAGCTCAACAAGAGTGGCATCAAGTGTGATGGCAAGAAGAAGAAGTTCTTCACTAGCTCTAGAAGGAAGCCAATCTCTGAGATGGATTGCTATAATTGTGGAGAACTTGGTCATCTAGCACACCAATGCACCAAGCCCAAAAAAGACAAGTTCAAGAACAAGTACAAGGGCAAGAAAGATGACTCAAGCAATGAAGAAGAAGATGAGAAGAAGAAAAACAAGCCATACAAGAAGAGAGATGGCAAGAAGAAGGACTTCCACAAGAAGAAGAAAAGTGGAAAGGAATACATCATTAGTGATTATCTCACAGACATTGATTCATCTAGTGGCTCATCTGGTGATGATAGTGACAATGAGAAGGTGGCCATCATTGTTATTGACTCTTCATCATCTTCACCGCCACCACCACCATCATCCCCTACACACCTATGCCTTATGGCCAAGGGTGATCGTAAGGTATCAAATGATGATAGTAGTGGTGATGAACATGCTAGCAATGATGATAGCAATAGTGATGATGATGAATATGAATCACCTTCTTATGATGATCTTGTTAAATTGTTAAAGCAATACACTAAGATCATTAGAAAGAGTAGAGCTAAGAATGAAAAACTAGAAGCTAAGAATGATTCACTTTTAGCAAAATGTGATATAGCTGAAAAGGCTAGTGTTGAGCTTAGAGAAGCAAATGATGCTATATCATCCAAACTCAAGGAGCTCAAATCTTCTAAGAAAGAGCTTAAAGATAAACATGATAAACTTGAGGGGATGCACAAAGAGCTCATCACTAGCCACAACAAGCTAAAAGAAGAATATACTACTCTTAAGATTAATCATGATAATCTTGTCATTGCTCAAGAATTTCTATCCAATGAGCCACATGATGCTACTAACAATGTTGTTAAGATTGATACAGCTACATCATGTGATGATTTGATCATTGAGAGCATTGAGCAAAGTTCTAGTAGCAAGGGCAAGCAAGTGGTTGAGGCCGATGATTATGATGAGTTTGTCAAGCTCAAGAATGACAATGAAAAGCTCAAGAAAGATCTTGAAGAGCTCAAGACCACCAACACCATAGTGCTTGAAACTAGTGATCATGATGGTGACTTAATTCTTGAGAATGAGAAGCTCAAAGAAGAGAACAAGAAGCTCAAGCAAGAGAAAAATAATGATGCTCTCAAGGAAGAGAACAAGAAGGTCCAGTTAGAGAAAGAGCATCTCAAGATTGGATTGAGCAAGTTCACAAGAGGCAAGCATCTTCAAAGTGAGCTACTAATGAACAGCCATCATGAAGATGGATAGAAGTGGCATTGGGTACATGGCAAACAAAGAGAAGAAGGCTCAAGCTCAACAACAACAAAAGCCAAAGCCAAAGAAGTGTTTTGAGTGTGGACAAGAAGGCCACTTTGCCCATGAGTGCCAAACTGCACAACCACAACCCTTGCCCAAGCATGCTAGACCTTTTGCCTTCAATGCTCATTACATGCTTAGAAAGGATTCTAGTGGAAAGATGAAAGTCATGTTCTTAGGACCTCCACACATTAATAGGCCTAAGAAAATTTGGGTTGCAAAGTCACTTGTTGAGAAGGTGAAGGGCCCTCAACAAGTTTGGGTTCCTAAAGCTTGATCTCTTGTGTGTAGGTGAACTACAAGACCTGGTGAAAGTTATTGGGTTATTGATAGTGGTTGCACACAACATATGACCGGTGATCCTCGTATGTTCACCTCACTAGATGAAGAAGTAGATGGACAAGAAAGAATCACATTTGGAGATAATTCAAAGGGCAAGGTTAAAGGATTAGGCAAAGTGGCAATATCAAATGATCATTCTATCTCAAATGTGCTCTATGTTGCTTCATTGAGCTCCAACTTGCTATCCATTGGACAATTATGTGATCTTGGTTTCCAATGCTTGTTCACCGAGAAGGAAGTTGTTGTATCTAAGAAGGATGATGATCAAGTGATATTCAAAGGATTTAGATACAACAACCTATATTTAGTGGATTTCACCTCCGAAGATGCTAACTTGAAGACATGCCTATTCACCAAAACAACACTTGGGTGGCTATGGCATAGAAGACTTGCTCATGTTGGGATGAGCTCACTCAAAAAGCTAATGAAGAATGATTTGGTGAGAGGATTGAAGGATGTGAAGTTTGAGAAGGACAAGCTTTGTAGTGCATGTCAAGCAGGCAACCAAGTTGCAAATACTCATCCAACAAAAGCTTTCATGTCAACCACAAGAGTGCTAGAACTCCTTCAGATGGACTTATTTGGACCAACAACATATAAGAGTTTGGGAGGAAATCTTTATTGTCTTGTGATTGTTGATGACTATTCAAGATACACATGGGTATTCTTCCTTCATGACAAATCCAAAGTTGCATCTTGCTTCAAGAAGTTTGCCAAGAGAGCACAAAATGAGTTTGAAGTGAAGGTCAAGAAGATTAGAAGTGACAATGGGAAGGAATTTGACAACACAAACATTGAAGCCTATTGTGATGAAGTTGGGATCAAGCATGTGGTCTCCGCAACATATATTCCTCAACAAAATGGTGTAGTTCAGAGAAAGAACCAGACATTGATCACTCTTGCAAGAACAATGCTAGATGAGTACAACACCCCCAAAGCTCTATGGGCAGAAGCTATCAACATCGCATGCTATGCATCCAATCGCCTATTCCTTCAAAAGTTCCTTGGCAAGACACCTTATGAGTTGCTCAATGGGAAGAAGCCGGACGTCTCCTTCTTTAGGGTGTTTGGTTGCAAATGCTACATCTACAAGAAGCGGCAACACCTAGGGAAGTTTCAAAGACATTGTGATATTGGTTTTCTTGTTGGTTACTCATCAAAGTCCAAAGCATATAGAGTATTTAATCATGCCACCGGCTTAGTTGAAGAAACATATGATGTGGAATTTGATGAATCTAACGGCTCCCAAGGAGCACATGAGAATCTTGATGATGTAGGTTATGAACCATTGAGGGAGGCTATGAAGAACATTCTGGTTGGAGATATCAAGCCTAAAGATGATGAAGATGATGTACAAGTGATTGATCCACCTTCTTCATCAAATGTTCCACAAGATGGTGATAAAGATGGGAGAGTAGAAAATAAAGACACTCATGTCTCCCATAATCAAATGGTGGTACAAGCACAAGATGTTGATGCTCCACAACCTCCTCCGCAAGTGGTCAATAGAAGAAACACACCTCTACTACAAGATCATCCATAAGATCTCATCATAGGGAGTCTATCAAAGGGTGTAATGACTCACTCACAAAAACTTGCTTCATTTATTGCACATCACACTTTTGTCTCTTGTTTTGAGCCTACTAAGGTAGAAGAAGCTCTTCAAGATCCGGATTGGATAAATGCCATGCATGAAGAGTTGAACAACTTCACTCGCAATGAAGTTTGGACTCTTGAAGAGCGGCCAAAAGGTGCAAGAGTCATTGGAACAAAGTGGGTGTTCCACAACAAGCAAGATGATTAAGGCGTAGTTGTGAGGAACAAGGCAAGACTAGTTGCAAAGGCGTTCTCTCAAGTTGAAGGTTTGGATTTTGGAGAGACCTTTGCACCGGTTGCAAGACTAGAAGCCATTCGTATCCTTCTTGCATATGCATCACATTATGACATGAAACTATATCAAATGGATGTGAAAAGTGCATTCTTAAATGGCTTTATTAATGAACCAGTCTATGTTGATCAACCTCTCAGGTTTGAAGACCCTAGATATCCTAATCATGTTTATAGGTTGTCCACGACACTATATGGGCTTAAGCAAGCCCCAAGAGCTTGGTATGAGCGTCTTTGGGATTTCCTCATTGAGAAGGGCTTCACCATTGGGAAGGTCGACACCACACTATTCACCAAGAAGTTTGATGGGCACATCTTCATTTGTTAAGTGTATGTTGATGATATCATCTTTGGATCATCAAATGAAGATTCTTGCAAAGAATTTGGTAAATTGATGTCGAAGGAGTTCGAGATGTCAATGATTGGAGAGCTTACATCATTCTTTCTTGGTTTTCAAGTCAAGCAAATGAGAGAAGGGATTTTCATCTCTCAAGAGAAATATACAAATGATCTTCTCAAGAGATTCAAGATGGATGAATGAAAGCCAATCAAGACACCAATGCCAACTAATGGACATCTTGACCTAGATGAGGGAGGTAACACGATTGATCAAACTCTCTATCGCTCTATGATTGGTAGCTTGTTATATTTAACCGCATCTAGGCCCGACATCATGTTTAGTGTGTGTATGTGTGCTAGATTTCAAGCTAATCCTAAGGAAACTCATTTAATTGCCATTAAAAGAATCCTTAGGTATCTTAAGCACACACCAAGTATTGGCCTTTGGTATCCTAAAGGAGCTATATTTGAATTAGTTGGCTATTCCGATTCGGATTATGCTGGTTGCAAAGTGGATAGAAAAAGCACATCCGGAGGGTGCCATTTGCTTGGTAGATCACTTGTTTCTTGGTCCTCCAAGAAACAAAATAGCGTGGCTTTGTCCACCGTCGAAGCGGAATACATTGCCGTGGGTTCTTGTTGTGCATAAATTCTTTACATGAAACAAACTTTGCTAGACTATGGTGTAGTTCTAGAAAAAGTACCTCTTTTGTGCGACAATGAAAGTGTGGTAAAACTTGCAAATAATCCGGTTCAACACTCACGCACCAAGCACATTGATATCTGCCATCACTTTCTTAGAGATCATGTTGCAAAGAATGATATTTCATTAGAAGGTGTAAGGACCAAGGATCAATTGACGGATATCTTCACTAAACCGCTAGATGAGGCGACTTTTTGTCGATTGCGGAATGAGCTCAATGTTCTTGATTTTTGTAACTTCACTAAAAAATGAGCTTGTGTTGTCCCTTGCATTGCATTGTAATATACAACATGTTAACTTTTATGGTAATGCATATAGGGCTTGTCTAACATGGTTAAGATAACCGCCAAAAAGCGTGTGAAGAAGCTTAACCTTGGATCAAACTTGACAAGCAACTAGATTTACATTCAAGTATTGCATTGCATATGCATCAATGTTGCTTTGTCGTTTATCTTAAATTGTCCTCTTATTGCCTATTTTCTTAAAAAAGAATTATAGCCTAAGGCAAAATATTTTGAAAATTTTGAGGGTTTGAGAGAGGTAACTCACATCAGTCCCAATTGGTGTTTATTTGGATCTTACTGAAGTTGGGACTTGATTGGGAATAGGTAGCACGAAGGACTTTGAAGATTTGCTGGAAAAAGAGTGACTGGATGCTGCACTAAACTCTGATGTCCAGCATCCGGTCAGTTCATAGGAGGTGAACTGCTGCCGAGAAGGAGTGACTGGATACTGAAATAGTGCTTTCCCAGCGTCCGGTCACGATTCTAGGGGTTTTGGACCTCTCTAGAATCGACTGGACACTGGGTGGCAGCGTCCGATCGCTGCTACCGGAGCGTCCGGTCAGAAGAAAACACGCAGTCTCTAGACTCTTTCATGTTTCCTTTTCTGTTACATCATGGGGGCCACCTTATAACTGCAGTGCCGCGCCTAGTTTTGACCCAATCTGCTCGAGCCCGTGCCGACATCACCGCCCACGCGCCGCCGCCCGTGCTGTGCTCCTGCGCTGCTGCCTGTGCTGTGCTCCTACGCTATCGATGCCTGCCTACGCTACCGCACCTATATGCTGCCACCGCACATCTGCGCCGCTACACCTCTGCTCTGCGCGCCCTAGCGCCGCCACACCACTGCCACTGAGTTCTCCTGTGCCCTAGCATCGCTCTATTCCATCATCCACACGCTAGCACTGCCACCAGACTCGCCGAAACCCTAGCTGTCCTCCACGCTGGAGACTCTACTGCCATCCTTGCACTCATGTCCTCATTGCATTTCTCGGCCGCTGAACTTCGCCGCAACCCTAACCCTTGACATTCAGTTGCCGACCCGGTGGTTCCCCATTTCATTCCTCTTCTCATCGATTCGCCAGTTCGTAAGGTAGCAAGCCCTCGTTTCAATTTCATATCTATTACTTGCTTTCTTAGGGTTTTGTATCTCTAGATATATTGTATTTATTTGTATATCCTATCTATTCTATCGTGTAGCAAGTCGGTGCCGTTGTGGTCCCATTAGCAGTTATCAGTTAACTCGGGGCCAAGCTCACAAGTACGGATCGAGGCCAAGCCTCGGAAGTGACAGTTGGTAGTTGATTCTTATCAGGGCAGTTGTTCTTTACAGCTTCATCAGATGGCTCGTGTCAAAAATGTCGGAGGAGGTCCCGGTGATGAGGATCCGAGGCCCCCGCCTCGCCAGACTATAGATGCAAAAGGCAAGGCAACAAAGAAGCTAGTATTGAGGAAGCGCAAGTACTGTGATGTAGATATAGCGAGAGCAGCCACAGTTGCAGAGGCCGAAGAGCGTGCAGAGAGAGAGAGGAGGTGCTTGGAGTGGTGTTGTCATTGCAGATCAGCTCTGTCCATCTACGAGGGCTGCACTTGAGCAGGTTGAGCATCGTCATGGTGGTCCAGCTGGGACTGTCATGGTTGGAGGATGGCGTGTGGCTATTGATGAGAGTCAGTCTCGAGGGGAGTCACAGCAGTAGCCACAGCCAGCAGAGTAGACTCAGGAGGGAGAGCAGGCTGAGGAGACAAAGAAGGCACCTCAGCCATAGCTTAGTTGCTCTGGTCATACCCATGCTCTAGTCACACCGAGGTCAGAGACATAGCAAAGGGGCTCACATCCACCACCTAGACCATAGGGTCCGCCTCTAGTGACTCACTTGGATTTGAGGGCCGTCACGGCCAAGCAGGTGCAGCTGCTTAGATTTGTGGACTTTGAGCAGTGGTTTCCACCGAGGCAGGATGAGCATGCTTCAGAGGGTTTCTACACACCTCTGTAGGAAGATTTTTATAATGCATATCTTAACAGTGGGGCAGTATTCAAATCTCAGAGGGTGTGCAACATTGAAACCATTGTAGCAGCAGCTGGAGAGCATATTCGCCCTTACCTAGCTTACCTACTAGGGCTGACAGATTTACTTTGACGGCAGGCTTATATGTTCCATCTTGGGTCCATCAATTCTATGCTACACTCTGGATTGACCCGCAGCACAGATTTATACACTTTGCATTCAGAGGCAGAGAGTATAGGCTAACGAGCACTAGGGTCAGAGAGATACTCAGGCTTTAGGAGCAGCCCATCTGGCTACATGAGGTTTGCTATGGACAGACAGCGCCTCCTAGATGCCCTCACAGCGGTCTTGTGCCCCCTACAGATCTAGTCCTCCATTGTTTTATAGAGCCATTCAATGAGGGGTCGAGTAGGACACCCAGTGATCTCACTCCTATAGCTAGAGTGTTGGATGCCATTATGAGGAGAACACTGCTTCTAAGGATGGGGTATCATGAGGGCTTGACTCGCATATAGTTATGGTTATTGAACTCTCTGATGCAGCAGATAGTGTTTGATATTTGGGATCTCCTTCTATCAGAGATGGAGGATACTATTGCAGAGGGGTTCAGGGGTCATAGGCAGCTGCCATATGCTCACTGGGTTACATTCCTGATCCATAGCACAGTTACTGTGAGGCCACCAAAGATACTGATAGAGTATAGTGGTGGTACTACAGAGTTCCCTGCATACAACATGACTCAGATGATCCATCATAGTGCAGTGAGGACACCCACTCAGCCGAGGCGATGTCCAGAGGTGCCAGAGACTGTAGCTCAGTAGGATGAGACCATCAGGAGCATAGCAGCTATAGAGGAGGAGCAGCTTGATGCTCAGTAGGAGGGGATTATCATGAGCAACCCCAGTGACAGCTCAGATGATGACTACAAGCCTATTCCTCAGATGCCTCCACATCGACATGACCATGAGGTCGGTAGTTCTAGTTTAGCTCCACCTACACCACAGACAGACCCCGCTCTACTTGCCACCCTTGAGCGGATGAGGCAGGATTAGGCTCACCAGGCATAGGAGACTGCCGCTACTTTTGCACAGTTCTAGACTAGGTAGGATGAGTTCCAGCAATAGCAGCAGGCGATCCAGCAGCAGCAGGCCATGCATCAGCAGCAACTTCTCATGTAGCAGCAACTACTTGGGTTTATGCAGCATGTTTTGATAGCTATTGGGGCTCCACCGCCACAGCCTGGTCAGCCTACCACCACTTCTATGACTCTAGCTTTACAGCCTAATTGGCTTTAGAGTCAGGGATAGCCACCAGCACAGTTTGCTTCACCTACAGAGCAGGTGTCCTAGTGGTTTGCCTCGCCAGTGCTAGCCCGGCAGTTCACACCTCTTTAGACGGGCTTCACACCGGCTCAGACTTCCTCGCTACTAGTGCCAGATACCTTAGCCTCTAGGAGCCTTGGAGCGACTTTCAGTGAGTTGACAGGGTAGCCTACTCTGCCATATTTACATGTCCTAGGTCCTTCTACAGTTGCATCTATTACCGGGACTATAGAGACGCTCCCTTCTTCTGTTGCATCATCAGAGCCGCCTGTTTTAGTGATACCTACACAGTCTACGGCCGCTCCAGTCCCTGATCTGACCTAGACCGCTTCAGCATCGCTTCTAGCTACACAGGGTTAGATAGCTTAGAGCTTAGGGTCAGATGATGATGGCACATAGTTCTAGCTCGCTCCTCGTACCTCAGAGCCCGACTCGTCCGCTGCAGCACTGCCAACCGACCCTTAGGTTTTGGTGTTTGACGCTAAAGGGGGAGAGGGATCGAGTATGTTAGACTAAGGGGGAGCTTAGTATTCTATTATGTTTGGTTTTTATGTGTGATATACTATTATGCATTCGTGTGTGTTTACTTTCATGCATCAAACTATATTTATGTGATAGTGATACCTACGTGATTGTGATATTTGACATGTGTGCTCTCTACTTTGAATCTTTTATATGTCATATCACAAGTGTTATGCTCATTTGTTTTGCTTCCATGTTTTACTCTGATGCAAATGAGCTTTATTACTTGTACTCATGCTTATTTCATATCTTTTGAGTACATCATGTTGGCTTGGGTCATATAAGCTTGCCTAACTCTTTTGTTCTTATTGTCAAAAGCTTATATGAACCAAGCATGTTAAAAACATCAACTCTTTCACATACTAGAGGTGGTATTGTCATCAATCACCAAAAAGGGGGAGATTGAAAGCATTTAGGTCCCTAGTTGGGTTTCGGTGATTAATGACACTACGTGATTACTATGACTAACGTGTGTTTTGTAGAGGCAATTAAGTTAGGTCATGGTAATGGAGATCGATTGGGATATCATGGTGATCATGCCCCTACGATGGAAATCATTTAGGTTTTCAAAGGATGGACAACAAGGTTAAGGATGGACTAGTTCTAAGTGTCGATTGGAGTTGAAGAGACACTTAGAGTAGTTTAGGACTTTGTTTTTCCTTTGGCCATACTATTAAGGAGGGTATGGATGGGTAGCTTGACCTAGGTGAGTCTAGTGAGTTAGGTGTGGTGCACACTTGCTAAATCTAGCACTAGGTAGCTCCTAAGAAGCCCTTAGATCCATTGGAGCAAACTTCATTCACATATGATCAAGAGTTGGAAGTGAATGGAGGGTCAAATACTGACCGAACGCTGGCTCTGGGGTGATCGGACGCTGGCACAGAGTCCGGTCAGTTCATTTGATCAAGGTGAAATCATCTAGTGAGACCGGACGCTGAGAGGTGAAGTGACCAGATGATGAGTTCCAGTGTCTGGTTGACTCCAGTAAGGTTCCAGAGAGGCAAAATCACGACCGGATGCGTCCGGTCAGTGTTGACCGGACACTAGAGTTTGGGGAGAACTGACCGGAGCATCCGGTCAACATGACCGGAGCGTCCGGTCACCCCGTAGAGGCACATAACAATTCGTTTTTTCAGCCATGGTTATAAATACTTCCTCTATTTGTGTGTGGGGGTACTTTTGCTCATTCAAACAGCTAAGAAACACCTTTGAGAGTGCCAAGAAGAGCAAGGTCCTAGTGAGGCGATTGAGATTTGAGAATCCCAAAGAGAGCCCTCATTAGTGAAAGCAAGAGTAGCAAAGTATGCATCCACCCTTCTGATTAGGCTTGTTGTGGTCAAGTGAGAGTTCGTGCTTGTTACTCTTGGTAATCGCCATCACCTAGACGGCTCAGTGGTGATTGGGAGCTTGGTGATCATCTGGCGGAGCTTGTGGATGACCCAACTCAAGTTGTGAGCGGTTGTGGATGATTCACCGCGATGGAGTGTCTAAGAATCAACCCGTAGAGAGCACTTGATCCTTGAGTGGATCAAGGGGGAGCTACACCCTTGCGCGGGTACTCCAACGAGGACTAGTTGGGAGTGGCGACTCTCCGATACCTCAGGCAAAACATCACCGCATTCCTCCTTCTCTCTTTACTTTGAGCATTTACTTTAAGCAATTCAATTATTGTCAATTACATTGATAGAATTGCCATGCTAGAGTAGGATTAGAACATAGGTTGCTAAACTTTTGTGTGGTAGATCAGTAGAAACACTTTCTAGGCACAAGGGGTTAATTAGGCTAACCATAGGACTTAATTATTGCAAAAGAAATTTAGAATTAGCCCAATTCACCCCCCCTCTTAGGCATCTTGATCCTTTTAGCCAGGAACGGTGCCTCCACCGGATTCCTGATATAAAACCACTGCCCGTGCCACCCCCGATTGGAGTCGCAGGGGATGTATGCGGGATACGAGCCTCCCGCGCTCGGTTTCCTCTGCAGGGCGAAATCCCCCTCCAGCGTGACCTTGGGCGGATTCCCCACCGGCAAAGCTCGCCCAGAGAACAGCCATCGGAAGAAGTTCGCGTGCAGCTCCATCCCTAGGAAGGCCTCGTAGACGGTAATGAAGCCGGCGATGTGTAGTACCCCTGTCGGATTGAGGTGCTGCAGCTCCAGACCCCACTCATTGAGGAGTCCGTGCAGGAACCAGTGCGCAGGGTATCCTAACCCACGCTCATGGAAGGCGAGAAAGGAAACCACCTCGTCGGGCCAAGGTTGCAGAAACTTCTCCCTCCCGGGAGCCCTCCAGTGCGCCACCTCCTTCGGTGGCACAAACCCCTTCACGGCAAAGGCCTTCAACACCGACTCCCTCATAGTGGATGACCTCCAGTCCAACATTTTGCTCTGGGATCGCAAAAGGATTTGTGAGTTTTCTCTTCTCCCTCGCTCTCTCCCTTTTCTTTCTCTCCCTTTTCTTTCCTAAAAACCGCAACGGCTCTCAAGAACGCTCTCAGCAAGAAGGAAAATGAAAGGAGGCGGCAGATGAGGAATAGGCATAGGAATAGGGCGAAAACCTTCTCCCTTCTCCTACTTAAGGAAAAGGGTGAAGCAGTTGGGGAAGGCGCGGCGATCGGGGAAAGGCAAAACGACGGGCGAAAAACCCTCTCTCTTCCTCATTTAATGCAGATGGGACACACCCTGATCGATGAGACATGCCTTGCTCGACGGAACGGCACCTGATCAGATGGGACGTGGCCTGGGCATGGCCCACCACTACCGCACGCCAACCACTACCGCACACCGGGCACAAGAACCAAAGCACCACCACATGCAGGCGGCCCTCCACTTCCCCAGGAGGGACATGGCAAAACCCAAAAACACGGGATCTCCACCAGGAGAGACCATCGGCCTTCCTAAAGTCGATCGAATGGCTTAGGAAAAATACTGAGAGATAGGTAAGGAGCAAAGGGATGCCCCATGTAGGCCATGCCGACTCCGTCATGAATGACAAGCATGGGTCCCAGTCGGACATTTCTGACTATATCTCTCCAAACCCTGATGTGACCACGCCAGCGTCGGGGACCTCGGCGACCTCTTCGACCACTTCACCGACCTCGGCGACCTCTCCGACCACCTCACCAGCTGATACACCATTCCAAGTCCCTACTGGACCAATCACCCGTAGCCGCGCCCAAAAGATACAGCAAGTGGTGCACGCGCTACTTTGTGAATTTCAATTAAACATTGATGGTAATTTCGAGCTACCTAAGTCGTGCATGTTGTTATTACTCAGGTTCTCCGAGAAGGAAGACAAGGATACATCAAGGATGGATCAGAGAGAAGAGCTATGTTCGAGTCAACCCAGCATGACAGAACCATCTAGAAGAAACAGTCATATCTTTTGTCTCCCAAAGGCTATGAAGGTGAATGAGTACTTATTGGAGAAATCTTGAAGCCTAGTTTCCAATACTGTCATGCCGACCAGTTTGGAGTGTCCAGCATGGCGTCCAACCAGTTTTAGTGAAGACTGCTCCGAAGCTCAATAGTCTGCATGAAGCTAAAGATCCCGTGCAAAACTGTACCATTCTACAATAATTCATGGTGCATAGCATACATGGTTGGAAAGATGATGAAGTTAGCTTTCCAACGCATCCAACGGTTCATCATTTGGACTTCCCAGGAAAGAGTTATGATAAAAACTTTAAAGACTGCACAGAAGCCCAGAAGACGCGCGAAAACTGAAGACCACCTCATGAATGCTCTAGGCCGTTGGCCTTCCACCTCCCAACCTGGCTTGTTTAGTTCACATCTTTCTTAAGAAACTTCTCATAGTATAAATACCACCTCGAGGCTACTAGAAAAGGACTTTTTTGGATGAATTGATAATCCCAGTGATATTGCAGCCGAGCTGCCGAGTGTTTACTCAACCCTTGTTCTTCCTTGTTCTTCCTGGACTTGTGAAGAGATTCCTCTAGGATCCACTAGTTCGTGCTTTGCGGGTTCCAGTATGGCTGCCCCGCCTTGTGTGGATTAGCTCTGGTTGTGGTTCTGCGGTCATTCAGAGATCGAGTCAAAGTCTTCGTGGTTTCGGTGTCTCTCTCCCCGTCACCTGGTTGCATCCAACCTTGGTTAGGTATAAAGCTAGTTACCCCGCTGTTCTTCAGCAAGTTACCCTTTTATTCCCGCTGCCTTATTACAAGTTATCTTGATCGTGACCTACTGCCATGAAGATCGGGCCAACCCCTGTACTGAAATAGTTCAGTACCTATCATCTGGTATCAGAGCTTCAGATTGACATGGTAGGTCTTGCCGTCATCCACATCGTTATCCTTGTTTAATCTACTTCATATATTTGTGTTTTTTTCATATCCTATAGTCCAAGACCACACAAAAAAATACCTATAACCATTTCGTGGTACTGTTACATTGTGTTTTGTGTTCATCAAGTTGCTAGATACCACCGTTTATATATATCATTTGAGTTGTTTCATTCATTACTGTTGTCAGTGTTATAAAAAATATAGATAAAAAAAGAAAAGGAAAGATTAGTTTAAAAAAAGAGAAGTGAAAACAAGTCGAAGGATCTGTGTTGCGGTGTATTGCTGAAAATTTCAGTTTACATATTTGAGTTGGTGGTGATCTTGTTAGCAGCAACGTCGTATCTTTGAGCACATCAAACCACTCGGTTGGCAGCACCGTAGCCCTCCTTGATAGCCACCTATAGCTCCACCAAAAACCTAAACCGGGACGTTCGATTCATAATCCTTACGACCTCTCTACCACCTCCGTTGAAGCCGCCACACCAGCACTGTCATGGTCCTTGAGATCAGGAAAGAACTTGGGTAAGTAAAAAGTGAGATCGAGTGTTTTCACAAATTTACCTATTCCACTTTTTCTAGTCTAACATGGTAGGATCCAATTCAAGTATTCATGGCAGAAACCATGGAGATGGGGAGCCCCCTGTCACACGGGCTGAGGTTCGCCACATGGCAAACTCACTGGTGGAGGCGATGGAGAGGATTCTTGACTCTCGACTTCCCACGGAGGGAGGCCGAGGACCACACCGTCGTCATGAAGAAAATCACCGGGAGGAGTCTGGTGATGAGAATTCTGGTTTTGGCCATGGATTTGATCGCTTTGGCGATGGCCATGGAGGACATGGTGGTGGTTGTCGTGCTGGAGGACAATACTCTGCAACCTCCCTGGCACAACAGAGCCCAAACAGTGTTGTAGGCACTGATATTTTCCCTATAGTATTATGGGCGCCATTAACTCCCATACGGTAAGGCTCCCCCCACATGCCTCTAGGCATCGACAGTGTTGTGGGCGCCGGCTTTTACCATACCAAGTGAACATGGTGAAACTCCTCACATGCCTATGGGCATCAACAGTATAGCAGGTACCGACATCTGCCATACCCAAACAAGACAACACAACCTCCCATGTGCATCTGACATCCAACAGTGTTGTGGGCACCTACCGTTATCATGTACCCGCCGGCATAGGCAACAAGGCTTAGAAGCATACATACTCCCTCCCACTCACTTGTAAGGCTATCCCCTTCATCTATAAAAGGGGATGTGCTCTCTCCCAACAAAGTAAGTTGATAGAGATTGTTCAGATCAATCAAGTTCACTAATACACAACCACAGAACCGCCAAGTTCGAACCACAAGCACATGCTTGAACACTTAGCTCATAGCGGGGCTCCCGTCACTCTCGGCCCTTCTGACCAGATCTCTCGTACCCCCCATCTTTCTCCCTCTCATTTGTAACCCCACTGCAAACTTTGAGCACCGGGGCTTAGGAATAAAGTCACCGACCGACTCAAACTGGATGTAGGGCATGTTGCCTGATCTAGTATAAACCCTGTGTCATTGAGTGCTAGGCCACCTCCGATCACAACATACGGCAAAACTACAAATATTTACTTGTTGGTCACTTTCTGCACCGACAGTAATACTTTGCAAAAGCTTGTCATACAAACTGATACTTCTTAAGTTTTGAGCATGATAATTTAGAGTTAATCTTAAGTTGAATGCTTTTGTGGGTTGCAAATACTAGAACCAAATCTAAGTTTTGTGAGATATGTTGTAATAAGACTAGAGTGAATCTTTAAACCTATCTGAGGAATGGTAAAAACAACTTGGAGTTTTGTTTTGCAAAATGCTAAAACTCTCTTGCTAGAAGTTACTCAATGGTGACATATTCCCACCAGAGCCAAATACATATTCATACATGATAAAGCCACTATAAAAGCTGCTTGTTTATTTTGAGCTTTTTCAAGCCTTGTTGATCTGAGTAGAGAAACTTGTCATGCTTTTTTATCAAGAGCACGTACACCCACATACTTATGCTATTCCTACACTAGGAATACGCAACCACATATGCTTTTCAATCATTATTGCTCTATGAGAATCAAAGTTACCACTCTAGCTATCTTTCATCAAAAAGAGAGGCATGGGCTACAGAAAAGAGAGAGAGAAAATAAAAGAGCAAAAAGTTCTATGTTGACGGCTCTTAACATCTTCTTTTGCCATCATCAAATAGCCATGAAATGTATAAAATCAAACAAGAAACAACATTTTATGTTTGGATTTCACTTGGTTCCACATGTACTTGGAGAATTATGCTTGTAGGGACAAAATAGTCAAAAAGGAGCAAAACCAAGCCTTCTAGAACCCATCCACATGGCCAGGAGAGGCAGGGCCCACAAGATAGCACTGCTCGGCCCCACTTGGTGTCCTACCACGTCACTGATCCATGGGAGGGTGGCCTAGAGTGCACTAGAGTGTTGATTCAAGTCGGTTCACTCAATGGCCGAGATTTGCTTCTCTTGGATCAAAGGGCCCACTGTCATACAAAGAGGGGTCTCCAACCGACTTAAGCACTGACCTTCAGTGTGAATCTTGGCATGTGCATCCTTTGCCACCACCATTGGGTGCCATCCAATGCCGTACAATGCTAAGGCGATGGAACCAAGGGCCGACTGACGCCCCTTTGAGGCCACTCGGCGCCCAAGTCTCCACCGCCTCACCAGCTACCTATAAGTACCCCCTGCCTCATTTCAACTATAAATAGGGGTCATGAGCTCATTTGTAAGACACAAGTGAAGAAAGAGCTCTCAAGAGAGTAGTTTAGCTTAGGATAGCTATTCTCTAGAGTAGAGAGAGAGAGAAGGCGAGGAGAAGCTAGACGAGGAGCCAGGCTTGTCGGCAACCTCTTCTTCTTGTAGCTCCACGACTCTTCAATGGTAATTTTGTTCCCATTCTTGCATTAAGTTTTGTTACATTTCTGTTGTTTACTGGTTTCACCATTTGGTTAGAGTACTCTAGTCTTATTTCATCAGGATCCAGATTAGAGTAGTAAGCGCATAGATTAAGCATGGTGCTTAGGCTATACCTTACCTATGTTTATGTCTAAGTCTCTAGATAGATTGTGGTAGGTGGCAGGTGGTGACAGCCCTGTCCATCCTCTGTATTCCACCACGATAGGCTTAGTTATTAAATCATAGGGCTCATGGTAGACCTTGTCTAGTTAACCCTCCTAGTTGGCAAGCGGGTTGTGCCCTGAGGTAAGCAGTTGTTATTTACCATCTCTTGTTCAAGTAATAGTTATAGAATAAACCATAATAATCCACTCCTTTTCTCCCCAAAACCTATAGAAACCCAGTAGTTCTAGAATTCAATCACTCCTTGTTCCATGTGGATTCGATACCCAAGATTACTCCTTGGTGAAAAGCTACTCTGACGACCATGCACTTGCGGTCTTTTCTGTGTGTGCCACCCTTGGTGTCAACATCAATGGGCTCACTCGAGCCTTAGGCAATGCTTATGGTGGTGAGGCCCGCTTGCTAAAGTGCTTGGGTAGCCTAAGATTTTCTCTCAATAAAGAGGGATTGGGCTATACCCCAAGAAAGGCAAAGCGGCCTTTGCAACTACCAAAGCTAACTTTATGAAAGACAATGGTCAGTTTTGCAATAGATGCAAGAAAGTTGGGCATGTAGAGCAATATTGCAAGAACAAGAACTGGCAACAAAATGAATCCTCAATTAGATTTGATTCTTGTTACATGCTTACCAAGGGTGTGAATGGAGTTAAGGCTAAGTTTATTAGTACACCAATTGTGGGCTCAAAGAAGAAAGCCATTTGGGTGCTAAAGAGCTTGGTCAATAACCTTCAAGGACCCAAGCAAGTTTGGGTACCTAAAAGGAATTATCTTCTTTTGTAGGTCAATTACAAAACCGGAGGAAGACATTGGGTTCTTGATAGTGGGTGCACTCAACACACGACCGGTGATTCAAGAATGTTCAACTCAATCAACACCAATGATAGCAATGGGTTTGATAGTATCACATTTGGTGATAATGGCAAATGCAAGGTCAAGGGGCTTGGTAAGATTGCAATATCCAATGACATGAGTATATCCAATGTGTTGCTAGTTGAGAGCTTGAACTTCAATTTGCTATCCATGGCTCAATTGTGTGATCTTGGATTTAAGTGCATATTTGAAGTAGATGATGTGGAGATCATAAGTGTAGATGGCTCAAATTTGATCTTCAAAGGCTTTAGATATGAGAATCTATACTTGGTTGATTTCAATGCTAGTGAAGCTCAATTGTCAACATGCTTGTTCACTAAGTCTAGTATGGGTTGGTTATGGCATAGAAGCTTGGTAATATTGGAATGAAACAATGGAATAGATTGGTTAAGCATGATCTAGTTAGAGGCTTGAAAGATGTGGTATTTGAGAAGAATAAACTTTGTAGCTCTTGTCAAGCCAGAAAACAAGTTGGAAACACCCATCCTAAGAAAAGCATGATGAGTACTAGCAAGGCATTTGAGTTATTGCACATGAATTTGTTTGGGCCAACACAATACACTAGCATCGGTGGAAACAAATATAGCTTTGTGATAGTGGATGACTTTACTAGATACACATGGATATTCTTTCTAGTGGATAAGAGTGATGTATTTGTAACTTTCAAATCATTTGTCATGTTAAGGACATTCACAATGAGTTTGAGACAACCATCAAGAGAGTTAGAAGTGACAATGGTAGTGAGTCCAAGAATACTAGAATTGATGATTTGTGTGATGAATTTGGAATTTGATGGCCTTGTTGAGAGGAAGAATAGAACACTTATTGACATGGCAAGGTCTATTCTTAGTGAGTACAATGTGAATCAATCCTTTTGGGTTGAAGCAATCAACACGGCTTGCTTTTGTAGCAACCGACTCTATTGTCACCCAATAATGGAGAAGACACCTTATGAGCTCTTGAATGGTAGAAAGCCCAACATTGCATACTTTTGGGTTTTGGTTGCAAGTTCTACATATTAAAGAAAGACACTAGATTGAGCAAGTTTGACAAGAAGTGTGATGAAGGGTTCTAGCTTGGATACTCAACCACTAGCAAAGCATATAGAGTTTGGCATTTGGCAAGTGGTACTCTTGAGAAAGTTCATGATGTTGAATTTGATGAAACCAAGGGTTCTCAAGATGAAGATGAGAATCTTGATGATGTTAGAGGGACTCAATTGTCAAATGCTATGAAGAACATGGATGTTGGTGACTTGAGGCCTAGAGAGGTGATAGATGATGAAGATGATCAAGTTCAAGTGCTCTCTAACTCAAATGTTGTAGTTGATGCAAATCAAGCAAATACAAGTGACTCTCATGACAATGTGCAAGATCAACAAGTTGTTAGCTCATCATCTCAAGTGGATCAATCAATTGGTCAAGCAAGTGCAAGTAATCAAGTTCCAATACTCCAACCAACCAATATTACAAGAGATCATCCATTGGACACTATAATTGGAGATATTTCTATAGGTGTACAAACAAGATCAAGATTGGCTTCATTTTGTGAGCATTTCTCATTTGTATCATCCATTGAACTAAAGAAGATAGAAGAAGCATTGAAGAATGTTGATTGGGTGAATGCCATGCATGAAGAGTTGAACAACTTCACCAGAAATCAAATATGGGAGTTAGTTGAAAGACCAAAGAACCATAATGTGATTGGAACCAAATAGGTCTTTAGAAACAAGCAAGATCAAGATGGGATAGTAGTAAGGAACAAAGCAAGATTAGTAGCACAAGGTTACACTCAAGTGGACGGTCTTGACTTTGGAGAAACATATGCTCCAGTTGCTAGATTAGAAGCAATTAGGATCTTGTTAGCCTATGCTTGTATCCACAACATCAAGCTCTATCAAATGGATGTGAAGAGTGAATTTCTCAATGGATACATCAATGAATTGGTTTATGTTGAGCAACCACCTGGTTTTGAAGATGACAAGAAGCCCAACCATGTTTACAAGCTAAGAAAGGCATTATATGGGTTGAAGCAAGCCTAGAGCATGGTATGAGAGGTTGAGAGACTTTCTCCTCTCTAAGGGGTTCAAGATGGGAAAGGTTGACACCACACTTTTCACCAAGATTGAAAATGACTTGTTTGTATGTTGCAAATTTATATGGATGACATTATCTTTGGATCAACCAATCAAGACTTTTGTGAAGAGTTTGGAAAGATGATGGCCAATGATTTTGAGATGTCCATGATTGGAGAGTTGAGTCACTTCCTTGGTCTTCGGATCAAGCAATTGAAGAATGGTACATTTGTGAGTCAAGGCAAGTACATCAAAGACATGCTCAAGAAGTTTGGCATGAACGAAGCAAAGGCCATTAGTACACCAATGGGAAGAAATGGCAACTTGGATTATGATGCAAGTGGCAACATGGTGGATCAAAAGTTGTATCGGTCTATGCTTGGAAGCCTACTCTATGTGACCGCATTAAGGCCAGATGTCATGTTTAGTGTGTGCATGTGTGCAAGGTTTCAAGCCTCACCGAGAGAAAGTCATTTGAAGGCTATAAAGATAATATTGAGGTACTTGAAGCATACACAAAATGTTGGTTTGTGGTATCCCAAAGGAGCAAAGTTTGAGTTAGTTGGATACTCCGACTCTGATTATGCGGGATGCAAAGTGGCAAGAAAGAGCACATCAGGCACATGTCAATTGTTGGGAAGATCACTTATATATTTGTTAGCAAAGAAGCAAAATAGTGTTGCATTATCAACCGCCGAAGCCAAATACATATCCGCCAGTAGTTGTTGTACACAAATTCTTTGGATGAAGGCCACCTTGAATGACTTTGAATCAAGCTCAAGAAAGTGTCATTGCTATGTGGCAATGAGAGTGCTATCAAGCTAAACAACAATCGGTTCAACATGCAAGAACAAAGCACATTGATGTCCACCACCATTTCATAAGAGATCATCAACAAAAAGGGGACATTTAAATTGAGAGTGTGGGCACCGAAGATCAACTTGCCAACATATTCACCAAGCCACTTGATGAGAAGAGGTTTTGCAAGCTAAGGAATGAGTTGAGCATATTGGATTTCTCAAATATGTGTTGATGCATCCCCACTTATATGACATGCCTTTCCTTCAAGCAAAGCAAGGTAAAAGTTGATTGGCATGGCATACATCCTTTGCTAAGGACTTGTTTAGTGCATCTAGACATTCCTGTCATGTCTTAGGCTCATTCATGAAAATCAAATGAATTTGATGCTTGTATGGTACCACTATTGCTTATGTGATTGACTTGATCTAGTGGTAGCATATGACATGTTTGTGGGCTTGTGAACATAGTTTTTGATCTAGAAAATGATCTATAAGTGTTTAACTCAGCATTGTTAAGATAACCCTTAAAATGAGGTGTGAAGAAGCTTGCCATTGTATCAAACCGAGGTAAATTTCTTTGGCAAGTGATCAAGATTGAACCAAATTTGGGAAAATGATCCTCACTTTCACCCTAATCTATCTAAAATTGGAGCTCACCTTTTATGGTCTTTGATGACAAAGGGGGAGAAGTAGTTCACAAAGATAGGGGGGAGATAGAGAAATAACAAATGGTGGGGATCAATTAAAATTTAATCACACAAGTATGGGGAGCAAGCTCATAAACTTGAATGTTGCATTTGAATGTGCATCTACATATGTATGCTTGCATGTCACAAGTTTTAAAATTCAATATTCATGCTTGTATGGTGTATGCTAGTTGTAGGATTGATTGATGAAATGAAAAACTAGCATGCATAGGATGATAGTTAGATTTTATCTTGCTTATTTACAAGTGGTACTAGAGCATTGCTTATAATGTTGATCTCACAAGGTATCTAGTGTTTGTGTTTTGCAAGAGCTATCTAACTAACAATGGTGCTAAGGATGGTATTATTAATGCACTCCGATTGGTATCATGCTTCAAAGGTCCATCTCTTACACCTTAGCATCATTTGGTAGACAATGCCCTCTCACTTTTCCTATTTATGCATATGTGCAAGCTTCAATCCAAACTCTTAGCACATATGTTGGGGGAGCAAATGCTACCAATTTAGGTTCATGGAACTTGTCCAAATCCTTTACACATGGTAAAAATGCTTGGGCAAGCAACATGGATTCAAAATGATTTCAATTCATATCTTTGTGAAAGGGTTGTCATCAATTACCAAAAGGGAGAGATTGAAAGCTCTAGTTTAGTTTTGGTTAATTGATGAAACCCATTTGGACTAACCCTATGCTCTAAGTGTGGAATTGAGATAGGTTGGTCCAAGCCAAGTGATGGAGCAAAGATGAAGTCCATGGTAATGTTGGTGGACATGTGATGATGGTGATCAAGCTCTACACATGGAAAAGAAGAAAGAGAAAAAACAAAATGGCTCAAGGCAAAGGTCTATTTTATAGGAGCATTTTTGTTTTGGTGATCAAGACACTATAGAGAGTGTGATCATATTTAGGATAGATGGGTGTACTATTTAGAGGGGAGTTCTCATCGGACAACTCGATCATCTAGTGGCACTAGGTGTTGGAATACATACCTTGCATTTAGGCCTAGTGCATAATCAGTGAGAAGTAATTAACCTTTGGAAAATGATTGTGAAAATGCTAACACACTTGCATGTGATAGTGGAACACTTGGAGTGTTAGCACTTTGGCAAAGGTGAAGAAAGGAGGCATCATTGGACTCGGGGTGCTGCCCTAGGGGCACCACCCCTGCCTCTTCGGTGGCACCGCCATCCCTAGGGCGGTGCCCACCTGGCCTTGGGACTTAGCAGCAGAGAAGGGGGTGTCACCGCTGTGACCGGTGTACACCACCATGGTGAGGGCGGTGCACCATCGAGGGGCTATCCGGTGCCACCACCCCTTTTATCCAGAGAGTAGGGAAAACCAGGGTGGTCACCGCCATGGGCACCATCGCCCTATGTCCGGTGCCTTCGTCGCTTTTTTCCAAAGACTTGGGATTTTGGTGGTTTGGCCTGGGTGGTCACCGCCCCCTAGGGTGGTGCCACCGCCACCGTCTATCCGATGATCAATGGCTAGTTTCTTAGCCATTGGAAATCGACCGTTGGGGCACCGCCTTGGCATGTCCGGTGCCACTGCCTCCTGTCCGGCGCCCATGCAGAAATTGCACCAAGGGGTATAACAGCTAGTTTTGTTGGTGGGCTTATAAATAGAGGTGGTGGCCAGCCTTGGCCACTATCTTGGCACTTCCCACACCTGAGTACACCCTTTGGGAGCTGAGAAAATACAATCCACTCACTTGCACACTTGATTTCATCATTTGAGTGAGATTGGAGAGCCTCTAGTGCATTGCTTAGTGGTCTTGCACTTGTGGCACTAGTTGGGCATTTTGGGCTGGTGGAGATCTTGTTACTTTTAGTGTTTGCTGACACCTAGATGGCCCGGTGATTGGAGGATCATTGAGCGTCTATTGGTGATTGTTGTCGGCTCTGATCGTGGTGCTTGTGAGGGGTTCTTATGCCTTTCCTGTGGGAGATCATGAAAGACAACTCTAGTGGATTGCGCGTGGCTTGTGGATCCTTATCTTGTGTTAGTTCTGCGGCGTCCGATTGTGGGTTAGGCGTATGATGCCTATTAGCGCGTGAGCATCCAAGTGACTAAATCACCACAACAGGGACTAGCTTGCCGGCAAGCAAGTGAACCTCAAAGGAAAAATCATTGTGTCATCATTGTCTCCTCGGTATTCTTTGGTATTCATTGATTGATCACTTGCCATGGCGGTATATCTCCTCTACCACTCTCTTGTATTACTTGGTGTATTTACTTTGTGTAGAGATTGTGGTAGTTATAGCTAGTTGTGTAGCTTAGCCTCTTAGTTGTAATTAGTTCTTAGGTAGCTCAACTAGTGTAGAGAATAGAGACATAGTCATTGAGTGCCTAGTGATCATAATTGACTAGAATTGTTGGTAGGTGGTTTGCCTTTTGTGTAGAGCTAGAGAAAGTTACATTTCACCATTTAGTTATCTAACAAGTTGCTTTAGTGTCTGTGTAGAATTTTTATAGGCTATTCACCCCCTCTAGCTATTTAGGACCTTTCAGAGTGTCTCCTTCTGGTAGTGTACCGCATCGCCGAATATCAAAGAGAGAGATATTGTGCTCAGGGGCATGACACGCCACCCAGGGACAATGCCAATGGAGACTACACTGCATGCAGCTTCCTTACATCGAGCTTGTTGAAGGCATCCTGGTATGGCTTACTTTGGCAGCACGGGTGAATAAACCCCAGGAAAACAACCACACGCGTTGATAGGTATGGGGGAGTTTTCCCATGGTTGTTTGGCATCCCATTGTGAGGACTCACGAGAGCAAGAGTTCAGCTGATGCTGATTGGTTTCTCTGGAGCTGCTTGTCACCATTGAAGAATTGAAAACAATGTCTCAAAAATATCGTAAAAATCAAGAAAAATAGAAAAAGTTAAATAATATAAGAAATTCACCACAGATCAATGTTAGAACCACAGAACCATGAAAATCTCTAGAATAAGTCTCTATACAAATACATAAATAATATTTCAAATCTGAAATCATGTCTAACTATCATCTAAAATCTAGTGAAAGCCAAGTCATAATAGCATTGATATAGATGGTTTCCATCCCATACATCCAATAGATAGACATAAACCAGAGGTTATATGAACTAGTCCATAAACATATATAAAAAATGTAAAGTTCTTGTACTAGGAACTGGCAATGCTTTGGTTCTTGTTGGCACAATGGTTGAAATAATCTATTCAACACACCCCAAATTCAGATAACTGTGTAGTTTTCTCATAGTGCCATAGTGTGGTTTTTCTTGCAGGGACTTCGTCGAGGCACCTTCACAACTGAGGCTCTCTAAGTCCCTTAAACATGGCAGCCTCAATAGCCCAATGATGAAAGAATGGCATGTCGGTGAAAGCATCTAGGCCCCTAGTTGGGTTTCGGTGATTAATGACAATACGTGATTACTGTGACTAACATGTGTTTTGCAGAGGCAATTAAGTTAGGTCACGTTAATGGAGATCGATTGGGCTATCATAGTGGTATGCCCCGACGTTGGAAATCATTTTGGTTTTCAAAGGATGGATGACAAGGTTAAGGATGGACTAGTTCTAAGTGTCGTTTGGTGTTGAGGAGATACTTAGAGTAGTTTAGGACTTTGTTTTTCCTTTGGCCATACTATTAAGGGGGGTATAGATGGGTAGCTTGACCTTGGTGAGTCTAGTGAGTTAGGTGTGGTGCACACTTGCTAAATCTAGCACTAGGTAGCTCCTAAAAAGCCCTTAGATCCATTGGAGCAAACTTCATTCACGTATGATCGAGAGTTGGAAGTGAATGGAGGGTCAAATGCTGAACGGACGCTGGTTCCGGAGTGACCGGATGCTGGCATAGAGTCCGGTCAGTTCATTTGATCAAGGTGATTTCATCTGGTGCGACCAGACGATGAGAGGTGAGTGACCGGACACTGGGTCCCAGCATCCGGTCGACTCCAATAATGTTCTAGAGAGGGAAAATCGTGACCGGACGCATCCGGTCAGTGCTGACCGGACGTTGTCTAGCGTCCGATCACAACTTAAACACTGGAGTTTGGGGAGAACTGACCGGAGCGTCTGGTCAACCCGTAGAGGCACATAACAGTTTGTTTTTTAGCCATGTGTATAAATACTTCCTCCATTTGTGTGTGGGGGTACTTTTGCTCATTCCAACAGTTGAGAAACACCCTTGAGAGTGCCAAGAAGAGCAAGGTCCTAGTGAGGTGATTGAGATTTGAGAATCCCAAAGAGAGCCCTCATTAGTGAAAGCAAGAGTAGCAAAGTGTGCATCCACCCTTCTCATTAGGCTTGTCGTGGTCAAGTGAGAGTTCATGCTTGTTACTCTTGGTGATCGCCATCACCTAGACGGCTTAGTGGTGATTGGGAGCTTGGTGATCATCCGGCGGAGCTTGTGGGTGACCCAACTCAAGTTGTGAGCGGTTGTGGGTGATTCACCATGACGGAGTGTCAAAGAATCAACCCGTAGAGAGCACTTGATCCTTGCACGGATCAAGGGGGAGCTACACCCTTGCGTGGGTGCTCCAACGAGGACTAGTGGAGAGTGGCGACTCTCCGATACCTTGACAAAACATCACCGCGTTCCTCCTTCTCTCTTTACTTTGAGCAATTCAATTCTTGTCATTTACATTCATAGAATTGCCATGCTAGAGTAGTATTGGAACATAGGTTGCTAAACTTTTGTGTGGTAGATCAATAGAAACACTTTCTAGGCACAAGTGGTTAATTGGGCTAACCGTAGGGTTTAATTATTGCAAAGAATTTTAGAATTAGCCCAATTCACCCCCCTCTTGGGCATCTTGATCCTTTCAATTGGTATCAGAGCCTCGTGCTCATGTTTTTAGACTTAACTGTCTAGAGAAAGATTTCTCATGGGGATGGTCCTCCTCCTATCTTTGAGGGAGATGATTTTCCTTATTGGAAAATCTGCATGGAGGCATATTTAGAAGCTCTAGATGTTGGAATACTTAGAGCCGCCTCACAAGGCTTCCCAAAACCTTAGGATGCTACACACCTACAAGGTGATGAGGTGAATTTTGAGAAAAGGAATGCAAAGGCTCGAAACACCATCTTTAGAGGCCTTAGCAAAGATGTGTTTAACCGGGTGAGGAACCACAAAGACGCCCATGCACTATGGTCAGATATTTGTGCGCTCCATGAGGGAACAAAGAGCGAGCGTAAGGAACGCTATCATCTTGTTATGAAAAAGCTAAATTCATTTGAGATGCTTCCCAAAGAGAGTGCTAATGAAATATACTCACGTTTGAATGTTCTTGTAGAGGAAGTCAATGGGCTTGGACTTCTCAAATGCAACCATCCGACGTTGTAAGAAAGATTTTGAGTGTCCTCCCCATTGATAAATATGGGCATATTATGACCGTGCTTCATCAAGGTGATCTTTCCACCGCTACACCGACACAAATCTTGGGAAAGATCAATGCTCATGAGATGTACATGCACATCACACCTCAAGGTGCCTCATCCTCTACAAAGACGAAAGAAAAAGACTTAGCATTCAAAGCTAGCCAAGAGAAGGGCAAAGCAAGGCTTGAGTATGAGAGCTCAAGTGATGATGAAGTTGATGATGCTAGTCTTGCTCTCATGGTGAGAAGAACCGCCAAGATGCTAAAGAAGCTCAACAAGAGTGGCATCAAGTTTGATGGCAAGAAGAAGTTCTTCACTAACTCTAGAAGGAAGCCAATCTCCAAGATGGATTGCTATAATTGTGGAGAACTTGGTCATCTAGCACACCAATGCACCAAGCCCAAGAAAGACAATTTTAAGAACAAGTACAAGGGCAAGAAAGATGACTCAAGCAATGAAGAAGATGAGAAGAAGAAAAACAAGCCATACAAGAAGAGAGGTGGCAAGAAGAAGGACTTCCACAAGAAGAATAAAAGTGGAAAGGCATACATCATCGGTGATTGGCTCACGGACATTGAATCATCAAGTTGCTCATCCGATGATGATAGTGACAATGAGAAGGTGTCTGCCATTGTGATTGACTCTTCATCATCTTCACTGACACTACCGCTATCATCCTCTACACACCTATGCCTTATGGCCAAGGGTGAACGAAAGGTATCAAATGATGATGATAGTAGTAGTGATGATCATGCTAACAATGATGACTGTGATAGTGGTAGTGATGATGATGAATTTGAATCACCTTCATATGATGAACTTGTCAAATTGCTAAACAAATATACTAGGATCATTAGAAAGACTAGAGCTAAGAATGACAAGCTAGAAGCTAAGAATGATTCTCTTTTAGCTAAATGTGATATAGCCTAAAAGGCTAGTGTTGAGCTTAGAGAAGCAAATGATGCTATATCATCCAAACTCAAGGAGCTCAAATCTTCTAAGAAAGAGCTTAAAGAAAAACATGATAAACTTGAGAGGATACATAATGAGCTCATCACTAGCCATAATATGCTAAAAGATGAATATACAACTCTCAAGATTAATCATGATAATCTTATCATTGCTCAAGAATATTTATCCAATGAGCCACATGATGCTACTAACGATGTTGTTAAGATTGATATAGCTACATCATGTGATGATTTGATCATTGAGAGTATTGAGCAAAGTTCTAGTAGCAAGGGCAAGCAAGTGGTTGAGACCGATAATTATGATGAGTATGTCAAGCTCAAGAATGACAATGAAAAGCTAAAGAAAGATCTTGAAGAGCTCAAAACCACCAACACTATAGTGCTAGAAACTCTTGATCATGATGGTGACTTGATTCTTGAGAATGAGAAGCTCAAAGAAGAGAACAAGAAACTCAAGGAAGAGAAAAACAATGATGCACTCAAGGAAGAGAACAAGAAGCTCAAGTTAGAGAAAGAGCATCTTAAGATTGGATTGAGCAAATTCACAAGAGGCAAGCATCTTCAAAGTGAGCAACTAATGAACACTGTCATGAAGATGGATAGAAGTGGTATTGGGTACTTGGCAAACCAAGAGAAGAAGGCTCAAGCTCAACAATAATACAAGTCAAAGCCAAAGCCAAAGAGATGTTTTGAGTGTGGACAAGAAGGCCACTTTGCCTATGAGTGTCAAACTCCACCACCACAACCCTTGCCCAAGCATGCTAGACCTTTTGCTTTCAATGCTCATTACATGCTTAGAAAGGATTCTAGCAGAAAGATGAAAGTCATATTCTTAGGACCTCCCAACAAGAATAGGCCTAAGAAAATTTGGGTAGCAAAGTCACTTGTTGAGAAGGTGAAGGGCCCTCAATAAGTTTGGGTTCCTAAAGCTTGATCTCTTGTGTGTAGGTGAACTACAAGACCGGTGGAAGTCATTGGGTTATTGATAGTGGTTGCACACAACATATGACCGGTGATCCTCGTATGTTCACCTCACTAGATGAAGAAGTAGATTGACAAGAAAGAATCACATTTGGAGATAATTCAAAGGGCAAGGTTAAAGGATTGGGCAAAGTGGCAATATCAAATGATCATTCTATCTCAAATGTGTTATATGTTGCTTCATTGAGCTTCAACTTGCTATCCATTGGACAATTGTGTGATCTTGGCTTCTATGCTTGTTTACTGAGAAGGAAGTTGTTGTATCTAAGAAGGATGATGATCAAGTGATATTCAAAGGATTTAGATACAACAACCTATATTTAGTGGATTTCACCTCTGAAGATGCTAACTTGAAGACATGCCTATTCACCAAAACAACACTTGGGTGGCTATGGCATAGAAGACTTGCTCATGTTAGGATGAGCTCACTCAAGAAGCTAATGAAGAATGATTTGGTGAGAGGGTTGAAGGATGTGAAGTTTGAGAAGGACAAGCTTTGTAGTGCATGTCAAGCCGGTAAGCAAGTTGCAAATACTCATCCAACAAAAGCTTTCATGTCAACCACAAGAGTGCTAGAACTCCTTCACATGGACTTATTTGGACCAACAACATATAAGAGTTTGGGAGGAAATCTTTATTGTCTTATGATTGTTGATGACTATTCAAGATACACATGGGTATTTTTCCTTCATGACAAATCCAAAGTTGCATCATGCTTTAAGAAGTTTGCCAAGAGAGCACAAAATGAATTTGAAGTGAAGTTCAAGAAGATTAGAAGTGACAACGACAAAGAATTTGACAACACAAACATAGAAGCCTATTGTGATGAAGTTGGGATCAAGCATGAGGTCTCCGCAACATATACTCCTCAACAAAATGGTGTAGTTGAGAGAAAGAACCGGACACTTATCACACTTGCAAGAACAATGCTTGATGAGTACAACACACCTGAAGCTCTATGGGCGGAAGCTATCAACACCGTATGTTATGCATCCAATCGCCTATTCCTTCAAAAGTTTCTTGGCAAGACACCTTATGAGTTGCTCAATGGGAAGAAGCCGGACGTCTCATTCTTTTGGGTGTTTGGTTACAAATGCTACATCTACAAGAAGCGGCAACACCTAGGGAAGTTTCAAAGGCATTGTGATATTGGTTTTCTTGTTGGTTACTCATCAAAGTCCAAAACATATAGAGTATTTAATCATGCCACCGGCTTGGTTGAAGAAACATATGATGTGGAATTTGATGAATCTAACGGCTCCCAACGAGCACATGAGAATCTTGATGATGTAGGTGATGAACCATTGAGGGAGGCCATGAAGAATATTCCGGTTGGAGACATCAAGCCTAATGATGATGAAGGTGATGTACAAGTGATCAATTCACTTTCTTAATCAAGTGTGCCACAAGATGGTGAAAAAGATGGGAGAGTAGAAAATGAAGATACTCATGTCTCCCATGAGCAAATGGTGACACAAGCACAAGATGTTGATGCTCCACACCCTCCACCTCAAGTGGTTGATAGAAGAAACTCACCTCTACTACAAGCTGAAAGCTCTAGTTTGGTTTTGGTGAATTGATGAAACCCTAAGTGCTAACCTAGTTTATCAAGTGATCATGAGATAGGTAGCACACTCCAAGTGATGAAGCAAATGAAGATCATAGCATGATGATGTTGATATCATAATGATGATCAAGTGCTTGGACTTGGAAAGAAGAAAGAGAAAAACAAAAAGCTCAAGGCAAAGGTATAAACCATAGGAGCTATTTTGTTTTAGTGATCAAGACACTTAGAGAGTATGATCACATTTAGGTTTGATAGCCGTACTACTAAGAGGGGTGAAACTCATATCGGAATGCGGTTATCAAAGTGCCACTAGATGCTCTAACTCAAAGCATATGCATTTAGGATCTAGTGGAGTGCTAACACCCTTGAAAATGTTTGTGAAAATATGCTAACACATGTGCACAAGGTGATACATTTGGTGGTTGGCACATTTGAGCAAGGGTGAAGAAGATAGAGTTGAAGAGGAGTTAGTTGCGCTGGTTACAGAGTGACCAGACGTGTCCGGTATCTTGGCGACAGACCCAGCGACCGGACGCATCCGGTCGCCACACCGGACATGTCTGGTGTGAATCAGAAACAGCAGTATACGGAGGACAGCCGATTGGACGCTGGCAGCGTCCGGTCCGGTATCACCGGATGCGTCTGGTCAAGCAAGGATGCTTACTGTACACAACCGGACGCTGAGGCTCAGCGTCCGGTCAGTGTCTAACTGACTCGTCTGGTCGGCCCTGGAGGCTTACTGGACTTGACCGGACACAGCGGCTGAGCGTCCGATCATTTCTGACTCTGCGTCTGGTGTGAGCGTCCGGTCATCAGTTGAAGGGGCAGCAACAGCTAAGTTTGTTTGAACTAGACATGTGGCAGTCTGGGGGCTACCGGACACGTCTGGTATGCCGACCGAACGCGTCTAGTATTCACGACCAGAGCGTCCGGTGCTGCGTCTGGTCAGTTGGACTGCAACGTCCGGTCAGCCCGTGTTATGCCCAGTGAAGGGGTATAACGGCTCTATTTCGTGGGGGCTTCTATTTAAGCCCCATGGCTGGCTGTAGCTCACATCTTTGGCCATTTTCATTAACATAGCAACCTTGTGAGCTTAGCCAAAGCCCTCCCACTCATCTCCATCATTAATTCATCATCATAGTGAGATTGGGAGTGAATCCAAGTGCATTGCTTGAGTGATTGCATCTAGAGGCACTTGGTGTTCGTGTTTCGCTACAGATTTTGCTTGTTACTCTTGGTGGTTGACACCACCTAGACAGCTTGGAGTAGCGAGGATCGTTGAGTAGAGGGTGGTGATTGTCTCTAGCTCCGATCATGGTGATTGTGAGGGGTTCTTGACCTTTCCCTGGTGGAGAGCCAAAAGATACTCTAGTGGATTGCTCATGGCTTGTGTGATCCTCATCTTGTGTTGGTTGTGCGGCACCCTATTGAGGGTTTGGCGTGTGAAGCCAATTAGCGCGTGAACCTCCAAGTGAGTGAATCGCCACAACGAGGACTAGCTTGCCAGCAAGCAAGTGAACCTCGGTAAAAAATCATTGTGTTCATCATTGATTCCGAGGTGATTGGTCTTCATTGTTATTCATCCTTGTGATTGATTGGTTCTTTCATCTACACTGCGGTATAACCTTCTTGATCACTTTCTTTACTTTACCGCAAACTAGTTGACAAGCTCTTTAGTGTAGCTAGTTGTGAGAGCTTGCTTGCTTGGTTGGTGTGGCTCTATAGTTAGCCTTTGAGAGCACACTAACATAGGGTAGTGTCATAGCTCTTGTGTGAATCAACACTATCTAAACTAGAATTGTGGTAGGTGGCTTGCATTTTGAGTAGTCTAGCACAACACTTGCTTCGCCTCATAATTGTCTAACTACTTTGTTAAGTGTTGTTGTAGAAATTTTATTAGGCTATTCACCCCCCTGTCTAGCCATTAGGACCTTTCAAGTGGTATTAGAGCCGAGGTCACCGTTATTTGAGGCTTAACAACCTTCGGTGTTAAAATGGCTCAAATCAACAACACCAAGAAGCCACCCCAATTTGATGGCTCCAACTATCCCTATTGGAAGGCCAAGATGACAACTTATATCAAGTCAATCAATAGGAAGGTTTGGAAGGTGGTAGAAACCAAAATTGAGATTGAGGATCCGGAAAATCCCACCGTGGCCGAAGAAGTGCTTCTCCAAAATAATGACATTGCTCTAAGTGTCATTCATGATGCAATTAATGTAAGAACATTTGAGCAAATCAAGAATATTGAGATGGCTCATGAAGCTTGGAAGAAATTGGAAGAATCATTTGAGGGCACTCAAGCCATGAAGGGTGCAAAGGCATATATTCTCAAAGAGAAGTTTGCAAGCTTCAAGATGAAGGAAGATGAGAGTGTGCCAGACATGTTCCATTGGATGGAAGTGATTGTCAATGATCTCAAAGCACTTGGTGAGAAAATAGAGGACAAGGACTTCTCTAATAAGTTCTTGAGATGTTTGCCCGCAAGATTTGGCATGTTGGTCACCTTACTAGTGAGGACCGGTTTGAACACAATGACACCAAACCAAATCTTAGGAGATATCATGACCGATGATGCTTATAGAGATGATGATGAGAAGGAAGAAAAGAGGGAGAAGAAAGATGAGAAGAAGGATGACAAGAAGAAGAGCGTGGCATTCAAAGCCACATCATCCAAGGGCAAAGCAAAGCAAGAAACATCAAGTGAAGAAGATGAATCTTGGGATGATGATGATGATGAGAAGATGGCTCTCTTTGTCAAAAGATTTGGCAAGTTCATGGTGAAGGGCTACCATGCAAAAAGAAAGAAATCTTCATTCAAGAACAAAGAAGAGTCAAGAAGGTGCTTCAAGTGTGGAAGCAAAGATCATCTTGTTGCTCAATGCCCATACAATAGCGATAATGATGATGACAACAAGAAGAACAAGAAGAAGGACAAGAAGGAAAAGAAAGAGAAGAAGGACAAGATGGCATTCAAGAAGAAGAAGGGTGGTTCATATGTAGTCACTTGGGATAGTGATGCTTCCTCAAGTGATGATGATGATGATAGTGATGATAACAAGACCACCAAGAAGAAGGTTCTTGCAAGCATTGCTATCAATGAGAAGCCTTCTCTCTTCGAATCTTCATCATGCTTCATGGCTAAGGTCACTAAGGTACAATCTTGTGATGATGAAAGTGATGAAGAACATGTTGATGATAATGAACATGAAAATGAAAATGATAGTGATAGTGATGATGATGAACCTACTAAGGACGAATTATTTGACATGCTAGAAGATGCTAAAGAACACTTTAACATTAAGAGAAGGGAATGCAAGAGCTTGAATAAGGAGGTAAAAGCCCTTAAGCAAGCCCTTGATGAGCTCAAAGCAACTCATGAGAAGCTAGAGGAAGCCCATGAGAAGCTTGGCAAAGCTCACAAAAAGTTTGAAAAAGCTCATTCTTCTTCGCTTAAAGAGCAAAATAAAAAGAAGCATGTTGAAACTTGCAATGTAGGTTTAACTTGTGATATAATTGATGAATCACTATCTATGCCTATCATTGTTGCTCCTACTAACCCTTCTTGTAGTACATCTACCTCCACCTCATCTAGTAGTGATGGTCTCACTTGTGACACCTCACTAGTGGTTGAGAATGAGAACCTCAAGAAGGAGGTCACTAGGCTCACTCACACCTTAGCTAAGGCTTATGGTGGTGAGGACCACTTGCTTATGTGCTTGGGTAGCCAAAGAGCTTCTCTCTACAAAGAGAGATTGGGCTATACCCTCAAGAAAGGCAAGGCGGCCTTTGCTCCTCACAAGACTAGTTTTGTGAAGAACAATGGTCGGTTTTGCACTAGTTGCAAGCAAGTGGGTCACAAAGAGCAAGAATGCAAAAACAAGAGCAAAAATGCTAATGTATCCTCCATTAAGCTTGATTCATGCTATATGCTTACTAAGGGTACAAATGGTGTGAAGGCTAAGTTCATTGGTAAACCATGGATGGGCTCAAAGAAGAAAACCATTTGGGTTCCAAAGAGCTTAGTAACTAACCTTCAAGGACCCAAGCAAGTTTGGGTACCTAAAAAGAATTGATCTTCTTTTGTAGGTCAATTACAAAGCCGGAGGAAGGCATTAGGTTCTTGATAGTGGGTGCACTCAACACAAGACCGGTGATGCAAGAATGTTCAACTCAATCAACACCAATGGCAATGATGGTTATGATAGTATCACATTTGGTGATAATGGCAAAGGCAAGGTCAAAGGGCTTGGTAAGATTGCAATATCAAATGACATGAGCATATCCAATGTGTTGCTAGTAGAGAGCTTGAACTTCAATTTGCTATCCATGGCTCAATTGTGTGATCTTGGATTCAAATGCATATTTGGAGTAGATGATGTAGAGATCATAAGTGTAGATGGCTCTAATTTGATCTTCAAAGGTTTTAGATATGAGAATCTATACTTGGTTGATTTCAATGCTAGTGAAGCTAAATTATTTACATGCTTGTTCACTAAGTCTAGCATGGGTTGGTTATGGCATAGAAGGCTTGGTCATGTTGGATTGAAACAATTGAATAGATTGATTAAGCATGACTTAGTTAAGGGCTTGAAAGATGTTGTGTTTGAAAAGGATAAGCTTTGTAGCTCTTGTCAAGCCGGAAAACAAGTTGGAAACACCCATCCTAAGAAAAGCATGATGAGCACTAGTAAAGCATTTGAGTTATTGCACATGGATTTGTTTGGGCCAACACAATACACTAGTATCGGTGGAAATAAATATGGCTTTGTGATAGTGGATGACTACACTAGATACGCATGGGTATTCTTTCTAGTGGACAAAAGTGATGTGTTTGCAACATTCAAATCATTTGTCAAGGGCATTCACAATGAATTTGAAACAACCATCAAGAGAGTTAGAAGTGACAATGGTAGTGAGTTCAAAACACTAGAATTGATGAGTTATGTGATGAATTTGGAATTAGACATCAATTCTCGGCCATGTACACACCCCAATCAAATGGCCTTGTTGAGAGGAAGAATAGAACACTTATTGATATGGCAAGGTCTATGCTTAGTGAGTACAATGTGACTCAATCCTTTTAGGCCAAAGCTATCAACACGGCTTGCTATTGTAGCAACCGCCTCTATTGTCACCGATTGAAAGAAAAGACACCATATGAGCTCTTGAATGGTAGAAAGCCCAACATTTCATATTTTTGGGTCTTTGGTTGCAAATGCTATATCTTGAAGAAAGGCACAAGATTGGGCAAGTTTGACAAGAAATGTGATGAAGGATTCCTACTTGGCTATTCCACCACAAGCAAAGCATATAGAGTTTGGAATTTGGATAATGGTACTCTTGAGGAAGTTCATGATGTTGAATTTGATGAAACCAAGGGTTCACAAGAAGAGAATGAGAACTTGGAAGATGTTAGAGGCATTCAACTTTCAAATGCCATGAAGAACATGGATGTTGGTGAATTGAGGCCTAGGCAAGTGAATGATGATGAAGCTGATGAAGTACAAGTGCTCTCTAACTCAAATGTGCAAGATGATACAAATCAAGTTAGTGCAAGTGGATCTCATGACAATGAACAAGATCAAGTGGCTAGTACATCATCTCAACCCAATGATCAAGCAAGTGCAAGCAATCAAGTTCCAATCCTCCAACCAACCAATGTTGCAAGAGATCATCCATTGGACACTATCATTGGTGATATTTCAAGAGGTGTACAAACAAGATCAAGATTGGCATCATTTTGTGAACACTTCTCATTTGTATCATCCATTGAACCAAAGAAGATAGATGAAGCATTGAAGGATGTTGATTGGTTAAATGCTATGCATGAAGAGTTGAATAACTTCACAAGAAATCAAGTATGGGAGATGGTAGAAAGACCAAAGGGACACAATGTGATTGGAACCAAGATCAAGATGGAATAGTAGTAAGGAACAAAGCAAGATTGGTAGCACAAGGCTATACTCAAGTTGAAGGTCTTGACTTTGGAGAAACATATGCCCCGGTTGCTAGATTGGAAGCAATTAGAATTTTACTAGCCTATGTTTGTTCCCGCAACATAAAGCTCTATCAAATGGATGTTAAGAGTGCATTTCTCAATGGCTACATCAATGAAGAAGTATATGTTGAGCAACCTCCCGGTTTTGAAGATGATAAGAAGCCCAACCATGTGTACAAGTTGAAGAAGGCATTGTATGGCTTGAAGCAAGCACCTAGAGCATGGTATGAGAGATTGAGGGACTTCCTCCTCTCTAAAGGGTTCACAATGGGCAAGGTTGACACCACTCTATTCATCAAGAAGATTGGAAAAGATCTATTTGTTTTGCAAATCTATGTTGATGACATCATATTTGGATCAACAAATCAAGAATTTTGTGATGAGTTTGGAAAGATGATGGCTAATGAGTTTGAGATGTCCATGATTGGAGAGTTGAGTTACTTCCTTGGTCTTCAAATCAAGCAATTAAAGAATGGTACATTTGTGAGTCAAGGCAAGTACATCAAGGACATGATCAAGAAGTTTGGCATGATTGATAGCAAAGTCATTAGCACACCAATGGGAACCAATGGCAACTTGGATAGTGATGCAAGTGGAAACATGGTGGATCAAAAGTTATATCAGTCTATGATTGGAAGCCTACTCTATGTGACCGCATCAAGGCCGGGTGTCATGTTTAGTGTATGCATGTGTGCAAGATTTCTATAACAACCCAAAAATCCACACACTAAAAATACCAACTACAAAATTTTCTTAGAACACCCATGTGATGATGAGTGTCATGTATAGAAAACCCAACCTAAGAGATGCATTAGGTCTAACCCCAATCCAAGTTAACACATAAGCATGGCATGTCATTAGTTAATTGTGTTTATTTAAATTCTAACAAATAAAGTGTTGCATACATTGATTATTCAAAATGTGATTTGGATTTCCATTTGAGTTATGATATGCTTAACAACTCCAATAAATTAGGTGCACCAATTTGGAATTCAAATTCTAGAACCAAATTCGAATTCAAACAAAATAGAAAAAGAAGAGAAAGGATGTAAGCCTCACAAACCACCTCGGCCTGCTCGGCCCGCGCCAGCCAGCCAGCCCAACCGGCCTGCCAACCCTTCCTGTCTTCCTAGCACGCGCGCGCGGCCCACGAGCCGGCCCAGCGCGTCGCCCACGCCCGCACACCCGTCTGCCTCGATCACAGCCACTGCCCGCTGGACCCCGCATGTTAGCCACCCCCATCTACAGTGTCGTCTTCCTCACCCACGCCTCCACTGCATGATGCCATCCGCCATGGGAGGCATGGCGCTCGGCTATAAAGCCAGCCCGCACGTCGCTCACGCCCGGCGCCTTAGCCTCACCCTCAGCCTCCGCCGCCGCTTGGTGGCCCAGCAGCCGCACCGCACCAAGAGTAGAGGGCCAAGAAGGAGATCGTGAGAAGAGGATCGGAGCCCCATGCGCTACCAAAGTCACCGAAGCCGAGGGTGACGCCGTCGTCATCATCACGGTCACGGGTCGGCACTACACGGCACTGCTTTCGGAGCTACACGGCCGCAACTCGTCACTACACCGCCATCCTCTCTTCCACAGCACCCATGGTGAGCCCCGGTTCTTCCCCTGCTCACCACTAGACCTTGCTACTCCGGCCATGGCGCTCCATACCATGAGCGCTAGGCCAAGGCCATCTCCGGTCTTTAGGCACACAAGCACAGCACACTCACGCGCACACCGTGACCACCTCTAAGCTCTTGGATGCTGTAGACCTCTCCAAGTCCCACGGATGCCGTAGCCGAGCACGCATGCCAAGCTCATGACGCCGCCGCCATGGCGCAGCTACCACCGGAGCACCAGACCACCTCCGATCACCAGACCGCCTCCGAGCACCAGACCGCCTCCGAGCACCAGACCGCCTCCGAGCACCAGACCACCGTGCCGAGCACCAAACCACTAGTCCGAGCACCGACCACCATGGCTAGTACCGCTGGGAGCGCCTGGCACCTCCTTGACTCGCCCGTCCTATTTGTTGAAGCCATGGGTAACTCACGCGCACGCCGTGACCACCCCGCTGGAGCCCCGTAGTGACCTGTGCACCTCGCCGTCGTCACCATGTCGCCATGGCCACCGGGAAGACCCTATCGGCCACCTGGAAACCGGAAGTCCTGCCCTGAGCTCTAGACGCCCTCGCTGCGTCCACATGGATCCGTAGGAGCCTACACACCCTACTATGATGCCCCTCCAAGGCCATAGCCCCCACACCGACGCCGCCAATGTGATCGGAGGGCCGCCACCGTGGCCAAAGCCACCAGAGGCCCTGGAGGACCCCTCGACCTGCCCAACATGCCTGCTGGAGCATTGTGACGCCCATGCGCACCACAGAACCAGCCAATGCCGCTGCACCCACGCCATTCCCGCACGCCGGTTGTGCTCGAGCCACCATTCGCCGTGACCAGTGACTTAGGAAGCACCATCCATCGCCCTAGCCCCACCGTTGTAGTCGCCATGGAGCGGGGAGGCTTTTCCCCACCTAAATTGGATGCCTGAGCCGTTGCGGGAGCTTGCCGGTGAGCACGTCGCCGGCGGGAGCGCGCCGTGGAAGAAACAGAGGAGAAGGGGCGAGTTGAGCAGCGCAGCCCTGCACCCGGTGCACATGAGCCGAGCCAAGGGGAAATGACGATGGACTCGGACCACCATGGACCCTGCCTTAGGTCCATGGACCGTGAACTTAGGTCCATCGTGAGCCGCGCTCACGCCCACAGCCAGGAAACAAAGCCCAGTAAGAGCCCAACTGCGCCATGTGGCAGCACCACAGCACGCCATGTGTCCGGGTCAACCTGGCCCAGATTGGCCCAAATCCAGCCCTATCCAGGCCCAGTCGAGACCCGGCCCGTATTGATCATTGATTGGTCAACGTTGACCGTTGACCTGGCCCCACATGTTAGTAGCACAGACGCTTTGGACCCACATGTCAGATGCTGACGTCGTGCTGACGTCATGCTGACGTCAGCTGGACCCCACCTGTCAGCTTGGAACCGAGATGATGACGTCATGCTAACGTCATTGTGCCACGTGGACCAGTCACAGCGTGGCACGTGTCAGCCCAGGATTAATTCAGCCTTTATCCAATTTCAGAAATGATTTAAACTTCGGAAACTAATAATTAATTCATACGACCTCGGAAAAATACGAAACTAGGACCAAACTTCATCTAAAATCAAGCTCTACGCAATGAACCCATGTTTGAGTGCATTTGGCACTTTTGAATTTCCATTGCTTCTTTGTGCTATTCTATAGACATCACTAATGCGACTATAATGTGAATGATGCAGCCTCGGAGGAGAACCTGACGGACAAGGACTGTGAGTACTGTGAGGAGAACGGAGATGAATACACTAAAGGTGCCACATCCCACCCAATCTCGTAGCACCTATTATGCATGGCTAACATAGAACTGCTATCGCTTTACTTTACTACTACAGTCATATTATGATAGGACTTGCATGGTAGTATGCTTTCTTGAAAGCCTTTACCTTGATGCAACCTTACCCCGGCATACCCTGCTATTAGGCTAGACACACGCTTACTGCTACATATTTCATTGCTTATACTTCTACTATGCTTATATTACATGTGTGGTGGAAACTGGTGTTATCTGGACTATGGGGAGAGTGTTGCATGTGTGACTTGGGTGTGTGGAGGGTAAGGGTTGTGTCGACCAAGTTGGAGTATACGATGAGCCTGGGGCAAGTCTTGCTATGGGATGCTACCTGGGCACCCCTGGAAAAGGATACTTGTGGTGGGTAAATGGTATATGAGGAGGTCCTGGGTGTGAACCTGTGATGGGAGGAGCCTGGGATGGAGGTGCTGTGGTGGCACGGTAAATGGAAACCCTGATGAAGACATTCTAGCTTGGTCATCCCTAAGGACTTACTAGTACTCAGATTCACCAGGAAGCCTTACGTACCACTCGCCCTATATGGTGCGGGACGGCTAGACTACTTGGTAGGATATTGCCACTACTGCTAGGTTGATAGCGGATAGTGTAAGGAGGTATGGGGCGTGGAGGATTCCCCCCACACCCTTCTGAGACTTCATGGAGACCTTGTGGACCCGGCTCATGACTCATAGTTTCAGCCACCCTAGACTTGACTTGGGGTGAACCAGGGCTGAATGGTAGAGTGGCATTATCCTAGGCTAGCAAGCGGCCGGAATTAGCCTAGTTGACGATGGTCAGTGAGGAAGGCGGATCTTGTGGTTATGTAAAACCTCTGCAGAGTGTATGGTTGATCGATCGATACATGTGCCGACTTGTCGGCTATGGACCTTTCCTGGGTTTCGCTTAAACTAGATAGTGAGATGAGTCCTTCTCTTCTTCCCCCATGAGAAAGTGTCGGTCATAGCTAGGGGCTACGGGCCTTGAGATAGTGCCGAGAGGGAGTTGGCCTATCGACTGAGTGATGGTATGGTTATGGCGATGATACGGAGATGGTGGTATATCGATCCCAGGATCGAAACCTAGCTCGGAAAAAGGGAATGGAGTGGAATGTGTGTGGGAATGGTGTTAAAACTTGACAAACTATTATTATTTACTTGATATGCTAATGCATAGGAAACCCCAGCTTTATAGGTTCCTTCGACTATGTTCAACTTGCATCCAACTTCCACAAAGCAATGCTCATAGGGATGGGAGTGGCCAGTACAAATCGTACTGATAAATTTTGGCACACAGGTTCTGCTGAGGAGTATAGCTCCGAGGAGTTTGACGGATGAGGGGTTCGTGCCTACGCTCGAGTTTGGCGATCTTATCTTCAAGCTGTTCTAAATGAATGCTACTTTTGATTCTGCCAATGCGGCGATGTAATAAATTATGTAATTCCGCACTATTTGTACTCTGATATTATCATTGTATGGATGTGATATTCGACTAGGATTTGGGTAATATGACCTTCAATGGTCTTATTACATTTCGACGCTGTGGATTTCCCTTCGCAGAAATTGGGGTTGTTTCAGTTGGTATCAGAGCCATACTTGACCTTAGGATGAAACCCTCAGAAATGGATGATAGAATAGGACATGAACAACCCTTCTTTCGGTTATATACCGACCCTGCATTTACTTTTATGCAAGGCTTATCTATTATGGACCTGCTAACACCTGATCCTTAAAACAAGCAGATGGCAACGAACATCGATTGGCTGCCTCTAGGACCGCTATCCTTGGACCACGCCAAGCTTACCTTCGACCTAAATGAGCTCGGGGGTTTTACACAAACCCTCTGCCGAGTTCTCGTCACGTTAGGAGTCCCCGATGAGCTTGTCAAGGTCACCTGCACCGGGGAGCCAGCTCAGGAAGGAGGAATCGAAGGGCCGATTGTCACCTCAGTCGAGTTCCCAGCTAGCACTACCTTACCTTCTATCCCAGCTTTCACCGAGTTGACTATAGAGGACACAGTCGAGGAGGGACTGCGAGCTATCTCACACAAGGCACTTCGCAGAGTGATGAGGGACGACTATGAGCACCTGAAGATGACAGAGTTCTGTCTACTTCCCTAGGCCCTCGACCTCAGCCTTACCCCTAGTGAGCAGAGTTTCATAGCCGGTAGAGTTATCCTTGCCGAGGAGGATAGATGCCTTCGTGTCTTAGCTATCCACCTACTAGAGTAGGATAGGTACGTGACCTAGCTAGAGCAGAGGAGACATCAAGACCAGGCCCTTTAGTGGGAGTACCAGGAGCGAGACTCGCAGGGAGCATAGGAGCGAGCTAGTCTACTTGAGACAGTTGCCAAGCTACAGGACGAGCTCAACCGTCGTGAGGAAGTCCACAGAGCCAAGGTCGCTGACTTACAGGACAAAGCAGCCGACCTAGGCAACAGGAACTGCTACCTTGACAGCAAGGTCTTGGAATTGCAGAGTGAGTTGGATGACAAGAAGGCCGAGTTCAACCATAGAGGAGACAGAGAGAGATCCAAGGGGATTGATATGCTGAAGATCCAATCTCGGAACAAGACCCTGACTCAGGAGCTAGAGGAGTTCAGGAAGAAGGCCGTTCGCAACCAGGGTCACCTGATCAAGGCACTCAGGCAGACCAAGTACCTATAGAACAAGTGTGAGAGGACATGGCAGGCTTGGTAGAAGTCTGACAAGAAGCGCCTTAGGGAGATGAAGGGTATGTGGGATCAGCTACCCAAGGAGATTCACAGCAAGACAAAGCCTAGGATAGAGGAGTTTGAGTTAGCCCTGACTCGCCTTAACCTAGACGCCTACCCTACCCTACCTAGAGCCAAGCCTACTGAGGAGCTAGCCAAGGCCTTGAAGTACGTGTCCCGACTTCACAAGATAGATGAGGAGATCGAGATCGAGAATAGTTGTATCCCTGCTGCGGTATACGAGTTAGAGTAGATGACCCTGCGTGGTCATGAGTCATGATAGTAGCTTCCGTAAGTTGTACCCCATGATGTACCCCTTATGAGAGGTATTATGAGACATTATGCATAGTACGATTCTCGCACGTCTTCAAGTGTAGCTACTAGAGATGATGCTATGTAATGAAACCCATGTAATGAATGTTTTGGATCTTATTGCATCTTATGGATCTTATTGCTTCTTTGTAATGAGTGTTGGATAGTATAAATGTTTTTCTTTAAATCATCAAAATCATGTAATCATATCAAATTATAAGCACTCATGGCACAAGCACTAAAGATTCTCTATGATCCATGTTGCAGATGCCGAACCACCGGTCTAATCGCCTAATGAACCATGGACGTGCGCCCACCCCTAAACTAGTTGAACCAAATGGGGGACGTGGTGGCAACAACCGTGGCCGTGGTTGTGGCCGTGGACGTTGAGGGATACCCTTCCACCTGGAGAATACTCCGCCGCCTGAGGAGAACATTCCACCACCACCACCACCGAACCTGGCAGAAGTGATGGCACAACAGACCCAGCTTCTTGCAGCTCTTGTTGAAGGAGCAAACCATCGCCAGGGAGGTCAGCAGTATGACTTCCAAAGGAAGCTAGAAGGATTCCTAAAGCTAAGGCCACCTACCTATGATGGCACCGACCCTGACCCGCTTGTAGCCGATGACTGGCTCAAGGAGATGGAGAAGAAGCTTGACCTCACTACTTTCACCGACGATGAGTGTGTTGGAGCAGCCGCACACCAGCTCACGGTGCAGCACGCGCTTGGTGGGACAGTTTTAGTGATTCCCATGAGGACCTTGCCAACATCTCATGGGATGAGTTCACCGAAGCATTCACTGAGTATCACATTCCCAAGGGTATCATGGAGGCCAAAGCTGAGGAGTTCCGCAACATCAAGATGGGAAAGGACAGGGTGACTGAGTACACTACTCGTTTCACCAACCTTCTGCGCTATGCACCTTCTTATGTTGTGAACTCTGAGAAGGAGAAGTTGTACTATTACCTCAAGGGACTTAATCCGCACATCCAGATTGAGAAGGACCGTGCTGAAGCTGGAGAAGAGTACAGGGAGAGGAAGCATAAGCCTGAGGAGTCTCTCCGTGGTCATGATCGCAAGAGGTTCCGTAGAGATGCACCATCCAGGGAACGCTCTCGCCACAACAGGGATGACAACCCTGGATCGAGTAGGGGAAGTGGAGGCTACACTGCCAAATACTCCCACCCTGCTCAGGATCGTTACACCCGAGACTGTTATGCTTAGGACCGCCACACTTAGGACCGTTTCAACCGTCCCCGCTCAGCGAATGAATGCCACGCATAGAACCGCTCCGCACCAAGCACGTGAAACTGGAAGGCAACCGCGCCAACCCCTACAGGCGGTACGCCTTTCACCTACTTTGCTTATGGCCAGCTAGGTCACAAGGCCGCTGAGTGCCCACAGAACTCAGCTGCTCAGAAGTCTTAGTTCAAGGGATCTGCCACTCATGGACGTCTCAACCATCTGGACGCCAAGGAAGCATAGGCTGCCCCTGACGTTGTGTACAGTATGTTTTTAGTTAAAGGCAATACTGCATCAGTTCTATTTGACTCTGGAGCAACTTGTTCATACATATCATCCAAGTTTGCACAAGAACATGACCTGCCTATAACCCCACGTGAAAAGCCTATCATCACCAGTTCACCCTTAGGAGACCTAAAATGCACCCACATCTGTAAGGGAGTGAGTCTTACCATTGAGGGTCTTATCTTTAAAGCCGACCTAACCCTGTTACCTTCCACAAACCTAGATGTCATCTTAGGTATGGATTAGCTAACCATTCACCGAGGTATCATATCATGTTCACCTAGATATGTCCAAGTGACCCACCCATTAGGCCAAGTCATTAGATGTGAACCCTAGTCTGAAAAGTCCACCTCTATCTTGTGTGCCCTTAAAGTAAGTTTAGAATCACAGAAAGAGGAGAAGACAGTTCATGATGTGCCGGTGGTCAGAGACTATCCCGATGTATTCCCTGAAGAATTACCGGGTATGCCACCAGACCGTGATGTAGAGTTCATCATTGATCTTTTGCCGGGAATAGGACCCATTGCCAAGAGACCTTATCGCATGTCAGTTGATGAACTGACCGAGCTCAAGAAACAGCTTGATGAGCTCATCTTGAAGGGATATATTAGACCCAGTGCTTCACCCTGGGGATCCCCTGTTTTGTTTGTCAAGAAGGATGGCTCAATGAGAATGTGCATTGATTACCGAAACTTGAACTCAGTCACCATCAAGAACAAGTATCCCCTACCAAGGATTGATGATCTGCTTGATCAGCTTTGAGGTGCCAAGTATTTCTCCAAGATTGACCTCAGATCCGGTTATCATCAGATGAAGATTCGAGAGAGTGACATCCCGAAGACAGCTTTTGTGACTAGGTATGGTCATTTTGAGTTCACCGTGGTGTCCTTTGGACTCACGAATGCTCCCGCCTACTTCATGAACATGATGAATAAAGTTTTCATGGATGATCTGGATAAGTTCGTGGTGGTATTCATTGATGATATCCTTGTCTATTCATCCACCACTAAAGAACACGAACATCATCTGAGAACGGTGCTTGAGAAACTAGCCCAACATTAGCTCTACGCCAAGTTCAGTAAATACGAGTTTTGGCTACAGGAAGTTGCCTTCTTAGGCCATGTACTATCAGCTAAAGGTGTCGCAGTTGACCCAGCCAAGATTGAAGTTGTGAAAGAGTGGGATCAACCCCGTAATGTGATAGAAGTCAGAAGTTTCTTGGGATTGGCCGGATATTATCGCCGATTCATTCAGAACTTCTCCAAGATAGCCCATCCAATGACCAACCTTCTGAAGAAGACTAAGGAGTTTGAATGGACGCCCGTGTGTGAGCAAAGCTTCCAGGAACTAAAACTGAAGCTTACCACAACTCCTATGCTAGCATTGCCGGATATCAGCAAAGATTTCGTGGTCTATTATGATGCATCCCATCAAGGACTTGGTTGTGTACTGATGCAAGATGGAAGAGTGATCGCATATGCGTCTCGACAGTTGAAAGAACACGAGAACCGTTATCCAACTCATGATCTTGAATTAGCAGCAGTTGTGCATGCCTTGAAGATCTAGAGACACTACTTGATAGGCAACAAGTGTGATATCTATACAAATCACAAGAGCTTGAAGTACTTTTTCACTCAGGAAGATCTAAATATGAGGCAACACCGATGACTAGAGTTGATCAAGGACTATGACCTAGAAATTCACTATCATCCGGGAAAAGCTAATGTAGTCGCAGATGCTCTTAGTCGCAAGAGTTACTGTCACGCCTTGATCACTAAATCCGTACCACCTGAGCTCAAGGAAGAGATTGATGATTTCCAACTTGAGATACTACCGCATGACTTGTTGAATGAGCTCCGCATATAGTATGTTCTCACAGATCGCATCCGTCAAGCTCAGAAAAGTTGTGAAGAGATTGAATATCTTCGTGGTCTGATGAAACTAGGCTACAAGACCAACCACCAAGAAGATGAACAAGGAACCATCTAGTTCAAGAACAGAATCTGTGTTCCATCTGACCTAGCACTAAGAGAGGAACATCTGTCAGAAGCTCACGATTCCAAGTACTGTATTCACCCTGGGGGTTCAAAGATGTATCAAGACCTGAAGAAACACTTCTGGTGGAAAGGCATGAAGACAGACATTGCAGGACATGTGGCATGTTGTGACACCTGCAAAAGAGTCAAGGCTGAACATCAAAGGCCTGCAGGATTGCTAAAGCCTCTTGACGTTCCCGAGTGGAAATGGGAGAACATATCCATGGATTTCATAGTTGGATTGCCCCGATCACAGAAAGGCAATGATTCCATCTGAGTGATTGTTGATCGTTGGACCAAGATTGCTCACTTCGTACCAGTTAAGACCAAGACCAATGCCGAAAAATTAGCGGATCTATATGTTGAGCATATTCTTAGACTGCATGGAGCTCCCTCTAGCATTGTATCTGATCGTGGTCCTTAGTTTGTGTCCCGATTCTGGGAAGCTCTGCACAAGTCCATTGGAACCAAACTTGATTTTAGTACCACTTATCACCCACAGACAGATGGACAGATAGAATGAGTAAATCAGATCTTAGAAGACATGCTTCGCGCTAGTGTACTAAATTATGGCTCTGATTGGGAGAAATGCCTACCCTATGCAGAGTTCTCTTACAACAACAGCTACCAAGCCAGTATCAAGATGTCGCCATTTGAAGCTCTGTATGCCAGACCTTGTAAGACACCTTTGATGTGGTCCCATCCGGGAGAAAGATCATTCTTTGACTCCGCTAAGATTCAAGATGCAGAAGAAGGAGTTGCTCAAGTGAAGGGAAACTTGAGAATTGCTCAAAGTCGATACAAGAGCTATGCTGACAAAAGGAGAAGAGAACTTGAGTTCAATGTGGGAGATTTCGTCTATCTCATGGTATCCCTGCTATGTGGAACTGTCAGATTCCATGTGAAAGGAAAGCTTGCCCCTAGATTCGTTGGCCCATACAAGATTTGCAAGAGGGTTGGAAAGCTCGCCTACAAACTTGAGCTACCCGAGGAATTGATGGGTGTACATCCCGTATTCCATGTCTCACAGCTACGCAAGTGTTTGAGAGTGCCCGATGAAGTAATTCCAACTGATACACTTGACATTCAAGATACACTTGAGTATAAAGAACATCCTATCAGAATTCTGGGTTGAGATACCAAAGAGACCCGAAGCAAGACTATCCCTATGTGCAAGATCCAATGGAGCAATCACACAGAGAGAGAAGCAACATGGGAGAAAGAGTCTGACCTCTGGCTGCGATATCCTTACCTTTTCGAAGAGTACGTTACGCTTTAATCTCAGGGACGAGATTCTGTTAAGGGGGTAGGACTGTAACAACCCAAAAATCCACACACTAAAAATACCAACTACAAAATTTTCTTAGAACACCCATGTGATGATGAGTGTCATGTATAGAAAACCCAACCTAAGAGATGCATTAGGTCTAACCCCAACCCAAGTTAACACATAAGCATGGCATGTCATTAGTTAATTGTGTTTATTTAAATTCTAACAAATAAATTGTTGCATACATTGATTATTCAAAATGTGATTTGGATTTCCATTTGAGTTATGATATGCTTAACAACTCCAATAAATTAGGTGCACCAATTTGGAATTCAAATTCTAGAACCAAATTCGAATTCAAACAAAATAGAAAAAGAAGAGAAAGGATGTAGGCCTCGCAAACCGCCTTGGCCTGCTCGGCCCGCGCCAGCCAGCCAGCCCAACCGGCCTACCAACCCTTCCCGTCTTCCCAGCACACGCGCGCGGCCCACGAGCTGGCCCAGCGCATCGCCCATGCCCGCACACCCATCTGCCTCGCTCGCAGCCACTGCCCGTTGGACCCCGCATGTCAGCCACCCCCATCTACAGTGTCGTCTTCCTCACCCACACCTCCACCACACGATGCCATCTGCCATGGGAGGCATGGCGCTCGGCTATAAAGCCAGCCCGCATGTCGCTCACGCCCGGCGCCTTAGCCTCACCCTCAGCCTCCACCGCCGCTTGGTGGCCCAGCAGCCGCACCGCACCGAGAGTAGAGGGCCGAGAAGGAGAACGTGAGAAGAGGATCGGAGCCCCCGCACACTGCCGAAGTCGTCGGAGCTGAGGGCGACGCCGTCGTCATCATCACGGTCATGGGTCGGCACTGCACAGCACTGCTTCCGGAGCTACACGGCCGCAACTCGTCACTGCACCGCCATCCTCTCTTCCACAGCACCCACGGTGAGCCCTGGTTCTTCCCCTGCTCGCCACTGGACCTTGATACTCCGGCCATGGCACTCCATACCATTAGCGCGTAGGCCAAGGCCATGTCCAGTCTTTAGGCACACAAGCACAGCACACTCACGCGCACACCGCGACCACCTCCGAGCTCTTGGACGCTATAGACCTCTCCAAGTCCCACGGACGCCGTAGCCGAGCACGCATGCCAAGCTCACAACGCTGCCGCCATGGCACAGCCACCACCAGAGCACCAGACCGCCTCCGAGCACCAGACCGCCTCTGAGCACCAGACCGCCTCCGAGCACCAGACCATCGGTCCGAGCACCAGACCACCGTGCCGAGCACCAGACCACCGGTCCGAGCACCCGACCACCGGTCCGAGCACCGACCACCATGGCCAGTACCGCTGGGAGCGCCTTGCGCCTCCTTGACTCGCCCGTCCTATTCGCTAAAGCCACAGGTAACTCACGCGCATGCCGTGACCACCCTGTTGGAGCCCTGTAGTGACCCGTGCGCCTCGCCGTCGTCACCATGTCGCTATGGCCGCCGGGAAGACCCTACCGGCCACCTGGAAACCGAAAGTCCTGCCCTGAGCTCTGGACACCCTCGCTGTGTCCACATGGATCTGTAGGAGCCTACACACCCCACTATGATGCCCCTCCGAGGCCATAGCCCCCGCACCGATGCCGCCAACGTGATCGGAGGGCCGCCGCCGTGGCCAAAGCCACCGGAGGCCCTAGAGGACCCCTCGACCTGCCCAACATGCCTGTTGGAGCATTGTGATGCCCACGTGCACCATAGAACCGGCCAATGCCACTGCACCCACGCCATTCCCACACATCGGCTGTGCTCGAGCCACCGTTCGCCGTGACTAGTGACTTAGAAAGCACCATCCATCGCCTTGGCCCCACCATTGCAGTTGCCATGGAGCGGGGAGGCTTTTCCCCACCTAAATTGGATGCCTGAGCCATTGCGGGAGCTCGCCGGTGAGCACGTCACCGGTGGGAGCGTGCCGTGGAAGAAACAGAGGAGAAGGGGCGAGTTGAGCAGCGTAGCCCTACACCCGGTGCACATGAGCCGAGCCAAGGGGAAATGACGATGGACTCGGACCACCATGGACCCTGCCTTAGGTCCATGGACTATGAACTTGGGTCCACCGTGAGCCGCGCTCACGCCCATAGCCAAGAAACGAAGCCCAGTAAGAGCCCAACTGCGCCACGTGGTAGCACCACAGCACGCCATGTGTCCGAGTCAGCCCGGCCCAGATCGGCCCAAATCCAGCCCTGTCTAGGCCCAGTCGAGACCCAGCCCGTATTGACTGTTGATTGGTCAACGTTGACCGTTGACCTGGCCCCACATGTTAGTAGCACGGACGCTCTGGACCCACATGTCAGATGCTGACGTCGTGCTGAAATCATGCTGACGTCAGCTGGACCCCACCTGTTAGCTCAGAACCGAGATGATGATGTCATGCTGACGTCATCGTGCCACGTGGACCAGTCACAGCGTGACACATGTCAGCCCAGGATTAATTCAGCCTTTATCCAATTTCGGAAATGATTTAAACTTTGGAAATTCATAACTAATTCATACGACCTCGGAAAAATACGAAACCAGGACCAAAATTCATCTAAAATCAAGCTCTACGCAATGAACCCATGTTTGAGTGCATTTGACTCTTTTGAATTTCCATTGCTTCTTTGTGCTATTCTATAGACGTCACTAACGCGACTATAATGCGAATGATGCAGACTCGGAGAACCTGACGGACAAGGACCGTGAGTACCATGAGGAGAACGGAGATGACTACACTGAAGGTGCCACATCCCACCCAATCTCATAGCACCTATTATGCATGGCTAACATAGAACTGCTATCGCTTTACTTTACTACTACAGTCATATTATGATAGGACTTGCATGGTAGTATGCTTGCTTGAAAGCCTTTACCTTGATGAAACCTTACCCTGACATACCCTACTATTACGCTAGACACACGCTTACTGCTACATATTTCATTGCTTATACTTCTACTATGCTTATACTACATGCGTGGTGGAAACTGGTGTTATCTGGACTATGGCGTGAGTGCTGCGTGTGTGACTTGGGTGTGTGGAGGGTAAGGGTTGTGTCGACCAAGTTGGAGTATACGACGAGCCTGGGGCAAGTCTTGCTATGGGATGCTACCTAGGCACCCCTGGAAATGGATACCTATGGTGGGTAAATGGTATATGAGGAGGTCCTGGGTGTGAACCTGTGATGGGAGGAGCCCGGGATGGAGGTGCTATGGTGGCACGGTAAATGGAAACCCTGATGAAGACATTCTAGCTTGGTCATCCCTAAGGACTTTCTAGTACTCAGATTCACCGGGAAGCCTTACGTACCACTCACCCTATATGGTGCGGGACGGCTGGACTACTTGGTAGGATATTGTCACTAATGCTAGGTTGATAGTGGACAATGTAAGGAGGTACGGAGCGCGGAGGATTCCCCCCACACCCTTCCAAGACTTCATGGAGACCTTGTGGACCCGGCTCATAACTCACAGTTTCAACCACCCCAGACTTGACTTGGGGTGAACCAGGGCTGAATGGTAGAGTGGCATTATCCTAGGCTAGCAAGTGACCGGAATCAGCCTAGTTGACGACGGTCGGTGAGGAAGGCAGATCTTGTGGTTATGTAAAACCTCTGCAGAGTGTATGGTTGATCGGTCGATACATGTGCTGACTTGTCGGCTATGGACCTTTCTCGGGTTTCGCTTAAACTAGATAGTGAGATGAGTCCTTCTCTTCTTCCCCCGTGAGAGTGTCGGTCATAGCCAGGGGCTACGGGCCTTGAGACAGTGCCGAGAGGGAGTTGGCCTATCGACTGAGCGATGGTATGGTTATGGTGATGATACGGAGATGGTGGTATATCGATCCTAGGATCGAAACCTGGCTCAGAAAAAGGGAATGGAGTGGAATGTGTGTGGGAATGGTGTTAAAACTTGACAAACTATTATTATTTACTTGATATGCTAATGCATAGGAAACCCTAGCTTTATAGGTTCCTTTGACTATGTTCAACTTGCATCCAACTTCCACAAAGCAATGCTCATAGGGATGGGAGTGGCCAGTACAAATCGTACTGATAAATTTTGGCACACAGGTTCTGCTGAGGAGTATAGCTCCGAGGAGTTTGACGGATGAGGGGTTCATGCCTACGCTCGAGTTTGGCGATCTTATCTTCAAGCTGTTCTAAATGAATGCTACTTTTGATTCTGCCAATGCGGTGATGTAATAAATTATGTAATTCCGCACTATTTGTACTCTGATATTATCATTGTATGGATGTGATATTCGACTGGGATTTGGGTAATATGACCTTCAATGGTCTTATTACATTTCGACGCTGTGGATTTCCCGTTGTGGAAATTGGGGTCGTTTCAGTTGGTATCAGAGCCATACTTGACCTTAGGACGAAACCCTCAGAAATGGACGATAGAATAGGACGTGAACAGCCCTTCTTTCGGTTATATACCGACCCTGCATTTACTTTTATGCAAGGCTTATCTATTATGGACCTGCTAACACCTGATCCTTAAAACATGCAGATGGCAACGAATGTTGACTGGCCGCCTCTAGGACCACTATCCCTGGACCACGTCAAGCTTACCTTCGACCTACGTGAGCTCGAGGGTTTTGCACAAACCCTCTGCCGAGTTCTCGTCACATTGGGAGTCCCTGATGAGCTTGTCAAGGTCACCTGCACTGGGAAGCTAGCTCAGGAAGGAGGAATCGAAGGGCCGATTGTCACCTCAGTCGAGTTCCCATCTAGCACTACCTTACCTTATGTCCCAGCTTTCACTGAGTTGACTATAGAGGACACAGTCGAGGAGGGACTGCGAGCTATCTCACACAAGGCACTTCACAGAGTGATGAGGGACCACTACGAGCACCTGAAGACGACAGAGTTCCATCTACTTCCCTAGGCCCTCGACCTCAGTCTTACCCCTAGTGAGCAAACTTTCACAACCGGCAGAGTTATCCTTGTCGAGGAGGACAGATGCCTTCGCGTCTCAGCTATCCACCTACTAGAGCAGGATAGGTACGTGACCCAGCTGGAGCAGAGGAGACATTAGGACCAGGCCCTTCAGTGGGAGTACCAGGAGCGAGACTAGCAGGGAGCATAGGAGTGAGCTAGTCTACTTGAGACAGTTGCCAAGCTATAGGACGAGCTCAACCGTCGTGAGGAAGTCCACAGAGCCAAGGTCGCTGACTTATAGGACAAAGTAGCCGACCTAGGCAATAGGAACTGCTACCTTGACAGCAAGGTCTTGGAATTGCAGAGTGAGTTGGATGACAAGAAGGCCGAGTTCAACCATAGAGGAGACAGAGAGAGATCCAAGGGGATTGATATGCTGAAGATCCAATCTCGGAACAAGACCCTGACTCAGGAGCTAGAGGAGTTCAGGAAGAAGGCCATTCGCATCTAGGGTCACCTGATCGAGGCACTCAGGCAGACCAAGTACCTACAGGACAAGTGTGAGAGGACATGGCAGGCTTGGTAGAAGTCTGACAGGAAGCGCCTCAGGGAGATGAAGGGTATGTGGGATCAGCTACCCAAGGAGATTCGCAGCAAGACGAAGCCTAGGATAGAGGAGTTTGAGTTAGCCCTAACTCGCCTTAACCTAGACGCCTGCCCTACCCTACCTAGAGCCAAGCCTACTGAGGAGCTCACTGAGGCCTTGAAGTACGTGTCCCGACTTCACAAGTTAGACGAGGAGATCAAGATCGAGAACAGTCATGTCCCAGCTGCGGTATACGAGTTAGAGTAGATGACCCTGCGTGGTCATGAGTCATGACAGTAGCTTCCATAAGTTGTACCCCATGATGTACCCCTTATGAGAGGTATTATGAGACATTATGCATAGTACGATTCTCGCACGTCTTCAAGTGTAGCTACTAGAGATGATGCTATGTAATAAAACCCATGTAATGAATGTTTTGGATCTTATTGCATCTTATGGATCTTATTGCTTCTTTGTAATGAGTGTTGGATAGTATAAATGTTTTTCTTTAAATCGTCAAAATCATGTAATCATATCAAATTATAAGAACTCATGGCACAAGCACTAAAGATTATCTATGATCCGTGTTGTAGATGCCGAACTGCCAGTCTAATCGCCTAATGAACCATGGACGTGCGCTAACCCCTGAACCAGTTGAACCAAATGGGGGACGTGGTGGCAACAACCGTGGCCATGGCTGTGGCCGTGGACGTGGAGGGATACCCTTCCACCTAGAGAATACTCCGCCGCCTGAGGAGAACATTCCACCACCACCACCACCGAACCTGGCAGAAGTGATGGCACAACAGACCCAGCTTCTTGCAGCTCTTGTTGAAGGAGCAAACCGTCACCAGGGAGGTCAGTAGTATGACTTCCAAAGGAAGCTAGAAGGATTCCTGAAGCTAAGGCCACCTACCTATTATGGCACCAACCCTGACCCGCTTGTAGCCGATGACTGGCTCAAGGAGATGGAGAAGAAGCTTGACCTCACTACTTTCATCGACAATGAGTGTGTTGGAGCAGCCGCACACCAGCTCATAGGTGTAGCACGTGCCTGGTGGGATAGTTTTAGTGATTCCCATGAGGACCCTGCCAATATCTCGTGGGATGAGTTCGCCGAAGCATTCACTGAGTATCACATTCCCAAGGGTATCATGGAGGCCAAAGCTGAGGAGTTCCGCAACATCAAGATGGGACAGGACAGGGTGACTGAGTACACTACTCGTTTCACCAACCTTCTATGCTATGCACCTTCTTATGTTGTGAACTCTGAGAAGGAGAAGTTGTACTATTACCGCAAGGGACTTAACCCGCACATCAAGCTAAAGTTTGGCGGTATTGAGAGCAACACATTGCGTGCTCTGGTGGATAGCTGCATCTAGATTGAGAAGGACCGTGCTGAAGCTAGAGAAGAGTACAGGGAGAGGAAGCATAAGCCTGAGGAGTCTCTTCGTGGTCGTGATCGCAAGAGGTTCTACAGAGTTGCACCATCTAGGGAACGCTCTCGCCACAACAGGGATGACAACCCTAGATCGAGTAGGGGAAGTGGAGGCTACACCGCCAAATACTCCCGCCCTACTCAGGATCATTACACCTGGGACCGTTATGCTCAGGACTGCAACACTCAGGACCATTTCAACCGTCCCCGCTTAGCGAATGAACGCCCAGCACAGAACCGCTCTACACCAAGCATGTGAAACTGGAAGGCAACCGCGCCAACCCCTACAGGTGGTACGCCTTTCACCTACTTTGCTTGTGGCCAGCTAGGTCACAAGGCCGCTGAGTGCCCACAGAACTCAGCTGCTCAGAAGTCTCAGTTCAAGGGATCTGCCACTCATGGACGTCTCAACCATCTAGACGCCGAGGAAGCACAGGCTGCCCCTGACATTGTGTACGATTTGTTTTTAGTTAAAGGCAATACTGCATCAGTTCTATTTGACTCTGGAGCAACTTGTTCATATATATCATCCAAGTTTGCACGAGAACATGACCTGCCTGTAACCCCACGTGAGAAGCCTATCATCACCAGTTCACCCTTAGGAGACCTAAAATGCACCCACATCTGTAAGGGAGTGAGTCTTACCATTGAGGGTCTTATCTTTAAAGCCGACCTAACCCTATTACCTTCCACAAACCTAGATGTCATCTTAGGTATGGATTGGCTAACCATTCACCGAGGTATCATATCATGTTCACCTAGATATGTCCAAGTGACCCACCCATCAGGCCAAGTCATTAGATGTGAACCCCAGTCCGGAAAGTCTACCTCTATCTTGTGTGCCCTTAAAGTAAGTTCAGAATCATAGAAAGAGGAGAAGATAGTTCATGATGTGCCAGTGGTCAGAGACTATCCCGATGTATTCCCTGAAGAATTACCGGGTATGCCACCAGACCGTGATGTAGAGTTCATCATTGATCTTTTGCTAGGAATAGGACCAATTGCCAAGAGACCTTATCGCATGTCAGTTGATGAACTGACCGAGCTCAAGAAACAGCTTGATGAGCTCATCTTGAAGGGATATATCAGACCTAGTGCTTCACCCTGGGGATCCCCTATTCTGTTTGTCAAGAAGAAGGATGGCTCAATGAGAATGTGCATTGATTACCGGAACTTCAACTCAGTCACCATCAAGAACAAGTATCCCCTACCAAGGATTGATGATCTGCTTGATCAGCTTCGAGGTGCCAAGTATTTCTCCAAGATTGACCTCAGATCCGGCTATCATCAGATGAAGATTCGAGAGAGTGACATCCCGAAGATAGCTTTTCTGACTAGGTATGGTCAGTTTGAGTTCACCGTGGTGTCCTTTGGACTCACGAATGCTCCCGCCTACTTCATGAACATGATGAATAAAGTTTTCATGGATGATCTGGATAAGTTCATGGTGGTATTCATTGATGATATCCTTGTCTATTCATCCACCGCTGAAGAACACGAACATCATCTGAGAACGGTGCTTGAGAAACTAGCCCAACATCAGCTCTACGCCAAGTTCAGTAAATGCGAGTTTTGGCTATAGGAAGTTGCCTTCTTAGGCCATGTACTATCAGCTGAAGGTGTCATAGTTGACCCAGCCAAGATTGAAGCTGTGAAAGAGTGGGATCAACCCCGTAATGTGACAGAAGTCAGAAGTTTCTTGGGATTGGCCGGATATTATCGCCGATTCATTGAGAACTTCTCCAAGATAGCCCGTCCAATGACCAACCTTTTGAAGAAGACTAAGGAGTTTGAATGGACGCCCGCATGCGAGCAAAGCTTCCAGGAACTGAAACTGAAGCTTACCACAACTCCTGTGCTAGCATTGCCGGATATCAGCAAAGATTTCGTGGTCTATTGTGATGCATCCCGTCAAGGACTTGGTTGTGTACTGATGCAAGATGGAAGAGTGATCGCATATGCGTCTCGACAGTTGAAAGAACACGAGAACCGTTATCCAACTCATGATCTTGAATTAGCAGCAGTTGTGCACGCCTTGAAGATCTAGAGACACAACTTGATAGGCAACAAGTGTGATATCTATACGGATCACAAGAGCTTGAAGTACTTTTTCACTCAGGAAGATCTAAATATGAGGCAACGCCGATGGCTAAAGTTGATCAAGGACTATGACCTTGAAATTCACTATCATCTGGGAAAAGCTAATGTAGTCGCAGATGCTCTCAGTCGCAAGAGTTACTGTCACACCTTGATCACTGAATCCGTACCACCTGAGCTCAAGGAAGAGATTGATGATTTCCAACTTGAGATACTACCGCATGACTTGTTGAATGAGCTCCACATACAGTATGATCTCACAGATCGCATTCATCAAGCTCAGAAAAGTTGTGAAGAGATTGAATATCTTTGTGGTCTGATGAAACTAGGCTACAAGACCAACCACCAAGGAGATGAACAAGGAACCATCTGGTTCAAGAACAGAATCTGTGTTCCATCTAACCTAGCACTAAGAGAGGAAATTCTGTTAGAAGCTCATGATTCCAAGTACTGTATTCACCCTGGGGGTTCAAAGATGTATCAAGACCTAAAGAAACACTTCTAGTGTAAAGGCATGAAGACAGACATTGCAGGACATGTGGCACATTGTGACACCAGCAATAGAGTCAAGGCTGAACATCAAAGGCCTATAGGATTGCTAAAGCCTCTTGACGTTCCCAAGTGGAAATGGGAGAACATATCCATGGATTTCATAGTTGGATTGCCCCGATCACAGAAAGGCAATGATTCCATCTGGGCGATTGTTGATCGTTTGACCAAGATTGCTCACTTCGTACCAGTTAAGACCAAGACCAATGCCGAAAAATTAGCGGATCTATATGTTGAGCATATTCTCAGACTGCATGGAGCTCCCTCTAGCATTGTATCTGATCGTGGTCCTCAGTTTGTGTCCTGATTCTGGGAAGCTCTGCACAAGTCCATTGGAACCAAACTTGATTTCAGTACCGCTTATCACCCACAAACAGATGGACAGACAGAATGAGTAAATCAGATCTTAGAAGACATGCTTCGCGCTAGTGTACTGAATTATGGCCCTCATTGGGAGAAATGCCTACCCTATGCAGAGTTCTCTTACAACAACAGCTACCAAGCCAGTATCAAGATGTCGCCATTTGAAGCTCTGTATTAAAGACCTTGTAAGACACCTTTGATGTGGTCCCATCCGGGAGAAAGATCATTCTTTGACTTCGCTAAGATTCAAGATGCAGAAGAAGGAGTTTCTCAAGTGAAGGGAAACTTGAGAATTGCTCAAAGTCAATACAAGAGCTATGCTGACAAAAGGAGAAGAGAACTTGAGTTCAATGTGGGAGATTTCATCTATCTCAAGGTATCCCCGCTACATGGAACTGTCAGATTCTATGTGAAAGGAAAGCTTGCCCCTAGATTCGTTGGCCCATACAAGATTTGCAAGAGGGTTGGAAAGCTCGCCTACAAACTTGAGCTACCCGAGGAATTGATGGGTGTACATCCCGTATTCCATGTCTCACAGCTACGCAAGTGTTTGAGAGTGCCCGATGAAGTAATTCCAACTGATACACTTGACATTCAAGATACACTTGAGTATAAAGAACATCCTATCAGAATTCTGGGCTGAGATACCAAAGAGACCCGAAGCAAGACTATCCCTATGTGCAAGATCCAATGGAGCAATCACACAGAGAGAGAAGCAACATGGGAGAAAGAGTCTGACCTCCGGCTGCGATATCCTTACCTTTTCGAAGAGTACGTTACACTTTAATCTCGGGGACAAGATTCTGTTAAGGGGGTAGGACTGTAACAACCCAAAAATCCACACACTAAAAATACCAACTACAAAATTTTCTTAGAACACCCATGTGATGATGAGTGTCATGTATAGAAAACCCAACCTAAGAGATGCATTAGGTCTAACCCCAACCCAAGTTAACACATAAGCATGGCATGTCATTAGTTAATTGTGTTTATTTAAATTCTAACAAATAAAGTGTTGCATACATTGATTATTCAAAATGTGATTTGGATTTCCATTTGAGTTATGATATGCTTAACAACTCCAATAAATTAGGTGCACCAATTTGGAATTCAAATTCTAGAACCAAATTTGAATTCAAACAAAATAGAAAAAGAAGAGAAAGGATGTAGGCCTCGCAAACTGCCTCGGCCTGCTCGGCCCACGCTAGCCAGCCCAACCGGCCTACCAACCCTTCCCATCTTCCCAGCATGCGCGCACAGCCCACGAGCCGGCCCAGCGCGTCACCCACGCCCACGCACCTGTCTTCGTCGCTCGCAGCCACTGCCCGCTGGACCCCGCATGTCAGCCACCCTGTCTACAGTGTCGTCTTCCTCACCCATGCCTCCACCGCATGATGCCATCCGCCATGGGAGGCATGGCACTCAGCTATAAAGCCAGCCTGCACGTCGCTCATGCCTAGTGCCTTAGCCTCACCCTCAGCCTCCGCAGCCGCTTGGTGGCCCAGCAGCCGCACCGCACCGAGAGTAGAGTGCCAAGAAGGAGACCGTGAGAAGAGGATCGGAGCCCCCGCGCGCTGCCGAAGTCGCCGGAGCCGAGGGTGATGCCGTCGTCATCATCACGGTCGTGGGTCGGCACTGCACGGCACTGCTTCTGGAGCTACATGGCCGCAACTCATCACTGCACCGCCATCCTCTCTTCCACAGCACCCACGGTGAGCCTCGGTTCTTCCCCGGCTCGCCACTGGACCTTGCTACTCTGGCCATGGCGCTCCATACCATGAGTGCATAGGCCAAGGCCATGTCCGGTCTTTAGGCACACAAGCACAGCACACTCACGCGCACACCGCGACCACCTCCGAGCTCTTGGACGCTGTAGACCTCTCCAAGTCCCACAGACGCCGTAGTCGAGCACGCATGCCAAGCTCACGACACCGCCACCATGGCACACCCACCACTAGAGCATGTCGCCGTGGCACACCCACTCGCCCATCCTGTTCGCTGAAGCCACGGGTAACTCACGTGCATGCCATGACCACCCCGCTAGAGCCCCGTAGTGACCCATGCGCCTCGCCGTCGTCACCATGTCGCCGTGGCCACCGGGAAGACCCTACCGGCCACCTGGAAACCGGAAGTCCTGCTCTGAGCTCTGGACGCCCTCGCCGCATCCACACGGATCCGTAGGAGCCTACACACCCCACTGTGACGCCCCTCCGAGGCCATAGCCCCCACACCAACGCCGCCAATGTGATCGGAGGGCCGCTGCCATGGCCAAAGCCACTAGAGGGCCTGGAGAACCCCTCGACCTGCCCAACATGCCCGCTGGAGCATTGTGACGCCCACACACACCACAGAACCGGCCAATGCCGCTGCACCCGCGCCATTCCTGCACGCCGGTTGTGCTCGAGCCGCCGTTTGCTGTGACCAGTGACTTAGGAAGCACCATCCATTGCCCTGGCCCCACCGTTGCAGTCGCCATGGAGCGGGGAGGCTTTTCCCCACCTCAATTGGATGCCTGAGCCATTGTGGGAGCTCACCGGTGAGCACGTCGCCAGCGGGAGCGCACCGTGGAAGAAACAGAGGAGAAGGGGCGAGTTGAGCAGCGCAGCCCTGCACCCGGTGCACATGAGCCGAGCCAAGGGGAAATGATGATGGACTTGGACCACCATGGACCCTGCCTTAGGTCCATGGACCGTGAACTTGGGTCCACCGTGAGCCACGCTCACGCCCACAGCCAGGAAACGAAGCCCAGTAAGAGCCCAACTGCGCCACGTGGCAGCACCACAGCACGCCACGTGTCTAGGTCAGCCCGGCCCAGATCGGCCCAAATCTAGCCCTGTCCAGGCCCAGTCGAGACCCGGCCCGTATTGACCGTTGACTGGTCAATGTTGACCGTTGACCTGGCCCCACATGTTAGTAGCACGGACGCTCTGGACCCACATGTCAGATGTTGACGTCGTGCTGACATCATGCTGACGTCAGCTGGACCCCACCTGTCAACTCGGAACCGAGACGATGACATCATGATGACATCATGCTGACGTCATCATACCACGTGGACCAGTCACAGCGTGACACGTGTCAGCCCAGGATTAATTCAGCCTTTATCTAATTTCAGAAATGATTTAAACTTCAGAAATTCATAACTAATTCATACGACCTCAGAAAAATACGAAACCAGGACCAAAACTCATCTAAAATCAAGCTCTACGCAATGAACCCATGTTTGAGTGCATTTGGCTCTTTTGAATTTCCATTGCTTCTTTGTGCTATTCTATAGACATCGCTAACGCGACTATAATGCGAACGATGCAGACTCGGAGGAGAACCTGATGGACGAGGACCGTGAGTACCGTGAGGAGAACGAAGACGACTACACTGAAGGTGCCACATCCCACCTAATCTTGTAGCACCTATTACGCATGGCTAACATAGAACTACTATCGCTTTACTTTACTACTACAGTCATATTATGATAGGACTTGCATAGTAGTATGCTTGCTTGAAAGCCTTTACCTTGATGCAACCTTACCCCAGCATACCCTGCTATTAGGCTAGACACACGCTTACTGCTACATATTTCATTGCTTATACTTCTACTAGGCTTATACTATGTGCGTGGTGGAAACTGGTGTTATCTGGACTATGGGGAGAGTGTTGCGTGTGTGACTTGGGTGTGTGGAGGGTAGGGGTTGTGTCGACCAAGTTGGAGTATATGACGAGCCTGGGGCAAGTCTTGCTATGGGATGCTACCTGGGCACCCCTGGAAATGGATACCTATGGTGGGTAAATGGTATATGAGGAGGTCCTGGGTATGAACCTGTGATGGGAGGAGCCCGGGATGGAGGTGCTGTGGTGGCACGGTAAATGGAAACCCAGATGAAGACATTCTAGCTTGGTCATCCCTAAGGACTTGCTAGTACTCAGATTCACCGGGAAGCCTTACGTACCACTCGCCCTATATGGTGCGGGACGACTGGACTACTTGGTAGGATATTGCCACTACTGCTAGGTTGATAGCGGACGGTGTAAGGAGGTACGGGGCACAGAGGATTCCCCCCACACCCTTCCGAGACTTCATGGAGACCTTGTGGACCCGGCTCATGACTCACAGTTTCAGCCACCCCAGACTTGACTTAGGGTGAACCAGGGCTGAATGGTAGAGTGGCATTATCCTAGGCTAGCAAGCGGCCGGAATCAGCCTAGTTGATGACAGTCGGCGAGGAAGGCGGATCTTGTGGTTATGTAAAACCTCTGCAGAGTGTATGGTTGATGGATCGATACATGTGCCGACTTGTCGGCTATGGACCTTTCCTGGGTTTCGCTTAAACTAGATAGTGAGATGAGTCCTTCTCTTCTTCCCCCGTGAGAGAGTGTCGGTCGTAGCCAGGGGCTACGGGCCTTGAGACAGTGCCGAGAGGGAGTTGGCCTATCGACTGAGTGATGGTATGGTTATGATGATGATACGGAGATGGTGGTATATCGATCCCAGGATCGAAACCTGGCTCAGAAAAAGGGAATGGAGTGGAATGTGTGTGGGAATGGTGTTAAAACTTGACAAACTATTATTATTTACTTGATATGCTAATGCATAGGAAAGCCCAGCTTTATAGGTTCCTTTGACTATGTTCAACTTGCATCCAACTTCCACAAAGCAATGCTCATAGGGATGGGAGTGGGTAGTACAAATCATACTGATAAATTTTGGCACACAGGTTCTACTGAGGAGTATAGCTCTGAGGAGTTTGACGGATGAGGGGTTCATGCCTACGCTCGAGTTTGGTGATCTTATCTTCAAGCTATTCTAAATGAATGCTACTTTTGATTCCGCCAATGCGGCGATGTAATAAATTATGTAATTCCGCACTATTTGTACTCTGATATTATCATTGTATGGATGTGATATTCGATTGGGATTTGGGTAATATGACCTTCAACGGTCTTATTACATTTCGACGCTGTGGATTTCCCTTCGCGGAAATTGGGGTCGTTTCAATTTCAAGCCTCACCAAGTGAAAGTCATTTGAAGGCTACAAAGAGAATATTGAGGTACTTGAAGCATACACCAAATGTTGGTTTGTGGTATCCCAAAGGAGCAAAGTTTGAGCTAGTTGGTTACTCTGACTCGGATTATGCGGGATGCAAGGTTGAAAGAAAGAGCACATCGGGCACATGTCAATTGTTGGGAAGATCACTTGTTTCATGGTCATCAAAGAAGCAAAATAGTGTTGCATTATTAATCGCCGAAGCCGAATACATATCCGCCGGTAGTTGTTGTGCACAAATACTTTGGATGAAGGTCACTTTGTGTGACTTTGGAATCAAGTTCAAGAAAGTGCCATTGCTATGTGACAATGAGAGTGCAATCAAGCTAACCAACAATTCGGTTCAACATGCAAGAACAAAGCACATTGATGTCCGCCACCATTTCATAAGAGATCACCAACAAAAAGGGGATATTTGCATTGAGAGTGTAGGCACTGAAGATCAACTTGTCGATATATTCACCAAGCCATTGGATGAGAAAAGGTTTTGCAAGCTAAGGAATGAGTTGAACATATTGGATTTCTCAAATATGTGTTGATGCACCCCCCACTAATATGACATGCCTCTCCTTCGAGCAATCCAAGGTAAAAGTTGATTGGCATGACATATATCTTTGCTAAGGACATGATTAGTGCATCTAGTCACATTTTCAATTTTATTAGGACCTTCAAGTGGTTCTATCTTATTAGGCTCATTCATGAAAATCAAATGATTTTGATGTTTATATGGTATCACTATTGCTTCTATGCTTGACTTGATCTAGTGGTAGCATATGACATGTTTATGGGCTTGTAAACCTAGTGTTTGATCTAGAAAATGAGCTCTAAGTATTTAACTCAACATGGTACAAGATAACCCTTATTTGGAGGTGTGAAGAAGCTTGTCCTTGGATCAAACCGAGTTAAATATCTTTGGCAAATGATCTAGATTGGACCAAATTTGGGAAAATGATCCTCACCCCATTGATTGACATTGATAATCTCGACCCTACAAGTAATACTATCTATATTCAAAACCTTTGTGGTCATTGATGACAAAGGGGGAGAGAAACAAAGATAGTAGTAAAAATAGTGAAAAAGGGGGAGAAATATCATAAAGGGAGAGAAACATAAAGATATCTTGATATTTGACATAGGGGGAGAAAAGTGAAAAAGGAAAGGGATCAATTAAAAATTTTGAGCACACAAGTAGGGGGGGCAAGCTCATGAACTTGTTTGGTGCATTTGAATGTGCATTTCATATGTTTGCTTGCATGGCATAAGTTCCAAATTTAAAATATCCATGCTTGTGTGATGTATGCTAGTTGTCGGTTTGAATGATGAAATGAAAACTAGCATGCATAGGATATCTAGTGATTTCACTTCCAAATATTTCTAAGTGGTATTAAGCTAACCATGGTGCTAAGGATGGTATATTGGTGCACTCCGATTGATATCACGCTTCAAAGGTCCATCTTTTATACCTTAGCATCATGTGGTAGACATTGACTCCAACATTTCCTATCTAAGCATATGTGCAAGCTACAATCCAAACTCTTAGCACATATGTAGGGGGAGCAATTGCTACCATTTGGAGTTCATGAAACTTGTCCATATCCTTTTACACATGGTAAATATGCTTGGGCAAGCAACATGGATTCAATTGAATTTCAATTCATATCTTTGTATAAGGGTTGTCATCAATTACAAAAAGGGGGAGATTGAAAGCTCTAGTTTGGTTTTGGTGAATTGATGAAACCCTAAGTGCTAACCTAGTTTATCAAGTGATCATGAGATAGGTAGCATACTCCAAGTGATGAAGCAAATGAAGATCATAGCATGATGATGTTGATATCATAATGATGATTAAGTGCTTGGACTTGGAAAGAAGAAAGAGAAAAACAAAAAGCTCAAGGCAAAGGTATAAACCATATGAGCTATTTTGTTTTAGTGATCAAGACACTTAGAGAGTGTGATCACATTTAGGTTTGATAGCCGTACTATTAAGAGGGGTGAAACTCGTATCGGAATGCGGTTATCAAAGTGCCACTAGATGCTCTAACTCATTGCATATGCATTTAGGATCTAGTGGAGTGCTAACACCCTTGAAAATGTTTGTGAAAATATGCTAACACATGTGCACAAGGTGATACACTTGGTGGTTGGCACATTTGAGCAAGGGTGAAGAAGATAGAGTTGAAGAGGAGTTAGTCGTGCTGGTTACAGAGTGACCGGACGCGTCCGGTATCTTGGCGACAGACTCAATGACCGAACACATCTAGTCGCCACACCGGACGCGTCCGGTGTGAATCAGAAACAGCAGTATACGGAGGACAACTGATTGGACGCTGGCAGCGTCCGGTCCAGTATCACCGGACGCATCCAGTCAAGCAAGGATGCTTACTGTACTCGACCGGACGCTGAGGCTCAGCGTCTGGTCAGTTTCTAACTGACTTGTCCGGTCGGCCCTGGAGGCTTACTAGACTCGACCGGACGCAGCGGCTGAGCATCTGGTCATTTGTGACTCTGCGTCCGGTGTGAGCGTCCGGTTGTCAGCTGAAGGGGCAGCAATAGCTAAGTTTGTTTGAACTGGACATGTGGCAGTCTGGGGGCTACCAGACATGTCCGGTATGCCGACCGTACACGTCCGGTATTCACGACCGGAGCATCCGGTCAGTTGGACTGCAGCGTCCGATCAGCCCACGTTATGCCCAGTGAAGGGGTATAACGGCTCTATTTCGTGGGGGCTTCTATTTAAGCCCCATGGCCGGCTGTAGCTCACATCTTTGGCCATTTTCATTGACATAGCAACCTTGTGAGCTTAGCTAAAGCCCTCACACTCATCTCCATCATTGATTCATCATCATAGTGAGATTGGGAGTGAATCCAAGTGCATTGCTTGAGTGATTGCATCTAGAAGCACTTGATGTTCGTGTTTCGCTATGGATTTCGCTTGTTACTCTTGGTGGTTGCCACCCCCTAGATGGCTTGGAGTAGCGAGGATCGTTGAGCGGAGGGTGGTGATTGTCTCTGGTTTAGATCGTGGTGATTGTGAGGGGTTCTTGACCTTTCCCCGGTGGAGAGCCAAAAGGTACTCTAGTGGATTGCTCATGGCTTGTGTGATCCTCATCTTGTGTTGGTTGTGCGGCACCCTATTAAGGGTTTGGCATGTGAAGCCAATTAGCACGTGAACCTCCAAGTGAGTGAATCACCACAATGAGGACTAGCTTGCCGGCAAGCAAGTGAACCTCGGTAAAAAATCATTGTGTTCATCATTGATTCCGAGGTGATTGGTCTTCATTGTTATTCATCCTTGTGATTGATTGGTTCTTTCATCTACACGGCGGTATAACCTTCTTGATCACTTTCTTTACTTTACCGCAAACTAGTTGACAAGCTCTTTAGTGTAGCTAGTTGTGAGAGCTTGCTTGCTTGGTTGGTGTGGCTCTTTAGTTAGCCTTTGAGAGCACACTAACATAGGGTAGTGTCATAGCTCTTATGTGAATCGACACTATCTAAACTAGAATTGTGGTAGGTGGCTTGCATTTTGAGTAGGCTAGCGCAACACTTGCTTCGCCTCATAATTGTCTAACTACTTTGTTAAGTGTTGTTGTAGAAATTTTATTAGGCTATTCACCCCCCCTCTAGCCATTAGGACCTTTCACAAGCTCATCCACAAGATCTCATCATATGGAGTCCATCAAAGGGAGTAATGACTCGTTCTCAAAAGCTTGCTTCATTTATTGAACATCACTCTTTTGTCTCTTGCTTTGAGCCTACTAAGGTAGAAGAAGCTCTTCAAGATCTAGATTGGATAAACGCCATGCATGAAGAGTTGAACAACTTCACCTATAATGAAGTGTGGACTCTTGAAGAGCGACCACAAGGTGCAAGAGTCATTGAAACAAAGTGGGTGTTCCACAACAAGAAAGATGATCAAGGCATTGTTGTGAGGAACAAGGCAAGACTAGTTGCAAAGGGGTTCTCTCAAGTTGAAGGTTTGGATTTTGGAGAGACCTTTGCACCGGTTGCAAGACTAGAAGCCATTCGTATCCTCCTTGCATATGCATCACATTATGAAATGAAACTATATCAAATGGATGTGAAAAGTACATTTTTAAATGGCTTTGTTAATGAACTAGTCTATATTGATCAACCTCCTAGGTTTGAAGACCCTAGATATCATAATCATGTTCATAGGTTGTCCAAGGTGCTATATGGGCTTAAGCAAGCCCCAAGAGCTTGGTATGAGCGCCTTCGGGATTTCCTCATTGAGAAGGACTTCACCATTGGGAAGGTCAACACCACACTATTCACCAAGAAGCTCAATGGATATATCTTCATTTGTCAAGTGTATGTTGATGATATCATCTTTGGATCATCAAATGAAGAATCTTGCAAAGAGTTTGGTGAATTGATGTCGAAAGAGTCCGAGATGTCAATGATTGGAGAGCTTACATTCTTTCTTGGTTTTCAAGTCAAGCAAATGAGAGAAGGGATTTTCATCTCTCAAGAGAAATATACAAATGATCTTCTCAAGAGATTCAAGATGGATGAATGTAAGCCAATCAAGATACCAATGCCAACAAATGGACATCTCGACCTAGATGAGGGAGGTAACACGGTTGATCAAACTCTCTACCGCTCTATGATTGGTAGCTTGTTATATTTAACCGCATATAGGCCCGACATCATGTTTAGTGTGTGTATGTGTGCTAGATTTCAAGCTAATCCTAAGGAAACTCATTTGATTGCCGTTAAAAGAATCCTTAGGTATCTTAAGCACACACCAAGCATTGGACTTTGGTATCCCAAAGGAGCTATATTTGAATTAGTTGGCTATTCCGATTTGGATTATGCCGGTTGCAAAGTTGATAGAAAAAGCACATCCGTAGGGTGCCATTTGCTTGGTAGATCACTTGTGTCTTGGTCCTCCAAGAAGCAAAATAGTGTGGCTTTGTCCACCGCCGAAGCGGAATACATTGCCGCGGGTGCTTGTTGTGCACAAATTCTTTATATGAAACAAACCTTGCTAGACTATGGTGTAGTTCTAGAAAAAGTACCTATTTTGTGCGACAATGAAAGTGCGGTAAAACTTGCAAATAATCCGGTTCAACACTCTCGCACCAAGCACATAGATATTCGCCATCACTTTCTTAGAGATCATGTTGCAAAGAATGATATATCATTAGAAGGTGTAAGGACCGAGGATCAATTGGCGGATATCTTTACTAAACCGCTAGATGAGGCAACTTTTTGTCGATTGCGGAATGAACTCAATGTTCTTGATTTTTGCAACTTCACTAGAAAATGAGCTTGTGTTGTCCCTTGCATTGCATTGTAATATACAACATGTTTAATCTTTGGTAATGCATATAGGGCTTGTCTAACATGGTTAAGATAACCACCGTAAAGCGTGTGAAGAAGCTTAACCTTGGTCAAACTTGACAAGCAACTAGATTTACTTTCAAGTATTGCATTGCATATGCATGAATGTTGCTTTGTCATTTATCTTTAATTGCCCTCTTATTGCCTATTTTCTTAAAAAGAATTATAACCTAAGGCAAAATATTTTAAAAAAATTTGAGGGTTTGAGAGAGGTCACTCACATTAGTCTCAATTGGTGTTTATTTGGTTCTTATTGAAGTTGGGACTTGATTGGGAACAGGCAGCACGAAGGACTTTGAAGATTTTGCTAGAAAAAGAGTGACCAGACGTTGCACCGGACTCTAATGTCCAGCATCCGGTCAGTTCACAGGAGGTGAACCTGCTACGATGGAGTGACCGGACTCTGTTGTTCAGCAATCGGTCAGATGGTGGTTCAGCATCCGATCAAGTGAAGGCGATCAAGGCAGTGAGGACTGGACTCTAGCTGTGTCCGGTCGGGGTTCACCGGACGCGTCCGGTCGCGATTCCAGGGGTTTTGGACCTCTCCGAAATCGACCGGACACTGGGTGGCAGCGTCTGGTCATTGCCACCGGAGCATCTAGTTAGTAGATATCATGCGGGATTCCAACTCTTCTTTGTTTCCTTTCCTGTCACGTTGGGGGCCACTATTTAATTGCGCCGGTGTTTTGACCTAAAGTCGTATCCATCGACATCGCCGCCGCACCTCCACTGCTCGCCGTGCATCCCATGCCTGATTCACCATGCCCACGCTCGCGTAGCCGTGCTGCCCTGCTCCCATGCCAGTGCCGCCACACAGCCACGCCTCCCCGCACCAGCGAGCCGCCCTATTGCACCACCGCGCCCATGCTGCAGCTCACCCACGTTGTACCCTAGCGCCGTCGTGCCCCTACCCTGCTCCAGCGCCTCCGTGCCAGCAGCCCCAGTCATGCGCACATGCTGCATTGCTCTTCGTCGGTGACCTAGCCACTGCCTCCACATCTTCTTGGTCGCCAAACTTCGTCGAGCCAGAACCCTAACCCTAGCCGATTCGGTGGTTCCCCGCGTGTCGTTTCCCTTCTCTTTGGATCACCGGTTTGTCAGGTAGCAAGCCCTCAGGTCTAATTTCGTACCTAATGCTTGCATCTTAGGGTTTCATATCTCTAGATATGTTGTAATTATTCATAAATCCGATCTATTCTAACGTGCAGTGAGTTGGTGTTTCTGAGGTCTCAGTGGCAGTTGATAGTCAACTCGGGGTCAAGCTCGCGAGTACGGATCGAGGCCAAGCCTCGGAAGTGATAGTTGGCAGTTGATCTTTGTCAGCGGTAGTTATTCTTTTCAGATCCATCGAATGGCTCGTGTCAAGAATGTCGGAGGAGGTCCTGGTGATGAGGATCCGAGGCCCCTGCCTCGCCTACCTATAGAAACAAAAGGCAAGGTGACGAAGAAGCTAGCAGCGAGGAAGCACAAGTACCCTAATGCAGATACAGTGAGAGCAGCCATAGTTGCAGAGGCCGCAGAGCGCGCAGAGAAAGGAGGTGCTAGGAGTGATGTTGTTATTGTAGATTAGCTTTCACCAACACATAGGGCTGCACTTGAGCAGGTTGAGCGCCGTCATGATGGTCCAGCTGGGACTATCATGGTTGGAGGATGACATGTGGTTATTGATGAGAGTCAGCCTCAGGGGGAGTCACAGCAGCAGCCACAGCCAGCAGATCAGACTCAGGAGGGAGAGCAGGCCGAGGAAACAGAGCAGGCACCTCAGCCATAGTTACGCAGCTCTGGTCATACCCGTGCTCTAGTCACACCGAGGCTAGAGACACAACGGAGGGGTTCTCGTCTGCCTCCTAGACCACAGGATCTGCCTCCAGTGACTCATCTAGATTTGAGGGCCGCCACAGCCAAACAGGTGCAGCAGCTCAGATTTGTGGACTTTGAGCAGTGGTTCCCACCGAGGAGGGATGACTAAGCTTCAGAGGGCTTCTACACACCACTGTAGGAAGATTTTTATAATGCATATCTTAACAGTGGGGCAGTATTTAGATCTCAGAGGGTGTGCAACATTGAGTCCATTGTAGCAGCAGCTAGAGAGCATATTTGCCCTTACCTATCTTACCTGTCAGGGCTGACAGATTTACTTGGACAGATAGGCTTATATGTTCCATCTTGGGTCCATGAGTTCTATGCTACACTTTGGATTGACCCGCTGCATAGATTCATTCACTTTGCTTTCAGAGGCAGAGATTACATGTTGATGAGCTCTAGAGTCAGAGAGATACTCAGACTTCAGGAGCAGCCCATCTGGCTACATGAGGTTTGCTATGGATAGATAGTGCCTCCCAAACGCCCTCATAATGGTCTTGTGCTCCCTACATATCTAGTCCGCCATTGCTTCATAGAGCCTTTCAGCGAGGGGTCGAGCAGGACACCTAGTGATCTCACTCCTACTGCTAAAGTGCTTGATGCTATTATGAGGAGGACACTACTTCCGAGGATGGGGTATCGTGAGGGCTTGACTCGCATATAGCTATGGCTACTGAACTCTATGATGCAGCAGACTATGTTTGACATTTAGGATCTCCTTGTATCAGAGATCGAGGATACTATTGCAGAGGGGTTCAAGGGTCACAGGCAGCTGCCATATGCTTACTGGATTACATTCCTGATCCATAGGGCAGTTATTGTGAGGCCACCTGAGATGCTGGCAGAGTATAGTGGTGCTACTATAGAGTTCCCTGCATATAACATGACTTTGATGATCCGCCATAGTGCAGTGAGGACACCCAGCCAGCCGCGCTATCGTCTAGAGGTGCCAGAGACTGCAACCTAGCAGGATGAGACCATCAGGGGTATAGCAGCTATAGAGGATGAGCAGTTAGATGCTCAGCAGGAGGGGATGGTCGCGAGCGACCCCAGTGACAGCTCAGATAATGACTACTAGCCTATCCCTCAGATGCCTCCTCAACGACATGACCATGAGGCCGGTAGCTCTAGTTCAGCTCCACCTGCACCACAGACAGATCTCGCTCTACTTGCTATACTTGAGCGGATGAGGTAGGATCAGGCTCGTCAGGCTCAGGAGACCGCTGCTACATTTGCACAATTTTAGACTTGGCAGGATGAGTTCCAGCGACAGTAGCAGGCGATCCAGCAGCAGCAGCAGCAGGCCATGCATTAGCAGTAGCTTCTCATGCAGCAGCAGCTACTTGGGTTTATGCATCATGTAGTGATAGCTATTAGGGCTCCACCGCCATAGCCTTCACCCCAGCTTGGTCTGCCTGCCACCACTTCTATGACTCCAGCTTTTCAGCCAGTGGGCTTCAGAGTCAGGGACCATCAACGCCATAGTTTCCTTCACCTATAGAGCAGGTGTCCTAGTGGTTTGTTTCGCTAGTGCTAGCCCCGCAGTTCACTCCTCTTCATACGGGCTTTACTCCGCCTCAGAGTTCGTCAGTGCTCACCCTAGTTTTTAGGAGCCTTGGTGCTTCATTCAGTGAGTTGATAGGGCAGCCTACTCCGCCAGTACTACATGTCCTAGGTCCTTCTACAGTTGCACCTATTACCAGGACTACAGAGATGCTCCCTTCGTTAGTTGCATCATCAGAGCAGGCAGCGCCAGTTATAGATCTGACCCAGACCACTTTAGCATCGCTTCTAGCTACAGAGGGTCAGACTGCTTAGAGCTTAGGATCAGATGATGATGGCACACAGTTCCAGCTTGCTCCTCATACCTCAGCGCCCGACTCGTCCGTTGTAGCCCCGTCGACCGACCCTTAGTTTTTTTGTTTGACGCCAAAGGGGGAGAGGGATTGAGTATGATTCATTTAGGGGGAGCGATTCATTTAGGGGGACTTTATCTATCATATTTGGTTTTTTATGTGTGATACACTATTATGCATTCATGTGTTTACTTTCATGCATCGAACTATATTTATGTGACAGTGATATCTACGTGATCATGATAATTATGTGATATGTGACATGTGTGCTCTCTATTTTGCAATATTTATGTCATATCACTTGTGTTATGCTCATTTGCTTTGCTTCCACGTTTTACTCCGATGCAAATGAGCTTTATTATTTGTACTCATGCTTATTTCATATCTTTTGAGTATATCATGTTGGCTTGGGTCATATAAGCTTGCCTAACACTTTTGTTCTTATTGTCAAAAGCTTATATAAACCAAGCATGTTAAAAACCTCATCTCTTTCACATACTCGAGGTGGTATTGTCATCAATCACCAAAAAGGGAGAGATTGAAAGCATCTAGGCCCCTAGTTGGGTTTCAATGATTAATGACAATACGTGATTACTGTGACTAACATGTGTTTTGCAGAGGCAATTAAGTTAGGTTATGGTAATGGAGATCGATTGGGCTATCATGGTGGTCATGCCCCTACGTTGGAAATCATTTCGGTTTTCAAAGGATGGACGACAAGGTTAAGGATGGACTAGTTCTAAGTGTCATTTGGTGTTGAGGAGACACTTAGAGTAGTTTAGGACTTTGTTTTTCCTTTGGTCATACTATTAAGGGGGGTATGGATGGGTAGCTTGACCAACGTGAGTCTAGTGAGTTAGGTGTGATGCACACTTGCTAAATCTAGCACTAGGTAGCTCCTAAAAAGCCCTTAGATCCATTGGAGCAAACTTCATTCACGTATGATCGAGAGTTGGAAGTGAATGGAGGGTCAAATGCTGACCGGACGCTGGTTCCTGAGTGACCGGATGCTGGCGCGTAGTCCGATCAGTTCATTTGATCAAGGTGATTTCGTCTGGTGCGACCGAACGCTGAGAGGTGAGGGATCGGATGCCGACTCCAGTAAGGTTCCAGAGAGGGAAAATCGTGATCGGACGTGTCTGGTCAGTGCTGTCGAGCGTCCGATCACAACTTAAACACTGAAGTTTTGGGAGAACTGACCGGACCGTCCGGTCACCCCGCAGAGGCACATAACGGTTCATTTTTTAGCCGTGTGTATAAATACTTCCTCCATTCGTGTGTGGGGGTACTTTTGCTCACTCCAACAGCTGAGAAACACCCTTGAGAGTGCCAAGAAGAGCAAGATCCTAGTGAGGTGATTGAGATTTGATAATCCTAAAGAAAGCCCTCATTAGTGAAAGCAAGAGTAGCAAAGTGTACATCCACCCTTATCATTAGGCTTGTCGTGGTCAAGTGAGAGTTCATGCTTGTTACTCTTGGTGATCGCCATCACCTAGACGGCTTAGTGGTGATTGAGAGCTTGGTGATCATCCGACGGAGCTTGTGGATGAACCAACTCAAGTTGTGAGCAGTTGTGGGTGATTCACCGCGACGGAATGTCAAAGAATCAACCCGTAGAGAGCACTTGTGTAACACCCCAGGTGTTTGCCACCAGTTAAGCAATGGGTTTGAGCTCAAACATGGCATGTTAAGTGGTGATGAGGGTGTCAAGATCAAATCTACAAGAGTGAGCTTAAACTTAAACTTGGCCAACACACCTTTGCTTGCATATTGCCCCTTTTCGGATATATACCTAAGTAATGTTGAAGGTGCTCCTTTCATGTGCCTCATATCAATTTCCACCCACATGGATCACTGGAAAAGTTTCATGAAGTTTGGAATAAAAAAGTCACATGAAATGATAAGTTGTATCCTTATTGGAATGGTTTTACTAAGTGCTTGAGTTGCAATATTAAGTGAATGGAAATATAGGTCATCAACCAAACCTTGCAACCTTGCCCAAATGACTCTAATTGAACACTACAACCAAAGTCATGAAGGGTTTGTGTCGAGCACATGTCAAGAAAAGGCCTCAATTGGTCAAAAACTCTAATTCTAGGGTTAACGAGATGCTGCTTTGACCAAAGTAAAAGAATGGTTTATATTCAAGATACAAGGTTTGACCTTAAATAAAAGTTGTAGTATAGTTTGTGTACTACAAACTTTATTTAAGGACCCAAGTCTAAATCTATATCTAAGCTTGACAAACAAAGGTCACAAGATTGATTCGGCTGCAGTCTTCAGCACTTAGAATTATTCTAAGTCTGGAATTTCGCTAAGCAACGACGTTGGCATTCCACGTTCTCCAAAATTCGTTAAGCAACTTGATTTGACCCCCAAAATAAAGGTTGGAGCTAAGTTCATGGAGAAGAGCATATAAAAAGGTGGCACTCGTTGGACTTCATTTTGACCATCAATTTTGGACTTTTGTTCATCGCTGTCAATGCGCTGACACTATCACTTTGGAGCACAGTTAATCGCTAATCCATAGCCCTTATGGCAGTGCACCTTAAATAGAAATTGGAGAGCATTATGTGGGCTGCAACTTTGCTTTTGGGCCCATGTCCAAATTTGGCCTGCAAACGGCCCAGAATTGTGCCCCACGCTGATCGCTTTGCTGCCCGCCACGTGCTTGGTAAAACGCCCCAATGGGCGGCGCGTGTCCAGGGTGTGGCCGCCATGCACAGAGCGTGCCCGCCATTGCTGCCGCGTGCCCTGCTCGCTACCACATGTGATGCATGTCCTTGCACCGCTGCGCCCTCCAGAGGTGGATGCCGAGCTTGTTCCCTCTCTCACTCGCACCCTCCCTGCCTCTCGCTCGCCATAGCCGCCATGGACGCCGCCATAGAGCTCTGCGGCCACCACTCCTCCTTCGTCCCTTGAGCCCCCTCTATCTCTCTCGTGCACCGTGGTGTCTTCGCCTGCGTGCGCCGCTCCTTATCGCCTGAGTAAGCCTGCTGCTGCCGCCATCGGGCCGCTGCCGGCGCGCTGTGCCACCATGGCCGCTCGCTCGTCCGTGGCCGGGCTACCTCAGGCAGCCGCTGGCCAGGCCGGCCTCTCCCTCGGCCGCGCGCGGGCCTGGGCAAGCCGCACCCCCGTCGCTCACCGCCGGTAGGGCCGCTGACCGGCGGAAATCAAGTTGCCGTCGAGCTCCTCTGTTCTCAACTACGACCAGGGACCTCGCGCCAGAATTTGATGAAAGGGGGGGTCTAACTGCGAAGTCTGTGACTTAAATGAATAGTGCCGATAAGGACCTACTTGCAGTAAATTTGCTGAATCTTTGGAAATTCATAGTAATTCATAGGAAATTCATAAAATAGCAAATGAGGACTTTTTGGAATCCCTGTGAAATTGTCTATGCATTAGATCTATAATATGGCATGTTTTAGTTTCAATATTTTGCGGAAAAATAGATTTGTGCAGTAAGGTTGTAATGCTAGTTGAATTTGTTATTTTCCATAACTGTAGATCTAGGGTTCCAAATGAAGTGAAATTTTTGTGGCATGCTACTCATGTGATAGTTGATGTGTGGTAAAAATTTCATGATTATTGGATGAAGTATGAGTGAGTTATTGGTTTATCTCGCTCTCACATGATTTCTTGCAATAGCAAATTGTCTTTTTCGTAGAGGCAGCTATACTCATACAAATGGTATGAAATTTGTACAGTAGACTATTGACAGGATATGTGAGCTACTGTAATTTTTGTAGAATTTATTGTGCATTTTTGGTATATGTTCATAAATACACCTTGATGTCTAAATAAATTAAGAAATGCTTTAAGAAAATTTATTTAGAGGTGAGCACCATGCTTTTTGGTGTTCTTTAGTCATGTGTGAAATGTTGGTAAAGTTGGTTTTGCCCAATTATGAATTTGCAACATAAGTTAATAATTATTTTCTTGCCGATGTGGTCTATGGACAGATCTGGGAACTTAGCAAAGTTCTTCATGACAATGTGCTTTGTTGTGAAACTTGTTTATACAAAAGTTGTAGATAATTTATGTATCTAGCTGCTGTTAAGATTTGGTATCATTTGGCCGAGTAGTGTTTGAGTTACAACTGTTTAAAGTTAGAATACAGGATTTGTTGCTCTCTATTTTGTATGAACCAGTTTATGTAAAGGTATAATTTCGACCTACTTAACTTGGGAATCATGCTGTGATGGTTATATATGAAATGTAGATAATTTCATAATCTTTCCAAAATGTCTTCTTTCAAGTCATTTGGATTTGTGTAACTCCAGTTATAGCTAAATCTTGTAGCTGCTGTTTGCATGTCTAGAAATTGGCAGATTCCAATTATAGTGTTTGCTTGTATATTGTTAAGTGTGACTTATGCCTTGAATGATGACTGAGTTAGAGCACCTGAGATCTTGGGAAACTTGTGTCATGCTTGGTGTTGTCGTCTTCTTTGCCATCTTAGCATGATAGATTGTGTGATGTTTAAGTTAAGCATCGCAAAGTACTTAAGTGTGTTAGTGTAAACTATGCTTGTCTTGCTTGCTATTTTGTGATGCGTCTCATGGTACTATTCTTCATAATTATGCACTTGCATATTGCATCTCATCTAGGTACGCTAGATGCACCACGTGAAGGATGAGATGTTGGAGCCAAACCCAAAGACAACGTTTGATGGATCTATCCCGAAGATGGAAGGACTAAGCAAGTGCTAGGACCTGAGATGTCACCAGGACGGTGCAAGCTAATTGAACTAACTTGTGTCGGATCCCAGGCAAGCCCCTGAAATGACCTGATTTCCGCGAAGGGAAATCCATAGAGTCAAAGTGTAATAAGACCGTTGTAGATCATATTACCCAAATTCCAGTCGAATATCACATCCATACAATGATAAATTCAGAGTTCAAATAGTGCGGAATTACATAAATTATTACATCGCCGCATTGGCGGAATCAAAAGTAGCATTCATTCAGAACAGCTTGAAGATAAGATCGCCAAACTCGAGCGTAGGCACGAACCCCTCAACCGTCAAACTCCTTGGAGCTATACTGCTCAGCAGAACCTGTGTGCCAAAATTTATCAGTACGATTTGTACTGGCCACTCCCACCCTATAAGCATTGCTTTGTGGAAGTTGGATGCAAGTGGGATATAATCAAAAGGAACCTATAAGGCTAGGGTTTCCTATGTTTTAGCATATCAAGTATATAATAGTATAGTCAAGTTTTAACACCATTCCCACACCCGTTCCACCCTGTTTTCCGTCCAGAGCTAGGTTTCGATCCTGGGATCGATATACCACCATCTCCATATCATCACTATACCACCGCTCAGTCGATAGGCCAACTCCCTCTCGACACTGTCTCATGGCCCATAGCCCCTGGCTACGACCAACACTCTCTCACGGAGAAAGAAGAGAAGGACTCATCTCACTATCTAGTTTAAGCGAAACCTAGGAAAGGTCCATAGCCGACAAGTCGGCACATGTATCGATCGATCAACCATACACTCTGTAGAGGTTTTACATAACCACAAGATCCGCCTTCCTCGCTGACCGTCGTCAACTAGGCTGATTCTGGCCGCTTGCTAGCCTAGGATAATGCCACTCTACCATTCAGCCCTGGTTCACCCCAAGTCTAGTCTAGGGTGGCTGAAACTGTGAGTCATGAGCCGGGTCCACAAGGTCTCCATGAAGTCTTGGAAGGGTGTGGGGGAAATCCTCCGCGCCTCGTACCTCCTTACACTGTCCGCTATCAACCTAGCAGTAGTGGCAATATCCTACCAAGTAGTCCAGCCATCCCGCACCATATAGGGCGAGTGGTACGTAAGGCTTCCCGGTGAATCTGAGTACTAGTAAGTCCTTAGGGATGACCAAGCTAGAATGTCTCCATCAGGGTTTCCATTTATCGTGCCACCACAGCACCTCCATCCCAGGCTTCTCCCATCATAGGTTCACACCCAGGACCACCTCATATACCATTTACCCACCACAGGTATCCATTCCAGGGGTGCCCAGGTAGCATCCCATGGTAAGACTTGTAACATCCCGACCCAGGGCTTAACAGGATTAATAGGATATGATGAGTACAGGCCCGATCTTCTGAGAGGTAGCCGGTAAGTTTGATTTGTGGAGATCTCGATGTTGGCGATCTGGCTTCAAATCAGACACGATTCGAACCCTGCAACCGTTACACCACTGCTCTATTGGTTATCCACCAAGCACAACTTGATTGACCTCGCCAAGAAGGCTTTTCCTGCAAGCGAATCGAAGAGCACAAGCAAGAAGGTAAAACACGCAATCTGAAATTGCAAATATGAATGACGCGAATATCAATAGAGGGTTCAAGAACTCGGTTCCAAAGGACTAATCGACACAGTGGAGGAGATCAAGAACGGGGGCCCTGGATCACTGTAAAAGGATTTGTCACCACAGTTACAATGAACGATTCAGTTTCTCGATGGAAAACTAAACTCTAAACAAAACCCAATTGTGTAGCAGCGGCGGCGGCTGTGTTTATAGTCTAAGACTCGACCTAGGGTTGGGGACGGCCAGGGGTTGGGCGCCCACAACTTGGGCTTAAGGCCCGACATGATACATGGCCAAGTTGGCCCAAATAGGTGACGCAGCACCTTGCCGTGGTCACACAGAATGATCCACGGACCTTCTGGAGCTGGGACCAGATCCAAAACGATGGCATCGTCGTCCCCTTTCCAATGCATCCAAGAATGGCCCGTTTCAATGTCGTATGAGGAAGTTATGACCAAAACAGTGACGACGTGTCTGCTGAATCTGAGGGCGACGTGGCAGCTGAGTTGGGAACGAATTGGAACTTGGGGAAGACCATGGCGTCGGTGTGTCCAGCGTGGCGATGTCCTCATCAGGATACTCATACCAATAAGTTGCAACTTCTTTTCCGAAAGCCTATCTGCAAATAACTCCGAGGTTAAGCGTGCTTGGCCTGGAGCGATGGGTGACCGACCGAGAAGTTCTTCCCGGGTGCGCACGAGTGAGGACAAAGTGCACAGAAAAGACCTAAGTTGGTCTATGAGGGCAGTCTATATCCTAGAGAAGCTGTCAGATATAAGCGGGCCCGGCCTCAGAGAGGCGGGACGTTACAGAATGGTATCAGAGCCGACTCTCGTGGTTTCACGGGTGCGTGTGTCATAGTTGCGTAGGCATGGTGCGCATGGCTGGTGTGGATCCGGCATGGTCACACAGCATGGCACATGCGCTAGCTCTGGACACACGGACATGGCCAAGAGAGGATGCTCCTGGCTTGGGATTGATCGACGAGGACGTCGATCTCTTAAGGGGGTGAGGATGTAACATCCCGGCCCAGGGCTTAACAGGATTAATAGGATACTCATACCAATAAGTTGCAACTTCTTTTCCGGAAGCCTATCTGCAAATAACTCCGAGGTTAAGCATGCTTGGCCTAGAGCGATGGGTGACCGACCGGGAAGTTCTTCCTGGGTGCGCACGAGTGAGGACAAAGTGCGCAGAAAAGACCTGTGTTGGTCTGTGAGGGCAGTCTATATCCTAGAGAAGCTGTCAGATGTAAGCGGGCCTGGCCTCGGAGAGGCGGGACGTTACAAGACTTGCCCTAGGCTCGTCGTATACTCCAGCTTGGTCAACACAACCCTCACCCTCCACATACCCAAGTCACACACGCAGCACTCTCCCCATAGTCCAGATAACACCAGTTTCCACCACGCATTAATGTAGTATAAGCGTAGTATAAGTAATGAAAATATAGCAGCAAGCGTGTGTCTAGCCTAATAGTAGGGTATGCAGGGGTAAGGTTGCGTCAAGGTAAAGGCCATCAAGTAAGCATACTACCATGCAAGTCCTATCACAGTCTGATTATAACAGTAAAGTAAAGCAATAGCAGTTCTATATTAGCCATGCGTAATAGGTGCTACGAGATTGGGTGGGATGTGGCACCTTCAGTGTAGTCATCTCTGTTCTCCTCACGGTACTCATGATCCTCATCCGTCTGGTTCTCCTCCGAGTCTGCAATGATCGTATTATAGTCGCATTAGCGACGTCTATAGAATAGCACAAAGAAGCAATGAAAATTCAAAAGAGCCAAATGCACTCAAACATGGGTTCATTGCGTAAAGCTCGATTTTAGATGAATTTTGGTCTTGGTTTTGTATTTTTCTGAGGTCGTATGAATTAGTTATGAATTTCCTAAGTTTAATTCATTTCTGAAAATGGAAAAGGCCGAATTAATCCTGGGCTGACACGTGTCATGCTGTGACTGGTTCACGTGGCATGCTGACGTCAGCATGATGGTACCGAGCTAACAGGTGGGGTCCAGCTGATGTCAGCATGATGTCAGCAACGTCATCAGTTCCGATAGGTGGGTCCAGGGACTCTTGGGTCACTAACATGTGGGTCCGATCAAAGTCAACGTCAGTCAGCGGGCGAGTCAATGGTCTACGGTCAACAGTCAGGGTCACTGACATGTGGGGCCAAGGCTGCTGACATCAGCAGCTGATGTCATCGTGACGTCAGCATGATGTCACCCCGGCTGTGTTGGCTTCTGACGTGTGGGTCCCGCGTGACGTCATCATCTGACATGTGGGTCCTGAGTGTCTGTGCCACTGACATGTGGGGCCAGGTCAATGGGCAATGTTGACCAGTCAACGGTCAACTCGGACTGGGTCTCAAACGGGCTCTGGTGGGCTCGGGTTGGGCCGGTCTGGGCCAGGCTGACCCGGACACGTGGCATGCTGTGGCGTTGCCATGTCGTTGTCATGGGCTCCTACTGGGCTTCATCTACCGTGCGGCCCGCACTGTGTGGTCCACGGTGAACTCAGGTTCACGGTCCATGGACCGTTTGCAGGCCTACGGTGGACCGAGTCCACTGTCTTTTCCCCTCGGCTCAGCTCATGTGCACCGAGTCCAGGGCTGCGCTGCCCAACTCACCCCCTCTCCTCTATTTTTCCCACGGCGGCTTACACGCCGGCGGTGAGCATCCGGTGAGCCTTGACAGCGGCGCTGGTGCGCAATTGATGTGGGTGAAAGCTCCGCCGAGCCTCGGCGTCTTTGTTGGTGGGGTTAACATGGCGTGCAGGGTCCCGTGGTGTGCCGGCCATGGCGGCGGTCTTCCAGGCACGACGGCAGCGTCGGTGTGGTGGCTACGGCCTCGGAGAGGCGTCTCGGTGGGGTGTGTAAGCTTCTATGGATACGTGGGGATGCGGCGAGGGCGTCTAGGGCTCAAGGCGGGGCTTTGGGTTTCCATGTGGCCGGTAGGGGCTCCCCGGCGGCCACGGTGGCATGGTGACGACAGCGAGGCACGCGGGAGCACTACAGGGCTCTGGTGGGGCGGTCACAGCGTGGTCGCGGATGTGCGCGTGGGTACGAGTGTACCCAGAGGCCGGAGATGGCCCTGGCCTACGCGCTCCCGGTGTGGAGCGCCATGGCCGACACGGTGAGGTTCGGCGGTGAGTAGGGGAAGACTAGGGGGCTCACCGTTGGTGTCAAAGGCGATAGGGTGGTGATGTAGTGGCAGTTTGAGGCCGTGTAGCTCCGGAAGCCATGTAGTGCCGACCCGCGACCATGATGATGACGATGGCGTTGCCCTCGGCTCCAGCAACTTTGGCAGCACGCGGGTGGCTCCGGTCCTCCTCTCCCGAACTCCTTCTCGGCCCTCTACTCTCGGTGCGGTGCGGCTGCTGGGCCACCAAGCGGCGGCGGTGGCTGAGGGAGAGGCTCAGGCACCGGGCGTGGCTTTATAGCCGTGCACCATGCCTCCAATGGCGTCTGGTATCATGCAGTGGAGAGGCGTGGGGCGCATCCGACGGTGGCGCGAGGTTGCGTGACCGCGGCGCATGGGGGAGCAAGGCCATGCTCCGGGCGTGACCCCCTAGCCCACCCCTGCCAATGTTGTCGGCCCCCGGTCGTGCGGGCGGTTGCGGCGTGGGCGTGGAGAAGATGACACTGTGGCGGTGTGTGACTGACGCGTGGGGCCTAGTGGCAGCGGCAGCAAGGGAAGCAGGGAGGCGCGTGGGCGTGGGTGACGCGCGCTGGGCTGCTTGCTGGGCTAGCCGCGCGAGTTGGGCCGGCCTGTTGCTGCGCGCGTAGGCGGGGCTGCTTGCTAGGCTGCTGCGCGCTGGTGGGCCTAGAGGCTTCTTCTTCTTTTCTTTTTCCTTTTTCTGTTTTCTTTTTCTTCTTCTTTGTTTTGAATTCAAATTTGGTTTGAAATTTGAATTCCAAATTGGTGTACCATTTAGATATGATGCCCATATCATTTATATATATATATATATTAGGAATTTATTTAGCTATTTTGTATAACAAAAATAGGTGTAGTTTTGTTATACAAAAATAGAATTAATTTGCTCTTTAAACCCTTATTCCTTGGTTTGAGTAATAATTACTTTTATGGTGTGTTTCTTTAAAGGAGTTGTTAAGCATAACATAAAGCAAATGGAAATCCAAATCACAATTTGAGTTAACAATGTATGCAACACATTATTTGTCAGTATTTAAATAAACCAGATTTAACATATGGCATGCCATGCTTATGTGTTGACTTGGGTTGGGGTTAGACCTAATGCATCTCTTAGGTTGGGTTTCTATACATGACACTCATCATCACATGGGAGTTTTTAAAAAAGAATTTTGTAGTTGGAATTTTTAGTGTATGGATTTTTGGGTTGTTATAGCCCCAGAGCATATTAAGCCTCTTAATTTCTGAAATGCAATTAAAGTATTATTGTTACATATATATTGTTGCATTAAGTTTAGGTGTTGGATGCAAACACTTGCTGCATTGGTTATCCAATCCTTGTCCAGATATTGATACCCTGAATCCTATGTAGCTCAGGCTCGTGTAGTGCTTAGCCCTACTTAAATGCGGTAGAAGTCAGGTGATTTCCTATCACCTACGAGCTATAGGGATATACATATGGCACGGTTGGCTATATTTGCTATCGTGGAAAAGAACCTGTCTTAATTTGAATTGAAGATCGAGCGGAGGCTTGCCAGTTTGCAGTGACTTTGTCTGTGTCGCTTAAGGACCGAATCTTGGAGCCTTTCCTGTTCATGTTGAACGCATGCCTCTCTCTTAGTTGGCTGGGTCTAGAGACCGACCACGAAGCCGAGTAGCTCACCTCAGGCTGGGAGTCGATAAGTATAAAGTACGCCTCAGAAGGGAGCCATAGGCATGAGTCCAAGGGTAGGTGATTTAAAAGTCCTAATCGTCCTGGCAGAAGGGTAATCCCTGAGAGTGCTGGCGCTGATCGAACCCGCGAATTTGGTTCCTGAGTTGTACCAAAGGTGACCCACGGCTACCCTTGCAAAGTATGCCAGGGTGAGAGTTAGGAATACCCCCTCAGCTGAGTTGTAATTCGATTCGAGTCGCCGTCTCTCACCGGTTAGTGAGAACTTGACGGGCTTATCTCCAAAGTAGATACACTAAATAACATAATGGTTCAGGAATGATGATATGATGATGACAGCCTTATTATACCTGCTATGGTTAATATTGTTTGCTCCTAATAAGTGAGTGCTCTAGTACAGGTGCTAATCTAGTGGATAGGTAAATGATGATAAACTTGATGCTAAGTTTATATTGGTCACTATATTCATAAGCTCTTTTATGCAACTATGTCAAGCTAGCCCACCTCATAAGCCTTGCATGACTCTTGGTGTCCTTTATTTCTAGTTTTGACGGGTAAGTCTAGCTGAGTACCTTCTCGTACTCTGGGTTTATCTCCCGCCTGTTGCAGATGACCAGTTCTACTTTGGTTGCTGCAAGTATTGCCTTCTCCCGGCTGGGGATGAAGACTAGACCATTGGGCGTGGTCTCTCCTAGTTCTCGTACCTGAAGATGCTTTTGGTGGGACATGACTAAGATCTGGCAATGTATTTGAAACTATGAAGTTATGTACTAAACTATGTTGCTTCCACAAATCTAAACTTGGTTTGTAATATTTTATTTGAACTCTAATGGATGTAATCCGGATGCCACTTGTGAAATGTTGTAACGAATTATGTGTTGTGTTGAATCACTACGGTCTTGGTTTGTATGTCGGGAGTTGTTTGAAATCCTTTGTGATTTCCGAACTACCGGGATTATGGGAGCTTAAGTACAGGAATTTGATCACTTCGGTGATTGTTGTTGTACTTACGTTCTTATAATTTGGTCGGTTCTATTACAGCTGGCATCAGAGCAAGATTCGATACTAAACATGTCATTTGTGTATTTAAAACAAAAGTATTTGTGAAAATTCTAAATTAAATACTAAGTGTTGCCAGTGGTCATATCCTTTATGCCCAAATAAGGACTCTTAGGTGGCTTATTAAAGTACTAACTTGGGGGTTCCTACTTGTTTCTATTTCGTTGTCCATACGGCGTGCTATTGTATGGATGCCATTCACTTGAATGGTAATGTATGGATCAATTGCCTCTACGCCCAGGTAAAAGGTAAGTGAGAGTTGTGAGAGCATGACTGTCCAACTGTCGGTCTAGGGGAGAGTTAGCTGTGGTTACTGGAATATTTACATGTCACACATGTATATATGAAAGTACTTAATTGCGGGTATATTTATCAGGTAGCTATGGATATCGAAGTATATACATTTGGGGATGTATATATACAGAGTATCTTAGTTTACTGCTTTCATTGTGTGCTTATTTATCTCTTGTGGGGATGGGCTGTAATGAATTTGCCTGCAGGTACGCTAACCACGAATGCGTAGATTGAATATAGCTGATGACTAGCTATATATCGAGAGAGTACGTGTTATGCCACCGACATAGAATGTGATTACCACCTTAGGCTGGCAATTTTGTGAGGACGAATAGGACGAGCATGCATCATGATTGTGCTTGTGCATAAATATGCTTCCCTCACCTTGTTCTAATGCTAAGTAACTTGTGATCAATGTGATGTCACTATTTTCCCTGTGTGAAGCTAGCCAAAATGCCTTGTCCCATGCTGCTTGAATAGCTATGCTTGAAGATAGTGTGTGATTAGCTTTGCCTCGTATGTTGGCTTCCAAAGGAAATAGATGACGAGTTAATAGTTAACAAAAAGTTCACCCCTTTGAAAACTAAATTGCTAAATGTAAGTAAAACTTGTTTTGTAGAGATATCCACCTACTCAGTAAAAAGGAAACAAAAGATAATAGTGCCTTACCACCATGTTTTGCATTATATGTGTAGTGGTGTTGTTATAGGTTACTGCTTGTTATGTACGAGCTTTGTGCTTCGTAATAGCCATTTAAGCTAATTGGATTGAGTGTTTCGAAATGCTCGCTTAAGACCATGATGTAGGCGTGGATGCTTGTTATCTAGGTAGTGCCGTAGTTGTCACCCTTTTGTCCTCGGTAAGCATATGAGTGTGGAAGAGCACTATCCTGGAGCAGCGTCCAAGTTTTGGTAATCTCAGGTTGTCGTCTACAATTAAGTTCTCTCTTAGGAACCTGAGCCTGTACACGTGGTTTCTAGCCTTGAACGTTGTGCTACGAAGACTTTATCTATGCCTTTGCTTGACCTTAGGTCCAAGCTTAGTTCCCTTGAATGCTTGCATGTTTCGTGGTTGTCCCACTCCTGTGTGGGAGGACCCTGCTCAAAAATCCTTGTTGGACCTTATTGCTCGTTCTCCTATGGATGAGCTAGTGCAACGCTAATCGCTATCTGCCCTGGCTTTGGAACCTTTTCCGCGCAGATCATGTCATTGCTTTATCAACTGAATCCCTAGTTAGTGCATTGGCTCTGACCCTCGAATCTCATTTATTTTGTCTCCAACCCATTCAAGTCCCTGGATGTTTATCAGTCTTGATCTCATGTTGCTGCTTGACAAGACCAAATCTCATGTTAATCTTTATCTGGTAATCACTTTGGTGGACACGAGGCATTTATGGAAATTAAGCAAGAGTCTCCTGCTTAGTTGCCTTCGACAATTAGGCTATGTTCTTTTGCGCTATGTTTTGATCTTCTGATCACCTCCTTGTTGATTCCTAACCTTGTGACTATCCTTGTTTGCTATCCCTCTTTTGCACAATGCTTGTTCTTACAATCTAATTGGTGCCACTAGAAGTTTCAGTTTGGTTGTATGTTCAGTAATGGTGCCACGATTAGCGATCTACGGTGCCACGACAGAACCTAGGGCCTCCTTGTGGGTGGCCGACGCATGGTTGTGCTGCTGGGTGCGCGCTGGTATCGAGGTTTCTAGTCATGATCCATTGCCGAACTGCACCGATGTGTTATTTTCACGTGAGCTCTTCCTTGGTTATCTCTCTATATCTTATCGAAGATCCATATATCAGACCGAAAGTAGTAGAGCTTCCTTTTGAAGTCACAAAAAGGATATCCTTTGAAGAACTGGTCACTGACATAAACAATAACAGACTGCAAGAGGTGGTAAACAAGCGACTCTACCTAACTGTCCCTGTAATGACGTTGATCGTCTGATGAGCAACTTATGTCATCCATGTTGGATCAGAAAGGTATCCAACACTTAATGTTGGACAAGTTATCAATCTAATGATAATGGATGGCGATATCATGTGGTGTAATAGGTCACCGGGTGCTCATGAACCTCCCGTTCAAGTTCTTGATCTGTAGGTGCATGATGGTCATACAGTTGAAATCAACCATCTCTAGTGTGACTCGTTATCTGCAGACTTCGATGGCGACCGTTTGTTTGTGCCTCGATTGCAATTATTGTTGTGGTCAAGAGTAAGAAATTGGAACTTTGAGTGTTGAGAGACAACTCATTAGTTACTAGTCGGAAGCTTAACCTCCAGCTAGGTGACAACTTTTTGCTAATTACGAAGGTTATGTCTCGCAGAGCAATGATAAGTAATGTAATAGCAAGCCATTTAGCAATGCAGCTACTGCTTTGTTTTCCAAAACCTGTGCTATCCAGTCAATTCCATCTTGGACAATCACACAGATAGTACAAGACGTTGTATCGGCTATGTAGGAGCTAGCAAAAACACATCCCTAGTTTCGATTAGCGTCATTGTGCCCTAGGTACCACAAACGGGTTTGTTCAAGGCTCTATTGGACGTAGTGCCAGAGAATATTTAGAATCGGTTCCTTGTCTTTATAGGGATGCTCTCCATGTGGAGTAATGCTTTGCACCCTGTGAAAATAGCCCACAAGTCCAATGCTTGTGCATAGTTAAGTTGGTGTCTAGAACTATGGTTGAAGTGTTACCAGAGAAGCATGTGAGGAAAAAACTCTAGCCTCCATCCTCAGCTAGGGAAAGGCTGCTGCTGCTATGAGAAAGGTTAGAGAGTGCAAAACACACACCTCAACGTGTGAAGCAAAGAAAAGGAAGAACACGCAATCTGTCCAGATTTTGTGGCACTAAACCGGTTATCATCAAGCCGGCGATTAGTGACTCAAACAAAGTTGAATTGGCCTCAAACTTTGGTGACCTCATTCCTCACTTAGGACATGTCGATGCCTTAAGTTTGTTTGAGGATTGGTTGAATGAAACATCGGATTTGAGAGATGTTTTGTCAATACGGTGCGGTATAATTATAGAATAGAGCAGTTTTGGTAGATGAATTGTTTGGATGGTCAAACGGTGTCCAGTTGAGTTGAATTTTGGTGAGTAGTTAGAATACATATGGATCTACATGCCCACCAAAATTTGTGCATATTGGTGCAGTAGTTTGTGAGATATGAATAGAAAACAAAAGAGTACATAATCTGCAATTTCGCTGTGACTGTGATCATCCTTTGCATTAGACGGTTGTGTTTGTAATTCATGCCAAGAAATTACAACTTGTAGGTGTATTGCTGTTAGACAACCCTCCATACCCTTGAGAAGATTAATTGCACCCCTATGTGCCTTGCTTTTGCCCTCTTAGATCAGCAATGCGTGAGCCGTCAAGGTGTTCTAGAAGTCAAATTGTGCCCTTGCAATTCGAAAGTAAGTGGAAAGGTGTCAAACCATAGATTTTTGGATTATGGTTTTTGAGATATTGATTGGCCTAAGAATGGAAGCCTCGACGTCAAATATAGTTTAAGAAAGCTAGTTTTGCTACGATGCAAGTAAACCCAACTTGCTGTGCAACTGCACCACGAAGGCAAATTGTACTTAACCTGCTTGGTAGTGAACTAGTCCCTAGTTTTGTGATTACTTGCAACTTGTGTTACCCTCCAAGCCTCGCTAACATCCTTCTGCATCAATGGTTCTCCAATGCTGACATGCCTAAGGTGTCTTCCATGTGTTTTACCCAAGGGGTTGCCTCAGATATAACTCAGATAATTGTTGCCGCTTGGATACGAGAATTCCCTTAAATAATGGTCGTCAAAAACGCTAAGTTAATAGAGTCAGCTATCACATTCACCACTCACTCAACTGACTCAGGTAATACAGTACTGTTATCAGAGAAAGAGCACTACACACATGGAACATTGTGTAGCTTTCCATTAGTTGACATATGAGTGAGTGCACTGCTACAACCAGTTTGGATATTGGTTAGCTAGCTTCTCATACCCTCAAAGGATGTTTACCCCGTCTTTGATCACACCCTTTACAAAAAGTTGTGCTCAAGCCACTTTAATAGAGAACTGCTTTTCAAACCTTGGGAACAAATATAGCACCGTTGCAAGGAATATCTGTCAACAGACTGTGGTCTAGTGCAAAGTCCATAGGTCTATGCTATATCCACTAGGGAAGTAGATGTTACAAGTATTTAGTCTACGCTTGTATCACTCTTTGTACATCGAGGATGAAGTACGTAGGACAGTGCTATCTTGGATTCCTCCCAATGTAACAATTCTTTATGGAAGCCAATGAACAAAATTCTTTTGACAAAAATTTACTACAAGGAACAAGTATAGTAAGTTATCTTGACCAATTTGGTCCCTCGGATGCTGGAAGCTATGTAGCCTAAAGCTATCGCTGATAGTGGAAACTGGTAACATGTCTCTCTTCCATAAAAGTCTTTCATCCTGAATCTCGGGACGCGATTCCTTTAAGGGGGGAAGGCTGTAACACCCTAGGTGTTTGCCACCAGTTAAGCAATGGGTTTGAGCTCAAACATGGCATGTTAAGTGGTGATGAGGGTGTCAAGATCAAATCTACAAGAGTGAGCTTCAACTTAAACTTGGGCAACACACCTTTGCTTGCATATTGCCCCTTTTCAGATATATACCTAAGTAATGTTGAAGGTGCTCCTTTCATGTGCCTCACATCAATTTCCACCCACATGGATCACTGGAAAAGTTTCATGAAGTTTGGAATCAAAAAGTCACGTGAAATGATAAGTTATATCCTTATTGGAATGGCTTTACTAAGTGCTTGAGTTGCAATATTAAGTGAATGGAAATATAGGTCATCAACCAAACCTTGCAACCTTGCCCAAATGACTCTAATTGAAATCTACACCCAAAGTCATGAAGGGTTTGTGTCGAGCACATGTCAAGAAAAGGCCTCAATTGGTCGAAAACTCTAATTCTAGGGTTAACGAGATGCTGCTTTGACCAAAGTAAAAGAATGGTTTATATTCAAGATACAAGGTTTGACCTTAAATAAAAGTTGTAGTATAGTTTGTGTACTACAAACTTTATTTAAGGAACCAAGTCTAAATCTATATCTAAGCTTGACAACAAAGGTCACAAGATTGATTCGGCTGCAGTCTTCACCACTTAGAATTATTTTAAGTCTGGAATTTCGCTAAGCAACGACGTTGGCATTCCGCGTTCTCCAAAATTCGTTAAGCAACTCGATTTGACCCCAAAATAAAGGTTGGAGCTAAGTTCATGGAGAAGAGCATATAAAAAGATGGCACTTGTTGGACTTTGTTTTGACCATCAATTTTGGACTTTTGTTCATCGCTGTCAATGCGCTGACACTATCACTTTGGAGCACAGTTAATCGCTAATCCATAGCCCTTATGGCAGTGCCCCTTAAATAGAAATTAGAGAGCATTATGTGGGCTGCAACTTTGCTTTTGGGCCCATGTCCAAATTTGGCATGCAAACGGCCCAGAATCGTGCCCCACGCTGATCGCTTTGCTGCCCGCCATGTACTCGGTAAAACGCCCCAATGGGCGGCGCGTGTCCAGGGCGTGGCCGCCATGCACAGAGCGCGCCCGCCATTGCTGTCGCGTGCCCTGCTCGCTACCACGTGCGATGCACGTCCTTGCACCGCTGCGCCCTCTAGAGGTGGATGCCGAGCTTGTTCCCTCTCTCACTCGCACCCTCCCTGCCCCTCGCTCGCCACGGCCGCCATGGACGCCGCCATAGAGCTCCGCGACCACCACTCCTCCTTCGTCCCTTGAGCCCCCTCTGTCTCTCTCGTGCACCGTGGTGTCTTCGCCTGCGTGTGCCGCTCCTTATCGCCTGAGTAAGCCTACTGCTGCCGCCGCCGGCGCGCTGTGCCGCCACGGCCGCTCGATCGTGCATGGCCAGGCTGCCTCAGGCAGCTGCTGGCCAGGCCGGCCTCTCCCTCGACCGCACGCGGGCCTGGGCAAGCCGCGCCCCCGCCGCTCGCCGCTCCTCTGTTCTCAACTGCGACCAGGGACCTCGCGCCAGAATTTGATGAAAGGGGGGGGTCTAACTGCGAAGTCTGTGACTCAAATGAATAGTGCCGATAAGGACCTATTTGCAGTAAATTTGCTGAATCTTTGGAAATTCATAGTAATTCATAGGAAATTCGTAAAATAGCAAATGAGGACTTTTTGGAATCCTTGTGAAATTCTCTATACATTAGATCTATAATATGGCATGTTTTAGTTTCAATATTTTGCGGAAAAATAGATTTGGGTAGTAAGGTTGTAATGCTAGTTGAATTTGTTATTTTCCATAACTGCATATCTAGGGCTCCAAATGAAGTGAAATTTTTGTGGCATGCTACTCATGTGATAGTTGATGTGTGGTAAAAATTTCATGAGTATTGGATGAAGTATGAGTGAGTTATTGGTTTATCTCTCTCTCACATGATTTCTTGCAATAGCAAATTGTTTTTTTTTCGTAGAGGCAGCTATACTTATGCAAATGGTTTGAAATTTGTACAGTAGACTATTGAGAGAATATGTGAGCTACTGTAATGTTTGTAGAATTTATTGTGCATTTTTGGTATATGTTCATAAATACACCTTGATGTCTAAATAAATTAAGAAATGCTTTAAGAAAATTTATTTAGAGGTGAGCACCATTCTTTTTGGTGTTCTTTAGTCATGTGTGAAATGTTGGTAAAGTTGGTTTTGCCCAATTATGAATTTGCAACATAAGTTAATAATTATTTTCTTGCCGATGTGGTCTATGGACAGGTCTAGGAACTTAGCAAAGTTCTTCATGACAATGTGCTTTGTTGTGAAACTTGTTTATACAAGAGTTGTAGATAATTTATGTATCTAGCTGCTGTTAAAATTTGGTATCATTTGGCCAAGTAGTGTTTGAGTTACAACTGTTTCAAGTTAGAATACAGGATTTGTTGCTCTCTGTTTTGTATGAACCAGTTTCTGTAAAGGTATAATTTCGACCTACTTAACTTGGGAATCATGCTGTGATGGTTATAGATGAAATGTAGATAATTTCATAAGCTTTCCAAAATGTCTTCTTTCAAGTTATTTGGATTTGTGTAACTCCAGTTATAGCTAAATCTTGTAGCTGTTGTTTGCATGTCCAGAAATTGGCAGATTCCAATTATAGTGTTTGCTTGTATATTGTTAAGTGTGACTTATGCCTTGAATGATGACTGAGTTAGAGCACCTGAGATCTTAGGAAACTTGTGTCATGCTTGGTGTTGTCGTCTTCTTTGCCATCTTAGCATGATAGATTGTGTGATGTTTAAGTTAAGCATCGCAAAGTACTTAAGTGTGTTAGTGTAAACTATGCTTGTCTTGCTTGCTATTTTGTGATGCGTCTCATGGTACTATTCTTCATATTTATGCACTTGCATATTGCATCTCATCTAGGTACGCTAGATGCACCACGTGAAGGATGAGATGTTGGAGCCAAACCTGAAGACAGCGTTTGATGGATCTATCCCGAAGATGGAAGGACTAAGCAAGTGCTAGGACCTGAGATGTTACCAGGACGGTGAAAGCTAACTGAACTGACTTGTGTCGGATCTCAGGCAAGCCCCGGAGCATATTAAGCCTCTTAATTTCTGAAATGCAATTAAAGTATTATTGTTACATATATATTGTTGCATTAAGTTTAGGTGTTGGATGCAAACACTTGATGCATTGGTTATCCAATCCTTGTCTAGATATTGATACCCCGAATCCTACGTAGCTCAGGCTCGTGTAGTGCTTTGCCCTGCTTAAATGCGGTAGAAGTCAGGTGATTTCCTGTCACCTGCGAGCTATAGGGATATACATATAGCACGGTTGGCTATATTTGCTATCGTGGAAAAGAACCTGTCTTAATTTGAATTGAAGACCGGGCGGAGGCTTGCCGGTTTACAGTGACTCCGTCTGTGTCGCTTAAGGACCGAATCTTGGAGCCTTTCCTGTTCATGTTGAACGCATGCCTCTCTCTTAGTTGGCTGGGTCTGGAGATCGACCACGAAGCCGAGTAGCTCACCTCAGGCCGGGAGTCGATAAGTATAAAGTACGCCTCGGAAGGGAGCCATAGGCGTGAGTCCAAGGGCAAGTGATTTAAAAGTCCTGATCATCCTGGCAGAAGGGTAATCCCTGAGAGTGCTGGCGCTGATCGAACCCGCGAATTTGGTTCCTGAGTTGTACCAAAGGTGACCCACGGCTACCATTGCAAAGTATGCCAGGGTGAGAGTTAGGAATACCCCCTCAGCTGAGTTGTAATTCGATTCGAGTCGCCGTCTCTCACCGGTTAGTGAGAACTTGACGGGCTTATCTCCAAAGTAGATACACTAAATAACATAATGGTTCAGGAATGATGGTATGATGATGACAGCCTTATTATACCTGCTATGGTTAATATTGTTTGCTCCTAATAAGTGAGTGCTCTAGTACAGGTGCTAATCTAGTGGATAGGTAAATGATGATAAACTTGATGATAAGTTTATATTGGTCACTATATTCATAAGCTCTTTTATGCAACTGTGTCAAGCTAGCCCACCTCATAAGCCTTGCATGACTCTTGGTGTCCTTTATTTCTGGTTTTGACGGGTAAGTCTAGCTGAGTACCTTCTCGTACTCAGGGTTTATCTCCCACCTGTTGTAGATGACCAATTCTACTTTGGTTGCTGCAAGTATTGCCTTCTCCCGGCTGGGAATGAAGACTAGACCGTTGGGCGCGGTCTCTCCTAGTTCTCGTACCTAAAGATGTTTTTGGTGGGACATGACTAAGATCTGGCAATGTATTTGAAACTATGAAATTATGTACTAAACTATGTTGCTTCCGCAAATCTGAACTTGGTTTGTAATATTTTATTTGAACTCTGATGGATGTAATCCGGATGCCACTTGTGAAATGTTGTGACGAATGATGTGTTGTGTTGAATCACTACGGTCTTAGTTTGTATGTCGGGAGTTGTTTGAAATCCTTCGTGATTTCCAGACTACCGGGATTATGGGAGCTTAAGTACAAGAATTTGATCACTTCGGTGATTGTTGTTGTACTTACGTTCTTATAATTTGGTCGGTTCTGTTACAACTTGATCATTGCGCGGATCAAGCGGGAGCTACACCCTTACGCGGGTGCTCCAACGAGGACTAGTGGGAAGTGGCGACTCTCCGATACATTGGCAAAACATCGCCGCGTTTCTCCTTCTCTCTTTACTTTGAGCAATTCAATTCTTGTCATTCACATTCATAGAATTGTCATGCTAGAGTAGGATTGGAACATAGATTACTAAACTTTTGTGCGGTAGATCAATAGAAACACTTTCTAGGCACAAGGGTTTAATTGGGCTAACCGTAGGATTTAATTATTGCAAAGAATTTTAGAATTAGCTCAATTCACCCCCTCTCTTGGACATCTTGATCCTTTCAGTCGGAAACAAACAGGACCAGACAAGTCCTTAGCATGTCATATCTGAAAGAAAAATGTCATAATGTAGGGTCATGCCTAGAATATATTAGGCACTCAAGTATCACCTCACTCATCTCAAATCATGCAATGCTTCCACCAAGGATTCTGCAATTTTGCAATGAGATAAATCAGACTTGGTAATTACACCTCTTTGGCTTCATGAATAATGAACTGTATATTTTTGTTTCAAGTGCAGTGAACAAAGCTTCCCATTTTAGATCAATCAGCCGAAAATGACAACAGGATATGACAACAAGGTCTACTCCAACTAGAAATTCACTAGAATAAACATCAATTCATTGTGCCAAAATAAACAAGATGAAGAAGTAGGACTACTTAACTATACCAGCAGTAACAGGACACCATAAAGGACAACTGTGCTTAGACATTTCAGGTTACCAAAACTTGAGCTCAGAAATTTCAGATTACCATTTCTCTTTCGTATATATATGAAAATATCATGTGTTAATAATCGGTGTAATCGACTCTTTCGTAATTTTGTTTAGACGAAATGCATCTGAACATTGGACATATTTCAATTCCACAACTTTTTTAAGCAATGTTCCTACTTTCATCTAACCACCACCCAAGTTTCATCATCCAGTTTCCACAGCACCGCTCAGGGAATACATCTAGTTACATGTACGTATAAGACAGCTATCAGTCATGATAGGATTTGATAACATTCTTAAGCTAGGAGAAACATGTAGATAACAACATAAAACTTAAATGCTGTGGAGGACTGGAGGGGAACCTACCAAATACTGAAACAGGTCTTCAAGGTGCTGTGAGGCATATCCATTTTATCTGAGCAAAGCAAAGATAATGCATTGTTAAGGTTGGTGCCAAACCGATAGCATCCCTGCACAGAGCAGTGCTACCTACACACAAAACTGAAATCCCTCTCCAGCAACAGAGCACTAAGAACTGCATGGACTTGTAGAGCGTGGACTTGTAGAGCCCTAAGGAACTTTGCAGATTACCAAATTGGAGGATAAATTTCATCTACAAGCAATATGAGACATATAACAGTAGTATAATTAGTACTACAATTCAGTAGCACTACCACTTCACTTCTTGTCAGCTGCATCTATTCTAGCAGTGGCTAGTCAAAACTGAACTGGCGCTTTTATAATCATGCAGTCCGACACAACCATGCACATGACAATGAGAATTTTATAGAGCTGCTGCTATCCTACTATATATTGCACGAGATCCACATCAATCCTCAACTATGAGAGATATACCAGCTCAAAGAATTAACTACATCTAAAAATAAATATGTAGAACATATCATACCACCCAGTCAATTGGTTGTGTTCAAGAATTGCAATATTTAAATGCAGAAAGGAACATACCTTGCAATATTTAAATGCACATTGTAATGGCGACAACACTAGTTCACGAAACCAGAAATCTACGACTCCCTAGGAGCTGGACCTACAGGAACATGATTCAAATTTTTGAGCGAGAGAATTGGTAATCTTGTCACAGAATTGATCCCAGGACAGCAAACAAAAAAACATTGGCTTTAATTTTCAGAAACTCTAATAAGCAGCATCTTGTGTACTAAACCCTGCGATTGCGAGGCACACTACGAAAATTCCGAGCTAACTGACTGACTCAAACGTGTGACCATCAGAGTTGAGAGCAGCTGAACTAGCTTGGAAGTTGGAACAAGCTTCACAGTCTATTGAGCTAATTAAAACAGGAGAATTTGCTCTCTGACACATGCTAAATAAACCTCATGCGTGCACAGCATCGCTGATTAAGGCACTGCAGCTTAAATAAATTCAGCATAGCACATCCAAGTCACAGGCACCGCTGATTAAGGCAGTTCTTTAACAATCAGACAAAACATGATATTCTCAGTTTGCTACTACAAGCACATCCAATGAGTAAAAGTTACACATCCAAGTCACAGGAGCTCGATCTAGGGAGGACAAGGAGGAGAGAGGAAGGGCTCACCAGATCTTGGGACGAGGCAAGGCGGCCGGCCAAGCGGGGGCAGTCACGGAGCAGTGGTCGAGAACTCGAGATCGAGCCGGCACGGTCGGGTCGGCGGCGGCACTGGTGAAGGAAAGTGTGCTCGGGAATGTAGTAGATTAATTAATGAGTAGCACAGGAGGTGTACAATATATAGGTAAGGATAGCCTATGGTTTATAATCAATACCCAATCAGGTGGATCCTTGCCTAATAACAAATCAACTACCATATAAGCCCTGGGCGCCTAGGCCCATGCGGCTGGCCCAATAAGCCCTATTCTAACACGCCCCCGTAGTCTGATCGTCAGCCACTGCGCACGTTTAGACTGGACCTGAACTCCGTGAAAACCGAAGAAGGGAGGCCTTTGGTGAAGATGTCCGCATATTGAGATGAAGTCGGGACATGAAGGACACGAAGGTCACCAATTGCAACCCGCTCCCGGACGAAGTGGAGATCAATCTCGATGTGCTTAGTGCGCCGATGCGGAACCGGGTTGGAGGACATGTAGACCGCGCTGTTGTTGTCACAATACACCAATGTAGCGCGGCGTAGAGGGGCGTGGTGCTCCTGGAGGAGCTGGCGCAGCCAGCCGGCCTCGGCGACACCATTAGCCACTGTGCGATACTCAGCTTCAGCACTGGACCTTGAGACGGTGTTCTGACGCTTAGAGAACCAGGAGACAAGATTGTCACCAAGAAACACGGCATACCCCGAGGTGGACTTGCGTGTATCCGGACAACCAGCCCAGTCAGCATCAGTGTAGACCACAAGATCAGTAGATGCAGATAGTTGCAGCGGAAGGCCCAAGCGAAGAGTGCCTCGGACGTAGCGTAGAATCCGTTTGAGGGCCACAAGATGTGGTTCACGAGGGTCATGCATGTGTAGACAAATCTGCTGAACATCATATGAGATGTCAGGCCGAGTGAACGTCAAGTACTGTAAGGCACCAGAAGACTGCGAAAGTCAGATGCATCAGCCACAGGTGCACCATCAGCAGCAGCGACCTTTCGATTTGTGTCAACCGGAGTAGAACATGGCTTGCACTCTGCCATCCTAGCTCGATCAAGAATGTCCAGCATGTACTGCCGCTAGGAGAGAAGACCATCGCCACAACGCTGAACATGCATACCTAGAAAGTGATGAAGTTCACCAAGGTCCTTCATAGAAAACTCCTGCTGGAGGGCTGAAATAATCCGTCGAAGAAGACCCGGTGAGGAAGCTGTAAGGACGATGTCATCAACATAAAGCAGCAGACAGGCAATATCTGAACAACGCCAATAGACAAAGAGTGAAGTATCTGACTTGGCGTCAACAAATCCAAGGGAAACCAAATATGTAGCGAACCGGCTGTACCAAGCACGAGGAGCCTGCTTCAACCCATACAATGACTTGTTGAGCCGACAAACAAAGTCAGGATGGGTGGGATCCTCAAAACCGGACGGCTGTGTGCAGTAGACTATCTCAGTCAAGGTACCGTGCAGAAAAGCATTCTTCACATCAAGCTGGTGAACAGACCATTGACGAGACAAAGCCGACCATTGACGAGACAAAGCCAGTGAGAGCACCGTGCGGACAGTCTGTGAGAAGAGAGGATCAAGAAACCCTAAACCCTTGCGGGAGGCACAGAGATGTAGGCTGAGGAGGGCTCACCATTGGCGTGAGCCGAAGCGACAAGAAGGCGGAAGGGAGGCGGCGATAGGATGCCGGGGCGGCGGCAACGGTCGGATGCCGTAGCGGCGGCCTTGCGACTTGCAGCTCTTGCGTGAGCAGAGGAAGAGCTGCGCGTGCGCGGGCGGTCGCGACTCGCCGAGGGGATGCACGGGGAAACCCTCCCGGCCTCATCGCTCATGGATTGCTTCCGTGTGGAAAACGAAGGGAAGCGGGCTGCGATCCTCGGGTTGGTCGGCTGCCAAAGAGCACGAAGATTTGGCCCGGGGCTGATTGGCACGGGGCAGATTGGCCCAGGGAAATCTCCGGGTTCCACGCGGGGAAGACTGCTGCCAAAGTAGGCCTAAAGGATGTTGATGCCACTACCCATCCATGAGGATCTTCGTCATCTTCATCGTCTTGATGACGGTGCTGACCACCATGGGAAATCGTCCAAGGGAAAAAGAGGAGAGGAAAAAACCGAAAAAGTGATATCCACATACGTGCAGGTGCATATCCCTTCCAAAGGACAGTAATTAACTTTAACAGGACAACAGTTTTTCATCCACTTAACCAAGACACGCAGTAATAACTACTGTAAATAAAACCACGACCATCCGATCACTGTTGAACGCACAAGAACGATACACGTCATCCATTTGAAAATCCGACATCATCAAGCCATTTTCCACCGTTGAAGAGGTGTTTTCAGTTTCAGACTCAAACTGATAGCCACTCTGTTTCAGAATAAGAACCTGACATTCATGCTGGCATGTAGTTAAATTAGTATTTGTATTACTGTTCTGTGCTTCCAGGATAGATCTGGTATTGTCATCTGTGTATCCCAGCATCGGGTTATATCATAATGTCACTCTAAAGAGCATCGTGTAGTTCAGAATACCATAAATGTACAATGACAAAACATTTTGGTGTTACAATGGATGTTATGCTGTTTAGAGCAATCTCTCATAGTGTGCATTATTCAGAGTGATACAATGACACACTGCTGTTCCGAGTGTTATGTTAGAAGTACCCCATACATACATTTTTATGTCCAGTCTTGAGTTTTGAGTTGATTGTAAAGGCAGGACAAAATCTTTTTTTATAAGGACAAAAGGATAAATTCCAAAAGCTCATAATCACAGAACTTAACAGGGTCACACACCAGCGTGTTGCCTATGTATTAAGGGGAAATAGGAGTGAAGTTGACCCCTAGATTTGTAAAGTATATCTTTCTGCATGACACACAAAAAAAAGTACTATACCTTAATTTAATAACTATCCAACTACTAGTATAAGAAGTTTTAGCTAAATATTTAAAACATGTTTTTCTAGGACATAAGCCATGCTGCCATTGTTTTGCCATTGACATTGTTACACACGGGAACACTCATACTAGAGGGTTGATGACACCAAAAACAACATCGTCATCCCCCTCCTCCTACTAGAGTCTATATAAACTTACTAGGCGACAGTGAACGTGATTAATTAATTCCTCCGGAGTTCATTTCCCACAAAAGAGATATATATATATATATATATATATATATACCTACCCATCATACTTAACACCGCTGATGAAGCCTTGTCAATCCATGGATCTGATAAGCACGTCAAGTACCTGGTTCCTCAGAGCACTTTGGTTCAACGTCATCTGCACCTCCTTAGCCATCTGCTTCTTCATTTTGGCATCCAATTCACGTGCTTTTTCGTCGCTGATAAGTTGGAAGGCCCTCTTGAGCATTGGCCGCAGTGACTCGTCGTCCGTGATCCCCTCAACTGCCAAGGCAAGGCTGGGGTACAGGCCCTGCAGCTCCTCGACCCCTCTGCGCACGCGTGTGCCTGGCCGCGGCGCCGCATTGGTATTGGCACTGGCGTTGGTAGCACGGCTGGCGCCTACTTTCTTGGGGACATTGAGCGGCCGGTCGCCCCAAATCGCCATCGATAGCTCGTACTTGCGCGCCTCATCGCCGCCTGCAGGCACCGGCACGCCCCCGGCGGAGCGCAGGTTCGCGTACTTGATACGGAGCCGCCGCACCTTCTCGTAAATCTCCGTGACGGTGAACTCGGACTTGTCCAGGCCGCAGCCGTCGAGCGCGGCGCGGAGCTGGGACCGGCGCGGCTCTGTGCCGTGGGCCGCGGCGTACGCGGCGAGGCCCTCGAGGATGCGGACTTCGTCCGCCTCCGACCACACCCTCCACGTCGCGACTGCCGGCTTCTTGCGGCCGTCGGCCGCCGGCGGGGAATGCGGAGCGCCCGGCGGCGGCGGCATCGTTGTGGGTTCTCTCCGCGATGCCTGAGCGCCCCTGGGCGGGGAGGGGGGAGGAGCCGAGGAGGTAAAGGACTAAAGAAGGGTTGGCAGAACAGGAAACGTGTGTAAAATTAATGAACCATCATGCTCATAAATTGAAAGAAAGTAAAATTTTAGTACTTATTTGGCCGGGCTCCCTGAGGCTTCGGCTCCTACACTGTTCATGCACTGTAGCGTGTCAGAACAGGAGCCGGAGGAGCCAGGAATTAGAGCTTCACTGGCTTCGTGAACAGTAACCGAGCTACAGTGAGAGGAAAAAGGTGGGGGAGTGAAAAAGAGCTCCGCTGCTACAGTGTTCGTCGTAGGGTGTCAGTTGAAGCCGAAGCTACCGGGAGCCCGGCCAAACAAGTCCTTAATATGAAACTATTAAAAGCATCTCTCAGAGTTCTCGGTAAAACCTTCTAACCTAGGATTATTTTGGCAAGAATGAAAAAAAATTCATCTCCAACTTTTCTTAATCCCACCTCCCCATCTTTTCGCGCTTGAAAAAATAGAATGATCGTGGCCAAATCAAAGGTGGAAGGACGTGGGCAGAAATAAAGAGTACGAAAGGGTTCTTGGTGCAAATGTACAAGAGAGAAAGAATATATAAAAGTGGTTATGATAATTTAGAAATAATATACGATTCTTGTTGTAAAATTGTCTTATATATTTTAGAAGTAAATTATTAGAAACTATTGGAGATGGTCTTATTTATTCATCCCAATATTTTTTATTGAGTTCAAAAACTCTATAGTTTTAGGAAAAATTTGTTGGAACTCTTGGAGATGCTCTAATGTCACTTTTTATTACAAAATCAATTATAGTAATAAGAGCATCTCCAAGAGTACCCACATAAAGTTTTGCAACTCCTAAAAAAATATTGGAAGGAATAAAGAAGGCTATATCCAATAGTTTCCAATATTTTTATCCCAAAAACATAGAATTTTTTCTACGGCACTCCTTTTTTCCCCACGACCTGGTCCTAGGATTTGTGAAGTTTTTGCATCAGGAACCCTGAATTTGTTTCTATACCCATTTAAACCCTCCCGCCAAATCTTTCTCTCTTGCGCTTTTCTCACCTGGAACCTTGTCTTTCCTCATTTTCCTTTCCCACTCCCTTCTTCTTCTCAAGCTCGCAACAGAGCACGCGCGAACGAGAGCGAGCTGCCGATCCCGGCCGAGAGGGCCACGCCGGCAGTGAGGGGTGGCTCCACCGCGTGCGCTAGGGTGGCCACGGCGATACAGTGGCAGCGCGGTAGTGTAGAGTCCTCCCTCACGCCTTCTGGCATCCTCCACGCCACCCTCTCCACGTGTGTCCGCTTGCCACGCTTGCTACTAGGGCTCCGTGTCACGCTAAGGAGGACCCTACGTGGGGAAATAAGGATACGCGAGACCTAGACTCTGTAGATCTTTACGTGCAAGGGTTTTTTTTCCAAGTGCCAAAAGATTGGAAGGTGAGTTTGAAAGTTGTTGGAGATGGATTTTTTTTCATTTTCCCAAAAAACATGGATGGGAAGGATTATTAGCTGCTCGGACCAGCGTAGATATAGCAGGGCAGCCGGTGCAACCACGTAGACCTGCCTGTGGGTTAGCTTTTGGAGTCTTCGATCTTGATAGGCCTAGGGGTCGCGGAATATGAGCATCGCACATCCGGCGGTTGCATCGCTCCCCTCATCATCATCGCCATCTCCCCGATATCCATCCTACGCCGAGCACCTCTAGTCTTCTAGAGCGACGCGTAGCCTACAAGTGATGTAGTCTTTGGCGAGGCAGTTCATAGGGAAACCATGGTTCCGATAAGACTGTTCATGATCTATTCGAACATGTCATGATAAACCTATCTCTTGCGGTCACCAAGGATGGCATTCGGGATAACATACTTGAGGGTCACTGATGGTTGACCATGCTTCTAGAACAAGCGGTCCCGCTTGCCACTGATGTTCATAGGACGAGGATTGTTTGCTTGGTCTGTGGGATTGCAAGTTTTGTGTTCCTATCATCACATGTCAATGACCAGGCTTGCATCCTAATCTCTTCCCAGTCGATCGTGGATCGGGTTAGGGCGACGCTCAGGTCGGTGGGTGCCTGGCCCTCCAATTGGCTGACGTACCCTTAGCCCTTGAGGGGCGTTGCTAGCGATCTCGCAATGCCAACACGCGGCTAGCTTCGTGAGTCTCCTAATCTGTAGCCGGCACTCGAGTAGTCGAGAACGTTTTTTGTCCAGCCCTAGTAGCTGATTGGAGTAACCTAACCGTTCCCTAGGAGCGATCGACCAAGTTTTGGTTGCTCGTCGAGTGGGTGATCGGCACCTGAGTCTACTATATGTCAGAAGATTGCTCGAGTTGCTGGCAAAGATGAGTGTTCTCCATCTCGAGCACGTTGTTCTACCGGAAAGAGTAGATTTGCCGAGTGTAAAAATGTTTACTGAGTGCATTCTATTGGGCACTCGACAAACAAGCTCTTTGCCGAGTGCTGCAAAAAACACACTCGGCAAAATAATGGCACTCGAAAAACAAACTCTTTGCCGAGTGCTGAAAAAAACACTCGGCATACTAAGAAAAAACACTCGGCAAAAAACCGCCACGTTGATATCTGTCAGTTAGTGTGTTGGCCGTTAGGAGTTTGCCGAGTGTCCGTTAGTGGCACTCAGCAAAAAATATAAGTTTGCAGAGTGTTTTTTCCAGCACTTGGCAAAGAAATAAGTTTACCGAGTGTTTTTTTTTGCACTCGGCAAATAAATAAGTTTTTTTTCACTTCTGGCCTTGAAACTTTTTTCTACTCTCTACATACAACATGTGGTACTCCATGTTAAGATTTGGTATATTTCTGGATCTGTTTGCTATATTTAATTAATTAATTGCATTTCAAGGAATTTTTTGGTATAAGTCAAATTTGAACTGCAAGTGATTCAAATAATAGAATAAAATGAGTAGAAAAATGATATTCATGTTATTGAGTCAAGTGTGAGGCCTTATCCAGAAAATGAAAAGAAATTTTGAACATCTTGTTCAGGAAACACGACCACGAACATGTGGCCAAATGGATTTTAAATTCTAAAAAAAGCAAACGAAGTCTGAAAATCATGAGATTTGTCAAGATCTCATGATATCATACGTGGAGGATGTGATAAAAATTTAACAAGGTTTTGCACAATCTGTCATGTACGATGTTTACAAATCGAAGTATCTTAGAAGAAGAATCGTAGCGTTGAGAATGATTCGGTAGGATTTAGAGTCAAAGTGACGGTCGAATTGGGGTTTGACTTTAAAACTTTTTGTATAGGCAATAGAGAATATAGATTGATTAATGTGTAATTTTGGAATTTTTTTGGATCCGTTTGATAATTTTAATTTATTAAGTGTAATTATAGAATTTTAATTGATATAAATTGAATTTGAGCTATAACTGCATGAAATAATAAGTTTTTTTTTCTCTTCTGATCTTGAAACTTTTTCTACTCTCCACATACAATATGTGGTACTCCATGTTAGGATTTGGTATATTTTCTGGATCTATTTGCTATATTTAATTAATTTATTGTAGTTCAAGGAATTTTTTGGTATAAGTCAAATTTAAACAGCAAGTGATTCAAATAATAGAATAAAATGAGTAGGAAAATGATATTCAAGTTATTGAGTCTAGTGTGAGGCCTTACCCTGGAAATTAAAAGAAATTTTGAACATCTTGTTCAGGAAACACGACCACGAACGTGTGGCCAAATTGTTTTTAAATTCTAAAAAAGCAAATGAAATCTAAAAATCATGAGATTTGTCAAGATCTCATGATATCATATGTGGAGGTTATGGTAAAAATTTGAGAAGGTTTTGCACAATCTATCATGTCGATGTTTACAAACCAAAGCATCTTAGAAGAAGAATCATAGCGTTGAGAAGGATTCGGTAAGATTTGGAGCCAAAGTGATGGTTGAATTGGGGTTTGACTTCAAAACTTTTTGTATAGGCAATAGACAACATAGATTAGTTCATGTCAAATTTTGGTAATTTTTCAGATCCGTTTGATAATTTTAATTTATTAACTGCAATTAGAGAATTTTAATTGATATAAATTGAATTTGAGCTATAACTGCATAAAATAATAGAATAATATTCCCAGAAAAATCAAATATGCATTGTTGAGTGAATTTGACTAGGTATTTTCAAAGTACATTGGAACAAATTTAGTAAAACATGTTATGGAAAAGAAGGAGAAGAAATATGCATGAAATATTAAGTTGGTTTGTCGAGTGTCATATAGGGGACACTCAACAAAGTGCCTCTCCTAGCCCCACCACACACAGTTTTCCAGCGTTTGGAAATTGGGAAAAAACAAAAGGGGTTTGTCAAGTGCTCGCGATGTAGCACTCGACAAAGCCTAGGTTTGCTGAGTGCTAGATCACGGGCACTCGGCAAATCGTTTCGATTTAGGGTGCGCTGGCCACCCCCGCGTCTCACACACACACGCACGCACCAGACACACACGGCACACACCATCGCTCATGCACCCACCATCGCCACGACTCATGCACCCACCACCATCACCGCCGCCCCGAGAGCCTACCGATGCCGCCTTGGCCGCCGCCTTGGCCCTCGCCACCGGCCCCTACCGCCGGGCCACCCCCATCGCCGGGCTCTCTCTATGCCGGGCCCCTCGCCACCCCCCGAACCCTCGGTGGCCAGGGCCTTCTCCTAGCGACCGGCGCCGCCCAGCGGCCTCCCTTGGCGGCCGACGCACTCCGATGGCCGGTGTCCTCACCCAGCGCCCCTGCCCCCCCTGCCAGTAAGCCCTTCTCCCAGTGCTCCCTCAGCAATTTTGTGTTGATCACTAGCAATGTCAATTGATGCTAGGTGCAAAATATGGCTGTATTGAACTAAGCTGGATCTGGTAAACAGGTAGTACAGACTAAGTAATGGTTTCAGTCCTAAAATTATGTTTGAATGCAAAGGCAAGTTGCCTATGTTTTAGAACACATACATGAGAATCCCAATATGTGATCTCACAAAGAACAGAAACATTAGGTAATTAAAATGGGAAATTTTGTAACAGATAGGAAAACATAACTACATAAGTACCTAAATCTAAGCGCACACATGAAAGCAAACTGAAATAATGTACAAGGCACAACGTGTCAAGGCGGAGCTTTGGGTAAGTCTTTCTCGCACTATATTGCTCAATGCATCGCATTGATTGGACATTCTTGAAATAATGACCGGATACATCGTGTCTATATGCAGGATTTCTTTAGATGCACGGATGGATACGAGGCCAAGGCGGATGTTGTGGCTGACAAAGCCGCCAAGAAACTCATCAAGGACATGCACTACGAGGCGCGCATCTAGGCCGTGATCCAATACCACGAGGAAATTCTTAGAGTGAGGCTCCCTAAAAGTGTGGTAAGAACCATGAGGCTAACCTCGGAACAATACCTGAAGATAAATATAGAACATTAATACTTTTTTTTGAGATTAATTACACTTAATTTCATCTTCTTATATGTCATATACTTGATGACGTAGGTGCCTCTGTGGTGGTGCGCCAACGATCTACAGTGCTAGACCCGGATGGTGGACAGGTGGTGCGACACCGCGTGGGAGGAGAATCACAACGCTTATCGGGAGCGGCGTTTGCTGATGCCGGGTGCACCACACCATCAAGGGAACCTCAACCTCTCAGAATACGTGGCTAGATGGGTACACAAATTCATTTCTTTATTCTAACGCTCAACTCTACATAATTTCTAATCATATTGCTTTTTTTGTAGTCGGCAGCACATGGTGGTGAGCCTTGCTCCCAGTTCATGGCATATGCTTTGGCCCACAAGGGCAAGGTGACGGCCGACGTAGCCTACAACCTGGAGGACCCGCCCTCGGCGTACAACAACGAGTCCATCCATAGCTGCCTCGATGGATACGCATCGATGGCAAGGATGGTCCATGGCCTAGAGTACGATCTGAGCGCCCATGACCTTGATGGAGAAGTGGTCATGAGGACGGGAGGAGGCAAGAAGCACTGCCAATTCTGGATTTGCGACGGCACAATCGACACGGCCAGTACTCTCACTCTCTCCCAAATTCGAGCACGGAGCATGAGTTTCAGCCTAGCGATACGCCCACGGCCAGACTCTACATGGTTCCAGATGAACGCACTCCAGGTTATTTCTATTTTATTCATCGTTCATTGATTTTTATGTACTTTTGCATTACATTGTAACATTGGGATGAAATATTGTAGGCTCAGCTGGAACAAGAAATGAGGCGCCAAGAGGAGCTAGAGGCAGAACGGTAGAGGGCGTAGGCAGAGCGATAGAGGATGGAGGCAGAGCAACAGAGGATGGAGGCAGAGTGGCTGTAGATGTTTGAATATATGAGGGGTGTTTAAGCTGTAGTCGACCAACCTCCGCCACCGATGCTAGTCCCTCCTCAACCTGCTCCAAATACTGTTTCAGGCACTATGAGTCACTTTAGAACCTTATAATCATCGTTTCTAGATTATGCAGAATCAATCTTACAAAGATGCCCAGACACTAGAAACTTAGTGACTAATGCTATATGTTTGTGACCAACTAGTACTTAAGCAATCATACTAGAGCATGATGCAACTGAGAAGATATTGCTGATAGTTGCAAGGGTTATACTAGTTAGGCAGCAGAGAGACCATACGTGTTGTTCAATCTTGTCTCACACATGCAGTCTCTTCTCCTTTATGCATAATCAATCAACGACATCAAATGAGCCTCATGACCCAGCGTGGTCGCAGTGGAACTTGTGGCCTAAGTGACTACTTGTGATTTTATTTGCATTTGTATTTGTGGATTACCTGTGACTACTTGCGACTATTTGTGGTTGTGAATGAACCTACTAGTGATTCTGAAGTTTATTTGCATTTATGTGTTGTCAATATATCTATATGAACTGCCTGTGATGCTTATTGTAAACTATGTGTGATGCATGTAATGTTTATTTGAGTGGTGTATGTTATATGTGACCGAACAATAAAAACAGGGAATATATGGTCGCTTTGCCGAGTGTTACACTCGGCAAAGTGGCCTTTTGCCGAGTGCCAGGGTAAAACCACTCGGCAAAGCGGAATAGCTTCTTTGCCGAGTGTCTGCGCTATGACACTCGATAAAGAAGCCAACATTTGTACGTTCTAGGCCAGTCTTTGCTGAGTGTCCAGTATTTGACACTTGGCTAAGATGGAAGGTTTGCCGAGTGCTAGGATTTGAGACTCGGCAAAGAAGACAACTTTTGTATGTTCTGGGCCAGTCTTTGCCGAGTCTCTAGTATTTGACACTCGGCAAAGAAGACAGTTTTCCCGAGTGCCCGAGAGTTGATACTTGACAAAGATGGCAGGTTTGCCGAGTGTCAGGTCTGGGACACTAGGCAAACGAGCCATGACCGTCTCCGTGTCGTCGTGTTACTTTTTTCACCGAGTGTCGGTTTCAGCTCTCGACAAAGTATTTGTCAAGTGCCCGATAGAAAACACTCAGCAAAAAGACGTTTGTCGACACTGTAGATGTTGTGTGCTGTTTGCCGAGTGTTACACTCGGTAAAGCCTTTGTCGAGTATTTTGTGGGCTTTGCCGAGTGCCTATGGCACATGGCAAAGAAGAAAGAGAAAAAACAAAATGGCTCAAGGCAAAGGTATATTTGATAGGAGCATTTTGTTTTGGTGATCAAGACATTATAGAGAGTGTGATCATATTTAGGATAGATGGTCATACTATTAAGAGGGGAGCTCTCATCGGACAACTCGATCATCTAGCGCCACTAGGTGTTGGAATACATGCATTGCATTTAGGCCTAGTGCACAATTAGTGAGAAGTAATTAACCTTTGGGAAATGATTGTGAAAATGCTAACACACTTGCATGAGATGGTGGAACACTTGGAGTGTTAGCACTTTGGCAAAGGTGAAGAAAGGAGGCATTGTCGAACTTAGGGTGCTGCCCAAGGGGCACCTCCCCTACCTATTCGGTGGCACCGCCATCCCTAGGGCGGTGCCCACTTGGCCTCGGGACTTAGCAGCAGAGAAGGGGGTGTCACTACTGTGACTGGTGTACACCGCCATGGTGAGGGCAGTGCACCATTGGGGGGCTGTCCGGTGCCACCGCCCCTTTTATCTAGAGAGCAGGGAAAACTGGGGTGGTCACCGCCATAGGCACTGTCGCCCTATGTTCGGTGCCTCCGTCGCTTTTTTCCAGACTTGGGATTTTGGTGGTTTGGCTTGGGTGGTCACCACCCCCTAGGGTGGTGCCACCGCCACCGTCTATCCAATGATCAATGGCTAGTTTCTTAGCCATTGGAAATCGACCATTGGGGCATCGCCTTGGCATGTCCGATGCCACCGCCTCCTGTCCGGCACCCATGCAGAAATTGCTCCAAGGGGTATAACAGCTAGTTTTGTCGGTGGGCTTATAAATAGAGGTGGTGGCCAGCCTTGGCCACTCTCTTGGCACTTCCCACACTTGAGTACACCCTTTAGGAGCTGAGCAAATACAATCCACTCACTTGCACACTTGATTTCATCATTTGAGTGAGATTGGAGAGCCTCTAGTGCATTGCTTAGTGGTCTTGCATCTTGTGGCACTAGTTGGGCATTTTGGGCTGGTGGAGATCTTGTTACTTTTAGTGTTTGTCGACACCTAGACGGCCCGGTGATTGGCGGATCATTGAGCGGCTATTGGTGATTGTTGACAGCTCCGATCATGGTGCTTGTGAGGGGTTCTTGTGCCTTCCCTGTGGGAGATCACGAAAGACAACTCTAGTGGATTGCGCGTGGCTTGTGGATCCTTATCTTGTGTTAGTTCTGTGGCGTCCGATTGCGGGTTAGGCGTGTGAGGCCTATTAGCGCATGAGCATCCAAGTGATTGAATTGCCACAACGGGGACTAGCTTGCCAGCAAGCAAGTGAACCTCAAAGGAAAAATCATTGTGTCATCATTGTCTCCTCAGTATTCTTTGGTATTCATTGATTGATCACTTGCCATGGTGGTATATCTCCTCTACCACTCTCTTGTATTACTTTGGGTATTTACTTTGTGTAGAGATTGTGGTAGTTATAGCTAGTTGTGTAGCTTAGCCTCTTAGTTGTAATTAGTTCTTAGGTAGCTCAACTAGTCTAGAGAATAGAGACATAGTCATTGAGTGCCTAGTGATCATAATTGACTAGAATTGTTGGAACGTGGTTTGCCTTTTGAGTAGAGCTAGAGAAAGTTGCATTTCGCCATTTAGTTATCTAACAAGTTGCTTTAGTGTCTGTGTAGAAATTTTTATAGGCTATTCACCCCTCTAGCTATTTAGGACCTTTCAGACTGTCTCCTTCTGGTAGTGTACCACATCGCCGAATATCAAAGCGAGAGATATTGTGCTTAGGGGCATGACACGCCACCCGGGGACAATGCCAATGGAGACTACGACGCATGCAGCTTCCTTACATTAAGCTTGTTGAAGGCATCCTGGTATGGCTTACTTTGGCAGCACGGGTGAATAAACCCCGAGAAAACAACCACGCGTGTTGATAGGTATGGGGGGAGTTTTCCCATGGTTGTTTGCATCCCATTGTGAGGACTCACAAGAGCAAGAGTTCAGCTTATGCTAATTGGTTTCTCTGGAGCTGCTTGTCACCATTGAAGAATTGAAAACAATGTCTCAAAAATATCGTAAAAAATCAAGAAAAACAAAAAAAGTTAAATAATATAAGAAATTCAAGAAAAAATATGTCACATACGATGTTTACAAACCGAAGTATCTCAAAAGAAGAATCGTAGCGTTGAGAAGGATTTGGTAGGATTTCGAGTTAAAGTGACGGTCGAATTGGGGTTTGTCAATAGAATATCATCGGTAGTCCTCCGATAGGTATCCCACAAAGGTAGATTGGTCGGCAGAGAGGTGTGTAATCAAGAACAAGAAGGCAATAGAGACACATGAGTTAAATAGGTTCAGGCCATCAGTATGACGTAATACCCTACTCCTGTGGTCTATTGGTTTGTATTGGCTATCGTATGATATTACGTGAGTTTGGAGGGATCCCTGTCCACCTTATATAGTCTGGGGGGCAGGGTTATAGGTCGGTTAGATCTGAGAGATAACTGGAAAGTAACAACAGATTACAGGAATCATGGGATCATACGTATCCTAATAGATCTCGTAGTATCTTTAGGATATCTTCCCGATGTCTTATGGGAGGCGCCGAGTAGAGTTATGCCCCACAAGGCTTCATCTTGTGGGCTGGGCCACCCCTGGGGGCATAGCCCATGTGGTCTACCATGGGTATCCAGGGTCGTACCCCCTATAGCTAGTCCATGAGTGCCTTGTACCCGTTGAGCAACACCGTCTTGAGCTTGTCCGAGTAGGTGCGAACAAAGCCAAGCAGTCAAACTCATGGTCCGACCACCGTGATGAGTTGCCAAGCAGCGTGAACCATCGCCAAGCACTATGAACCATCGCCGAGCAGCGAGAGCCATCGCCGAGCAGTGTGAACCATCGCCGAGCAGTGTAACCCAAGTACGGCTTGCCATAAGGGTGTAAGGAGCTCAAGTTCAGAATTGAAAATTTCTTCATAGTGGACCAAGTGTGCCCACTTAGAGTCCAACCATGAGAAAGGGAGATAGTCTTCTTCAGCTTCAAGAGGCATGGAGTCTTCCAGAATAAAGCAAACATACTTACCACAAGGTGAACTGTGCCCACTTAGTCCCCGAGCCTGACAGTAGATGACATAGTCATGTGGTGCCAGGGTCTAAAGTAGAAGAATAGTAAAAGACCAGCCGAGCAGGTAGCCAATCCCCGGTCGTAGCCTCGAAATGATAAAAAGCACATTCACCACAAGGTGAAGTGTGCTCACTTAGTCCCTGAGCCCGATAGTAGGTGACGTCATCACGTGGTGCCAGGGTCAGAAACAACAGTCAATAGGAGAAAAATCTCCAATGCGGTGAGGAACCGAGACATAGTGCTAACGCAGTCCCCGAGCCACAAGAGGAAATCTTGGAGAAATTAAATCACGAAGAAAATACCATAGTAATGGCTGTATAGTAGTAATTACTGAGCCGTAATGGTTAGCAGAGAAGTCGGTGAATATTAGCCATAACAAATTGCGGAGATAAATTGGTGATATGGGCCGTGGTTGCTCGAAAGCCCAGGTAACGGCCCACCTTGCTGTTGTGGAGAATTTGGAGAGGCACAAATCGTGGGAGCGGTTTCCCAAAAACCCTCGAATGCAAAAGGGTGGGGGAGTGATTTCTACATCCACATCCACACGTGCTTTCACCGCTAGTCTCCATCTGGATCTGAGAGATGGCGCCTAAGAGGGGAGCTACAAACCCAAAGAAGGCGAGCGTTAGAGCCAGCCATGATGAAGAGTGGGTGCCATTGCGCATGGGGGAGGCGGAGCTCAACAGATTGATGGAGGCGGGCATTCTTCCTGGCTGCGTCATCGCCGGATGGCAGCCAGCCAGCGGTGAGCCCTTCCCGATGCCTCACACTAATGAAGTAGTGGTGTTTGAGGATTATTTCTAGCGAGGGTTGGGATTTCCTATTCATCCATTTTGAGGGATCTGTTGGAGTTCTGGGCACTTAGTTTGTGCAATCTCCACCCAAACACCATCTTGCACATCTCAATCTTTATCCACTTCTCGAAAGCATATCTGGGGATTCTTCTACACTTCAACCTCTTCAGACACCTATTCTGGTTGAAGAAGAAAGGCGGCGGTGGTTCCAAGGTGGTCGGCGGCATATATCTACAACTCTAGGATGGGATGGCGAGCGAGTACATCATTGTTCTGCTGAATACTTCACTAAAGGGGTGGAACACCAGGTGGTTCTACATGAAGCAGAGCCACATTGTAATCCGTTGTGACGTCGACCACATCTCGGATAGGCAAAAGTGCTAGTTGGAGAAACCAAACAGTGCTGACATGGAGCAAGTGAGGGAGCTCCTTGGCTTAATAAAGGGCGTGAAGACCAATGGTGGACTGGTGGTGGCGAGCTTCATAGTGCGCCGCATCTAGCCCTACAAGGAGAGGGCCCACACAGCCTTTGATTTCAAGGGGGAGATCAACGGTACCTAGGAGAGGACGGAGATGTTGTCGAGGGACATTGTGTAGGAGCGGGCCATAGAGCTATTTGCTCCACTTGCCTCATTCAACTTGCCAGGGCAGACGAGACCCTTTCACTGCTAGAATCTACCTCCTCAGGTAAATATCTCAATTGTGTGTTCTTGATGCTTTTTATCTTTTGTCATTGCCGAGCAGTGGACTGATTCACTTATGCGAAGATCCATTTGTAGGAAAGAGTGGTGTAGTTCTCAGGAGTGCCAATGGGCGATTGGCCGTAGGTAGTAGATGCTCGGCCACTGATGCAGCCTAAGGAGGGAGCCATCAGCATCTCATCGGAGAGTCCATCCCCAATGTCAGAGAAAGTCCTAGGGAAGAGGGCAGCAGTAGACGAGCTAGCCTGGAAGAAGAGAAAGACGGTGGGTGCCGCTCCCCTCAAACCGAGCAGCATCTCGCTTGGTGGTGACCAGACCACTCGGATGTGAAGTACCGTGATGTCCAAGTGGTCGGATGATGATGAAGTTCTAGTGTCTCATCCACCGAGCATGAAGGCGCCTCTATGCAGCACGTGCACGGAGGAACAATCAAAGGGAAAGGAGGGAGTCCCCCAATAGCAGGTGATAGGAGTCCCCGAGAAGCAAGCAAAGGGAGTCCCCGAGCAGCAAGCAAGGGGAGTTCCAGAGTGGCGGGCGGAGGGAGTCCCCGAGCAGCAGGCGAGAGGAGTCATGGAGCGGCAGACGGAGGAGAGGCTAATGGTGGAGACCACAAGACCTCCACCCCAAGACATAGGAATCGACCCCAAGGCGGCGGCTGGGGGCTCTGGTAGGCCACGCCGGTTCAAAAAAATCTACCGAAAAGCCGCTACATAAGTACCCTTGTCTTGGAGCTATTTGGTTGTCATATCCTGATCCTTTTTTAATGACTAACAAGCTGATCTGATGCAGCGCGAGGCATGCGGAGGATCTAACCGCGCCCGTCTAGACTGATGAACAACCAGGGGTTGGTACCAAGGCGGAGGCAATGCCGGCGGCTCCCATCCCGGAGTCCTTGGGTGCTCGGCAGTCGGCGGAGGAGTCAGCCGCTGCTGCTGATGGTCTTGGTGGCAGTGAGAGGCTGGCATCAATGGCAGACGGGTCGGCGATGGTGCCTGGGACAATAGCGGAAGCTGCCGAGTATTCATTAGCGGAGGCTGGAGTCGCCGATGCCACATTGGAGGCCGAAGTGGAGAAACCTACAGTGCTCGAGGAGCAAATGGCACTCCCTGAAACACCGAAGGGTGTGGTCAAACACGCTATCTGGCCACAGAGCCCCCCGGTGGTGCCTCCAGCTGCAGCAGAGGAGGACAAGGTGGAAGAGATCAAACATGAGGAATCTCGACCCCAAGTTGTCTGAATCCTTTGCAAATGCGGTGATGTGGTGGTGGTTGTTGAGGAGGAGGACACCACTAGGGAGCTCAGGAGGCTAGAGTCCACCCTTGCTGGAGTGATGAAGCAGATCAAGGTCAGTACTACATCTATAATGTTCACCTTTATGTTCGAGATTGTTCTTCTTCATAATCTTGGCATTTTTGAAGGCGATAACTCGGACTGCCGAGCAGTGGTGCCAGCTAATAAAGAGGATGGAGCCCCTCACCGAGGAGAATGAAAAACTCAAAGAGGCAATGAAACTTATGGAGAAGAACATCTAGAGGGCCCAGCACGAGCAAGACCTTGTTGAGTCCAACGCGTGGGACCTAGAGTACCAGAAGGGTGTCCTATCCGAGCAGCTGGCGATCATGTTCGAGCAGCTACATGGCAAGTCTGAGCAGCTAGCCACTTTCTTCGAGCAGCTGTTGAGTGTTTCCGAGCAGCTGGAGTAGAAGTCCGTGTAGCTCAATAACTTATCCGAGCAGAAAGCAGGTATGGCGTATCGATGAATGTGCTTTGTATTGTTGAACAGTCATATTTTTTGTGATGACTATTGTGCTTGTAGAGCAAGATGTGGGGATCAGCTAGCTGCGCCAAGCCATCAAGCAACTCTGAGAGGAGAAGGCGAAGGAGTCAGGGCGAGCAGACAAACTGGTCGAGGAACTGAAAGGTGAGTACTTCCTAGTCAGAGTTACTATTGAAGTAGTTTCCTTGCTTTATGGAACCTTGTAATGCTTGCAGACTACCGTTAGAGGGTTAAGGCATAGTTTGATGTGCTGGTGCAGGAGGCCAGGACCCAAAGGGACAAGTTCGATGCCATAGTCGCCGGAGTCAAACCAGTGCTCGACTGTGTCAACCTGGTGGTAGCTCCTCAGCCCGATGGTAGGCCGCTATGTTCAGACACCATCATCGAGAGGTGCAAGGTGGCATGGGAGAATTTTCAAGAGCTTCAACCATGACGCCATTGTTACCGCCGTTACTCACGCCCTTGCGGTGGTTCGGTCCCACTACCCAGCTGTTGACCTTTAGGCAATAGGGGCTAGATTCACCAGAGGGATGGGCGAGGTGGAGCACCAGCAGCTGGAGGATGAGCTGGAAGATGCGGCGAAGAAGCTGTCCGATGACATCGACTTGTTTGGTGAGACAGACGGCGATGGAGAAGCTTGGTGATCTGCTCGGAGAGTATGCTGTAATAACTGAATAGAGTAGTTAAAAATGCGCAAGGGCACAAACAGACATTTATGTGTATGTATAAATGTTGACATGTGTATGTTTATGCAGCTTGTAGTGTTGCAGTGAAGAAACCGTTGTAGTATTAACCCTAACGCAATTATACGTAGTATAAGTAGTGTCCGAGCAGTTAGTTCGTTACTGAAATCTTTGGCCTTAGCTAGCCCATAGTCCATAACATTGAGCATGGAGCCCGTGCACGTGTAGGAGGAATAGGCGTGACCAAGGAACCATAGCCAAGCACCCATAATGCAAAGCGCGGAGCCCATAGCACGTGTAGGGAGAGATCAGAGACTAGGTCTTCTCCATAGAGAACAGAGCAGAACATGTGCTGCTCGGCGGTTGGCAAAATAACTTGGAAATAAACGTAGTATAAGTGGCATCCGAGCAGTTAGTTCTTCACTGAGCTCTCAGCCTTGGCTAGCCCATAGTCCATAATGTCGAGCGTGGAGCCAGTGCACCTGTAGGAGGAACAGGCGTGACCAAGGAACCATAGCCGACCACCCATAATGCAGAGCACAGAGCCCGTAGCATGTGTAGGGAGAGATCGGAGACTGGGCCTTCTCCACAGAGCATAGAATAGAGCGTGTGCTACTTGGTGGTCGGCGAAACATTTTGGAGATATGGAGAAACATGGCGGAGTGTTTATGGCGATCACATGTTGGAGATATGGAGAAATATGGCAGAGCAGTTATGGTGATCACATGTTGGAGATATGGAGAAACATGGTGGAGCAGTTATGGCGATCACATGTTGGAGTTCGTTAAGGAGTAGCTTAGAGCTCGGCGACCGTAAGTGGACATTAAATCGTAATGGAGAAATAATGGAGACAAATTATGGTGATCAAAACTTTATTCATCATGGAGTGGAGAATACATATCTGGAGCGTTTTAAGGATAGAAACGTATGAGGTGCTCGATGTGCCATGAGTTGGGGATATCGATTCCGTCCAAGTCACATAGCCGATAAGACCCTGGTCGGGTAACCTCTTTGACGACGTAGGCCCTTCCCAGGGGGAGGAGAGCTTGTGCATCCCTTCGGTTTCTTGCTTTCTACGGAGAACGAGGTCACCGACACCAAATGAATGACCTTTGATGTTACGATTGTAGTACCTCAGCAAGCCTTCTAGGTATTTGGCTGTGCGGACATAGGTGATTAGGCGTTCTTCCTTGGCCCTGTTGACGTCCTTTGTCCAAACAGCTACGGCTTGCTCTTCATCATAATGTTCCAACCTAGGTGCTCGAAAGGCAATGTCCGCTGGTAGTATGGCTTCTGAGCCATAGACCAAGAAATATGGAGACACACTAGTGCTACGACTAGCTTGAGTGCGCAGTCCCCATACCACAGCTGGTAGCTCTTTAAGCCATCTGCTTGAATGCTTTTCTTCTTTCTGATATAGCCTCTTCTTGAGGGCATCAAGGATCATGTCGTTCACCTATTCGACCTGGCCATTGGCTCTGGGATGGGCAACGGAAACGTATTTAACAGAGATGCATCGGTCTTCGCAGAAGTCCCAAAAATGATGACCAGTGAATGTGGTTCTGAGGTCGGTGATGATGCTGTTCGGGAGACCAAATCTGTGGATGATATCTTCAAAGAGCTCGACTGCTTTCTTTGCAGAAGCCAAGACAAGCGGTTTATACTCGATCCACTTGGAGAACTTATCGATGGCGATGTACACATATTGGAAACCACCTAGCGCTGGCTTGAAAGGCCCGATCATGTCTAGTCCCCAGCATGCGAAAGGCTAGAAAGCTGGGATGGTCTGCAGTTCTTGTGCCGGCACATGTATTTGCTTGGTGAAAAATTGACATCCTTCACAATGTCAGATGAGGTCTTCTACATTGAAGATGGTCGTGGGCCAGTAAAAACTAGCTCAAAAAGCTTTGCTGACCAGGTTTCTTGAGGCCGTGTGGTTGCCATAGGAACCAGAGTGAATTTCGAGAAGTAGCTTTACTCCCTCTTCTTGGGTGATGCATTTCTGCAGTATCCCTTCCTTGGCACTCTTCCTCATCAAGTTGCCATCCACCAGCACATAATGCTTGCTTCGATGAATTAGGCATTTGGTTTCAGTCTTGTCGGTGGGTACTTCGGTGCTGGTGAGGTACTTGACAAACTGTTTCCTCCAATCGGCGGCCGACGAAGGTACTGTAAGTACCAGCTGCTCGGTCAAGGGAATTTCCTGAACTTCCTTCTTTTCCTTAATGGATGGCGCCAAAAGATCTTGAACGAAGACCCCCAGTGGAATCACGGTGTGAGAGGAGCCTAACTTGGATAGGTGGTCAGCGAGCTGATTTTGATCTCATACCACGTGGTGGTACTCGATACCGTAGAATTTTCCTTCAAGCTTCCTGATTTCGGCACAATATGCATCCATCTTTTCACTAGAGCAGGACCAGTCTTTATTAAGCTGGTTGATGACCAACATAGAGTCCCCATATACCATGAGGCATTTGACGCCGAGCTCAACGGCTATACGGAGTCTGTGGAGACATGCTTCATATTCGGCGGCGTTGTTGGACACCAAAAAGTGTATCCAGAGAACGTATTGGAGCTTATCCTTGGTCGGTGTAATGAATAGAATGCCTGCACCAGCACCATTGATGTTGAGGGCGCCGTCGAAGTACATCACCCAGTGCTCAAGGCAAGTGGAGGTGATGGGCTCTTGGATCTCGGTCCACTCAGCGATGAAATCAGCGAGCGCCTATGACTTGATGGTAGGCCTGCTTCTGAATTCGATGGAGTAAGTGCCAAGCTCAAAAGCCCACTTGATGATGCGGCCGTTGGCCTCTTTGTTGCGGAGAATGTCCCCCAGAGGGAACTTGGTGACCATAGCGATTATGTAATACTCGAAGTAGTGGCGAAGCCTACGTGACGTAATCAGAATGGTGTGTAGCAGCTTTTGGACCTAAGGATACCAAGTCTTGGGCTCATTAAGGACCTCGCTAATGAAGTATACTAAATGTTTCACCTTATAGGCGTGCCCAGCCTCCTTGCGTTCGATGACGATCGCTATGCTAATGATGCGAGAAGTGGCAACAATGTAGATCAAGAGAGTTTCATCTGGCCATGGCACCGTCATGATCAAAGGCTTTGTTAGGAACAACTTGAGCTACTCGAAAGGTGTGTCTACCTCCTCCGACTAGGAAAAGCGCTCGAAGGCCTTGAGGAGTTTGAAGAACGATAGTCCCTTTTCATTGAGGCGCGACATGAAGTGGCTTAAAGCAGCCATGTAGCCTATAAGCTTCTGTATATCCTTGGTGCATGTTGGCCATTTCATGTTGGTGATGGCGGAGACCTTGTCGGGGTTGGGTTCGATGTGATGGGCACTGATGATGTAGCCCAGCAGTATACCGGATGGAACTCCAAAGATGCACTATGAAGGGTTCAGCTTCCATTGGTACCTTTTTAGGTTAGCGAATGTTTCCTCGAGGTCGGTGATAAGATTGTTAGCGGTCTTAGACTTGACGACCACATCGTTGATGTAAGCTTCGACGTTGTGGCCGATCTGTTGATCAAGGCACATCTAGATGGCCCTTTGATAGGTCGCCCCAGCATTCTTGAGCCTGAAGGACTTGGTGGTGTAGTAGTATGCACTGAAGGACGTGATGAAAGACATCTTGATTTGGTCTTCTTCCTTGAGGGACATCTGGTGATAGCCAGAGGAACAGTCAAGGAAGGAGAGCAGTTCGCAGCTAGCGGTGGAGTCTACAACCTCATCTATCCGAGGCAGACCGAAGGGGTCTTTAGGGCAGTGTTTGTTAAGATTAGTGTAATCAACACACATTCTCCATTCTTTATTATTTTTTTGAACGAGAATAGGGTTTGCTAACCACTCAGGATGATACACTTCTTTTATGAATCTAGAAGCTAGGAGCTATTTTATTTCTACCCTAATAGCCTCCTTCTTGTCTGGCACGAATCATCGGAGTTTCTGCTTGATCGGTTTGGCGGTTGGCGAGACATTCAAGGAGTGCTCGATCTTCTCCCATGGTACCCCTAGCATGTCTATAGGTTTCTAATCAAATACGTCGATGTTGGCATGTAGGAAGGAGACGAGCGCGCTTTCCTATTTGGGGTCGAGGTGAGCCCCAATCTTCATGATCTTGGAGGGGTCGTCGAGGCCGAGGCTGATCTCCTTGGTTTCCTTGGACTTGGCAGAGGCGTGAGGAGGCTCCAACGATGGGATCTCTAGGTCATCGATGGGCACTATCTTGGCGTCGGTGACCACACTGTCCATCTAGATGGAGAGGTCGGTGGCTTCGGCGAGGGTGAGACTCTCTGTCTTGTAGGCGTAGGCGATGGAGAGGTTGGCCCGCAAGGCCAGGACTCCTACAGGTGAAGGCATCTTTAGCATAGATAAGCATAGTGCAGTATAGCCATGAACTTGGCCAGAGCTGGCCGACCAAGTATGGCATGATAGGCGGTGTTGAAGTTAGCGACATAGAAGTTGATGTGATTGACACGGTAGTTGCTTGTTGTGCTGAACTACACAGGTAGGGTGATCTCTCCAAGAGGTTTGGAAGCCCTACTAGGTACCACACCCCAGAAGGAGGAGTCTAAGGGTGTGAGATATGTTATCCCAAGGCCCAACTCCTTTAGGGATCCGGCGAAGAGGAGATTTAGAGTGCTCCCACCATCGACGAGCACTTTTCTAAAAAGCACTTTCTGGATGGTTGCGTCGAGGACGAGGGGGAAACACCCTGTGTAGGGGATGTCCACCAATTGGTTGGCCTTGCTAAAGGTGATGGGGACCTCGGACCAAGGGCGATAGCTAGGGTTGGCAGCGGCGTCTTCCATAGTGATGGCGAGCACCCATAGGGCGGCGAGCTTCTGTTCTCTTCTGCTCTCAGTGGAGGCGAGGCCCCCAAAGATGGTGGTGACCACCTTGTCGTGATCTTGGAAGACATTGTTATTGCCCCCAGGTGGTCGGCGGCCTCCGGCTCCGTCATTGGTGTCGTTGTCTGGCCTTTTGTCCTAGAACTCCTTAGCCAAGCCAAGGCAGTCCTTCATCTTATGCTTGGCATTCTTGTGAAGAGGGCACGGGCCATCGAGGATCTTATTGTACTACTCATCATAGTTGTGCTTGGTGCGAGGTTCATTAACGGCGGTGATGATGTGGTCTGGCCAGCGATGGCAATTTTGACTAGACTTGGATCCTTCTGGCCGATCACGGCCGCTGTCCCGATGGTGACTGTGGTCATCATAGCGGCGGTCATTGTGGTGTCGATCGTCGGGGCAGTCGTCGCTACGGCGAGTTGGGTGATGAGTGCCCGCATCCTCATTGAAGCACACCTCAGCTTCCTTGGCGTTAGCGTACTGGTTGGCGGTCATAATCATCTCGCCAATCCCTGTGGGCGACTTGCAGTTGAAGTTGGAGCGAAGCTCACGGTGATGGAGTCCTCGGATGAAGGCGGTGATGACCTCAGCTTCCGTGATGTTGGGAATAGAATTCCTCATCTCGAAAAAGCGTTAGATGTAGCTATGGTGGAGCTCCGATGGCTTCTGGTACGTGCCTGGCCAAGTACACATAGCCATATAGTTGTCGGTGAAAACTTTTTTCAGCTCTTCCTAGGATCCAATGGAGTCCGAGGCAAGGCTTGTGAACCAGTTCATGGCGGTTGGCATGAGCATGATGGGAAGATAGTTCGCCATGACACTGGTGTCTCCTTCGGTGGCGCGGACAGCAGTGGTGTAGGCCTATAGCCACTATGTTGGGTTCATCCTTCCCTCGTAGGGCTCAACCCCAGTGATTTTGAAACCACAGGGCCACTGAAGTGTTTGGAGTGCCCTCGTGAAAGCTGGGGCCCTTCGGGGTTGTTGGTGCCATCATCTGTAGCATTGCCAGTGTTGAGCGGCTCAAGAGCTGAGTCTGGGTTACCATACTCTTGCTCGTACTCTTGGAGGTGGCGTATTTCTTCTTCATGGCGACCAAAGCAGCGTTCATCGATACGTCGTCGCGCATCTTGAAGATTGTTGAGGTGCACTCGGACGTCCTGGTTGACCTCCTGGTTGTGTTGGCGGTGATGTTTAATGCGGTTGCCCCTAGCTCTACCCTGGAGGGGTTGCCTATCATCGCGGTGCTGGTCGGTGAAGCGACTTGGGCAGCAATCGAATATTGGCACGGCTGATCGGTGAATCAAGCTTGTGGAGTACGAAGGTCTCTGATCCTGGCGGATCTCATTGACTTGGCAGTTTGCCGCTTTAAGCATGGTGGTGACCTTGGCGACCTCCGGTGTCTGCAAGAGCTAGGCGAGCTTGTTGGCGGCCATGGCTAGGTTGGTGCTTGGGGTCTTGTAGATGTCGTGGCCGTTAACACGAACAAACTCATCGTCGAGGTTGCGTTGGAGTTGGCGTGGCCTTCCTTATGAATCAAGCTGCTGCTCGGCCATTGCAAGGGCAGCCTCGTTTGATCGACGCTGTGCATGGTTGATGTTCTGGTTCTTATGAGCGGCGCATTCCTCCTCGGTTTTGCCATTCTGAGGGGGGCTATCGACACTGACGTTGAAGATTGCGCTGCCACAGAAAGGAGAGAGAGGAAGTAGTTCGGTGGTGGTTTCAGTGACGGTCTCCATAGAGCCCTAGGACTCAGAGTCTGGATTCTCCTCCAGGATGGTTTGGAGGGATGCTCCGGGGCATCAACCGACGTGTAGCATGTTGATAGCCGGTGGAGGCTGGTTGGCGATCTAGTCGGCGAGAGGATGGACATCTCCAACCTAGTCGGTGAATTTGCCCCTTAGGGCATCTTGGTAGGTGGTGGCGACATTGGTGAACCCAAAGGGTAGGGCCATAACCCTAGGAGTTTCTCAAGTAGCCTCTGATAGATCTAGATCGAAGGGTGATCAGCGCTGAACGAGAGTGTCTAGAGCCGATTCGGCGATGGAGAGGTAATCGGTGAGATTTTAACCAATCTAATCGATGGATGCGATCAGATCGTCATTGTTGATATGCCTCCTCTGGTAGCAAGGAAGCGGGCAGTGAGTTGTCGATGAAGGCAACCTCGGAGGTGGTTCCGAGATCGAATCTGTAATCATAGTTGTTGGGGTGATCGGCGCAGAATCGATCTGCACCGGCTCAATGAGCTCTCTGACTCTGTCAGCGTTGATGACCCACGAGATCGATCTAACCGTGAAGATCTGGCTGGGCTACAGGAGGGACAAAGAGCATGTGGAATGTACCATATTGTTTGATATAGAAATAACACGCACATCCCTACCTAGCACGCCAACTGTCGACAAAATATCATCAGTAGTCCTCCGAGGGGTATTCCACGAAGGTAGATTGATCGGTAGAGAGGCGTGTAAGCAAGAACAAGAAGGCAACAGACACACATGAGTTAGATAGGCTCAGGTCATCAGTGTGACATAATACCCTACTCCTATGGTTTGTTGGTTTGTATTGGCTATCGTATGATATTGCGTGAGTTTGGAGGGAGGGTCCCTGCCCGCCTTATATAGTCTGGGGGTAGGGTTACGAGTCGGTTAGATCTGAGAGATAACTAGAAAGTAATAACAGATTACTGGAATTATGGGATCATACGTATCGTAACAGATCTCGTAGTATCTTTAGGATATCTTCCCGGTATCTTACGGGAGGCGTCGAGTAGAGTCACGCCCCGCAAGGCTTCATCTTGTGGGCTAGGCCACCCCTAGGGGCACAACCCATGTGGTCTGCCGTGGGTATCCGGGGCATACCCCCTATGGGGTTTGACTTCAAAACTTTCTGTATAGGCAATAGAGAATATAGATTGATTCATGTGTAATTTTGGTAAATTTTTGGATTCGTTTGATAATTTTAATTTATTAAGTGCAATTATAGAATTTTAATTGATATAAATTGAATTTGAGCTATAACTACATGAAATAATAAGTTTTTTTGCTCTTCTGACCTTGAAACTTTTTCTACTCTCCACATACAACATGTGGTACTCCATGTTACGATTTGGTATATTTCTAGATTTGTTTGCTATATTTAATTAATTTATTGCATTTCAAGGAATTTTTTGGTATAAGTCAAATTTGAACTGCAAGTGATTCAAATAATAGAATAAAATGAGTAGGAAAATGATATTCATGTTATTGAGTTCAGTGTGAGGCCTTACCCGGGAAATGAAAAGAAATTTTGAACATCTTGTTCAGGAAACACGACAACGAACGTGTGGCCGAATGATTTTTAAATTCTAAAAAAAGCAAACGATGTTTGAAAATCATGAGATTTGTTAAGATCTCATGATATCATATGTGAAGGCCATGGTAAAAAAATGAGAAGGTTTCGCACAATCTGTCATGTACGATGTTTACAAACCGAAGTCTCTTAGAAGAAGAATCGTAGCGTTGAGAAGGATTCGGTAGGATTTGGAGTCAAAGTGACGGTCGAATTAGGGTTTGACTTCAAAACTTTTTATATAGGCAATAGATAATATAGATTGATTGATGTGTAATTTTGGTAATTTTTAGGATCCGTTTGATAATTTTAATTAATTAAGTGCAATTATAGAATTTTAATTGATATAAATTGAATTTGAGCTATAACTGCATGAAATAATAAGTTTTTTTTTCTCTTCTGACCTTGAAACTTTTTCTACTCCCCACATACAACATGTGGTACTCCATGTTAGGATTTGGTATATTTCTGGATCTATTTGCTATATTTAATTAATTTATTGCATTTCAAGGAATTTTTTGGTATAAGTTAAATTTGAACTGCAAGTGATTCAAATAATAGAATAAAATGAGTACGAAAATGATATTCATGTTATTGAGTCCAGTGTGAGGCCTTACCCAGGAAATGAAAAGAAATTTCGAACATCTTGTTTTGGAAACACGACCACGAACGTGTGGCCGAATGATTTTTAAATTCTAAAAAAAGCAAACGAAGTATGAAAATCATGAGATTTGTCAAGATCTCATGATATCATACATGGAGGCTGTGGTAAAAAATTAAGAAGGTTTTGCACAGTCGGTCATGTACGATGTTTACAAACCAAAGCATCTTAGAAGAAGAATCATAGCGTTGAGAAGGATTCGTTAAGATTTGAACTCAAAGTGACGGTCCAATTGGGGTTTGACTTCAAAACTTTTTGTATAGGCAATAGACAACATAGATTGGTTCATATCAAATTTTGGTAATTTTTCAGATCCATTTGATAATTTTAATTTATTAACTGCAATTATAGAATTTTAATTGATATAAATTGAATTTGAGCTATAACTGCATAAAATAATGGAATAATATTCCTAGAAAAATCAAATATGCATTGTTGAGTGAATTTGACTAGGTATTTTCAAAGTACATTGGAACAAATTTAGTAAAACACGTTATGGAAAAGAAGGAGAAGAAATATGCATGAAATATGAAGTTGGTTTGCCGAGTGTCATATAGGGGACACTCGGCAAAGTCCCTCACCCGGCCCCACCATGCATAGTTTCCCAGCGTTTGGAAACTAGAAAAAAACAAAAGGGGTTTGTCGAGTGCCCGTGATGTAGGGTTTATCGAGTGTTAGATCGCGGGCACTCGGTAAACTGTTTTGATTTAGGGTGCGTTGGCCACCCCCGCGCCTCACACACACGCACGCACCAAACACACACAACACACACCACCGCCGTCGCCCCCGGACCTGCCATCGCCGCCGGGCCGCCCCCATCGCCGAGCTCTATCTGTGCAGGGCCCCTCGCTGCCCCCGGACCCTCGGTGGCCGAGGCCTTACCCTGGCGGCCGGCCTCCCCCAGGAGCCGGCGCACTCCGGTGGCCGACATCCTCCCCCGGCGCCCCTGCCCCCCCTCCCCCCCACCAGTGAGCCCCTCCTCCCAGTGCGCCCTCAGCAATTTTGTGTTGATCACTAGCAATGTCAATTGATGCCAGAAACTTGATTGTGTGTGTTGATATTGTTCCTACGAAGTAATAGAAATGTTGCTTATAGCTTGTGCCCTATTTTGCATAGGCATCAAACACAGTAGCAATATTACTAGCAATGTCCAAAATGCTCCTAAACTCAAAGCGTGCAGTGTTACATAATTTGGCATTAGGTAGACAGGTGTAAAATATGGCTGTATTGAACTGAGCTGGATCTGGTAAACAGGTAGTACAGACTAAGTAATGGGTTCAGTCCTAAAATTATGTTTGAATGCAAAGGCAAGTTGCCTATGTTTTAGAACGCGTACATGAGAATTCCAATATGTGATCTCGCAAAGAACAGTAACATTGGGTAATTAAAATGGGAAATTTTGTAACAGATAGGAAAACGTAACTACATAAGTACCTAAATCTGAGAACACACACGAAAGCAAACTGAAATAATGTACAAGGCACAACATGTCAAGGCCAAGCTTTGGGTAAGTCTTTCTTGCACTACATTGCTCAATACATCGTATTGATTGGACATTCTTGAAATAATGACTGGATACATCTTGTCTATATGAAGGATTTCTTTAGATGCAAGGAGGGATATGAGGCCAAGGCAGATGTTGTGGGTGACAAAGCTGCCAAGAAACTCATCAAGGACATGCACTACGAGGCGCACATCCAGGCCAAGATCTAATACCACGTGGAAATTCTTAGAGTGAGGCTCCCTAAAAGTGCGGCAAAAACCATGAGGCTGACCCCGGAACAATACATAAAGGTAAATATAGAACATTAATACTGATTTTTTTAGATTAATTACACTTAATTTCATCTTCTTATATGTCATATACTTGATGACGTAGGTGCCTCCGTGGTGGTGCGCCTACGATCTGCAGTGCTAGGTCCGGATGGTGGACAGGTGGTGCGACCCCTGCGTGGGAGGAGAATCACAACGCTTGTCGGGAGCGGCGTTTGCTGATGCCGGGTGCACCACACCATGAAGGCAACCTCAACCTCTCAGAAAACATGGCTAGATGGGTACACAAATTCATTTCTTTATTCTAACGCTCAACTATGCATAATTTCTAATCATATTGCTTTTTTTGCAGTCGGCGGCACATGGTGGAGAGCCTTGCTCCTAGTTCATGGCATATGCTTTGGGCCATAAGGGCAAGGCGACGGCCAACGTCGCCTACAACCCAGAGAACCCGCCCTCGATGTACAACAATGAGTCTGTCCACATCTTCCTCGATGGATACACATCGATGGCAAGGACGGTCCATGGCCCAGAGTATGATCCGAGCGCCCATGACCTTGATGGAGAAGTGGTCATGAGGGCGGGAGGAGGCAAGAAGCATGGCCGGTTCTGGATTGGCGACGAAACAATCAACATGGCCAGTACTCCCACTCTCCTAGATTCGAGCACGGAGCACGAGTTTCAGCCCGGTGATACCCCCACGGCCGGACTCTACATGGTTCCAAATGAACGCACTCCAGGTTATTTCTGTTTTATTCATCATTCATTGATTTTTACGTACTTTTGCATTACATTGTAATATTGGGATGAAATATTGTAGGCTTAGCTGTAACAAGAAACGAGGTGCTGGGAGGAGCTAGAGGCAAAGATGGAGGTAGAGCGGTAGAGGGCGGAGGCGGAGCGGCAGAGGATGGAGGCAGAGCGACAGAGGATGGAGGCAGAGCGGTTGTAGATGTTTGAATATATGAGGGGTGTTTTTGCTGCAATCGGTCAACCTCCACCACCGATGCCAGTCCCTCCTCAACCAACTCCAAATACTGTTTCAGGCACTATGAGTCACTTTACAACCTTATAATCACCGTTTCTAGTTTATGCAGGATCAATCTTACAAAGATGCTCAGACACTAGAAACTTAGTGACTAATGCTATATGTTTGTTACCAACTAGTACTTAAGCAATCATACTAGAGCACAATGCAACTGAGAAGATATTGCTGATAGTTGCAAGGGTTGTACTAGTTAGGCAGCAGAGAGACCATACATGTTGTTCAATCTTGTCTCACACATGCAATCTCTTCTCCTTTGTGTAGAATCAATCGGCAGCATCGAATGAACCTCATGACCCAGCGTGGTCGCAGTGAAACTCGTGGCCTAAGTGACTACTTGTGATTTTTTTGCATTTGCATTTGTGGATTACCTATGACTACTTGTGACTATTTGTGGTTGTGAATGAACCTACTAGTGATTCTAAAGTTTATTTGCATTTATGTGTTGTCGATATATCTATATGAACTGCATGTGATGCTTATTGTGAACTATGTGTGATGCATGTAATGTTTATTTGAGTGGGGTACGTTATACGTGACCGAACAATAAAAACAGGGAATATATGGTCGCTTTGCCGAGTGTTACACTCGGCAAAGAGGCCTTGCCCGAGTGCCAGGGTAAAACCACTCGGCAAAGCGAACACGTGGCAAATTTCTATGTATTCTGGGACTAAAATGGCTTCTTTGCCGAGTGTCTGCGCTGTGACACTCTGCAAAGAAGCCAACATTTGTATGTTCTGGGCCAGTCTTTGCTGAGTGTCTAGTATTTGACACTCGGCTAAGATGGTAGGTTTGCCGAGTGCCAGGATTTGACACTCGACAAAGAAGCCAACTTTTGTACATTCTGGGCCAGTCTTTGCCGAGTCTCCAGTATTTGACACTCGGCAAAAAAGACAGTTTTCTTGAGTGCCCGAGATTTGACACTCAGCAAAGATGGCAGGTTTGCCGAGTGTTAGGTCTGGGACACTCGGCAAATGAGTCGTGACCATCTCCGCGCCATCGCGTTACTTTTTTTTGCCGAGTGTCGGTTTCAGCTCTCGACAAAGTATTTGCTGAGTGCTCGATAGAAAATACTCAGCAAAGAGACGTTTGTCGACACTGTAGATGTCGTGTGCTGTTTGCCGAGTGTTACACTTGGCAAAGCCTTTGCCGAGTATTTTGTGGGCTTTGCTGAGTGCCTGTGGCACACGACAAAGAAGAAAGAGAAAAAACAAAATGGCTCAAGGCAAAGGTATATTTGATAGGAGCATTTTTGTTTTGGTGATCAAGACACTATAGAGAGTGTGATCATATTTAGGATAGATGGTCGTACTATTAAGAGGAGAGCTCTCATCGGACAACTCAATCATCAAGTGCCACTAGGTGTTGGAATACATGCATTGCATTTAGGCCTAGTGCACAATCAGTGAGAAGTAATTAACATTTGGAAAATGATTGTGAAAATGCTAACACACTTGCATGTGATGGTGGAACACTAGGAGTGTTAGCACTTTGGCAAAGGTGAAGAAAGGAGGCATCGTCAGACTCGGGGTGCTGCCCTAGGGGCACCGCCCCTGTCTATTCGGTGGCACCGCCATCCCTAGGGTGGTGCCCACCTGGCCTCAGGACTTAGCAGCAGAGAAGGGGGTGTCACTGCTGTGACCGACGTACACCGCTATGACCGGTGTACACCGCTGTGACCGGTGTACACCGCCATGGTGAGGGCGGTGCACCATTGGGGGGCTATCCAGTGCCACCGCCCCTTTTATCCAGAGAGCAGGGACAACCGAGGTGGTCACTACCATGGGCACCGTCGCCCTATGTCCGGTGCCTCCGTTGCTTTTTTCCAGAGACTTGGGATTTTGGTGGTTTGGCCTAGGTGGTCACCGCCACCGTCTGTCCGATGATCAATGGCTACTTTCTTAGCTGTTGAAAATTGCCCGTTGGGGCACCGCTTTGGCATGTCCAGTGCCACCACCGCCTATCCGGCGCCCATGCAGAAATTGCTCCAAGGGGTATAACGGCTAGTTTTGTCGGTGGGCTTATAAATAGAGGTGGTGGCCGGCCTTGGCCACTCTCTTGGCACTTCCCACACCGGAGTACACACTTTGGGAGCTGAGCAAATACAATCCACTCACTTGCAAACTTGATTTCATCATTTGAGTGAGATTTGAGAGCCTCTAGTGCATTGCTTAGTGGTCTTATATTTTGTGGCACTAGTTGGGCATTTTGGGCTGGTGGAGATCTTGTTACTTTTAGTTTTTGCCGACACCTAGACGGCCTGGTGATTGGAGGATCGTTGAGCGGCTATTGGTGATTGTTGCCGGCTCCGATCGTGGTGCTTGTGGGGGATTTTTGTGCCTTCCCTGTGGGAGATCACGAAAGACAACTCTAGTGGATTGCGCGTGGCTTGTGGATCCTTATCTTGTGTTAGTTGTGCAGCGTCTGATTGCGGGTTAGGCGTGTGATGCCTATTAGCGCGTGAGCATCTGAGTGAATCGCCACAACGGGGACTAACTTGCCGGTAAGCAAGTGAACATCAGAGGAAAAATCATTGTGTCATCATTGTCTCCTCGGTATTCTTTGGTATTCATTGATTGATCACTTGCCACGGCGGTATATCTCACTTTGTGTATTTACTTTGTGTATTTACTTTGTGTAGAGATTGTGGTAGTTATAGCTAGTTGTGTAGCTTAGCCTCTTAGTTGTAATTAGTTCTTAGGTAGCTCAACTAGTGTAGAGAATAGAGACATAACCATTGAGTGCCTAGTGATCATAATTGACTAGAATTGTTGACAGGTGGTTTGCCTTTTGAGTAGAGCTAGAGAAAGTTGTATTTCTCCATTTAGTTATCTAACAAGTTGCTTTAGTGTCTGTGTAGAAATTTTTATAGGCTATTCATCCTCTAGCTATTTAGAACCTTTCAGAGTGTCTCCTTCTGGTAGTGTACCGTATTGCCGAATATCAAAGAGAGATATATTGTGCTCAGGGGCATGACACGCCACCCGGGGACAATGCCAAGGGAGACTAGGACGCATGCAGCTTCCTTACGTCGAGGTTGTTGAAGGCATCCAGGTAAGGCTTACTTTGGCAGCACGGGTGAATAAACCCAGGGAAAACAACCACGCGCATTGATATTTTTGGACATTTGATTCCCGCCACAATCCCTAAGGAGATATCCAGGTATGGGGGGAGTTTTCCTGTGGTTGTTTGGCATCCCATTGTGAGGACTCACGAGAGCAAGAGTTCAGCCAATGCTGATTGGTTTCTCTGGAGCTGCTTGTCACCATTGAAGAATTGAAAACAATGTCTCAAAAAATCGTAAAAAATCAAGAAAAACAGAAAAAGTTAAATAATATAAGAAATTCACCACAGATCAATGTTAGAACCACAGAACCATGAAAATCTCCAGAATAAGTCTCTATACAAATACATAAATAATATTTCAAATCTGAAATCATGTCTAACTATCATCTAAAATCTAGTGAAAGCCAAGTCATAATAGCATTGATACAGAAGGTTTCCATCCTTTACATCCAATAGATAGACATAACCCAGAGGTTATATGAACTAGTCCATAAACATATATAAAAAATGTAAAGTTCTACTGGGAACTGGCAATGCTTGGGTTCTTGTTGGCACAATGGTTGAAATAATCTATTCAACACACCCCAAATTCAGATAACTGTGCAGTTTTCTCATAGTGCCGTAGTGCGGTTTTTCTTGCAGGGACTTCGTCGAGGCACCTTCACAACTGAGGCTCTCTAAGTCCCTTAAACATGGCAGCCTCAATAGCCCAATGATGAAAGAATGGCATGTCGGAGACAAACAAGACCAGATAAGTCCTTAGCATGTCATATCTGAAAGAAAAATGTCATAATGTAGGGTCATGCCTAGAATATATTAGGCACTCAAGTATCACCTCACTCATCTCAAATCATGCAATGCTTCCACTAAGGATTCTGCAATTTTGCAATGAGATAAATCAGACTTGGTAATTACACCTCTTTGGCTGCATGAATAATGAACTGTATATTTTTGTTTCAAGTGCAGTGAACAAAGCTTCCCATTTTAGATCAATCAGCCGAAAATGACAACAGGATATGACAACAAGGTCTACTCCAACTAGAAATTCACTAGAATAAACATCAATTCATTGTGCCAAAATAAAAAAAGATGAAGTAGGACTACTGAACTATACCAGCAGTAACAGGACACCATAAAGGACAACTGTGCTTAGACATTTCAGGTTACCAAAACTTGAGCTCAGAAATTTCAGATTACCATTTCTCTTTCGTATATATATGAAAATATCATGTGTTAATAATCGGTGTAATCGACTCTTTCGTAATTTTGTTTAGACGAAATGCTTCTGAACATTGGACCTATTTCAATTCCACAACTTTTTTAAGCAATGTTCCTACTTCCATCTAACCACCACCCAAGTTTCATTGTCCAATTCCCACAGCAACGCTCAGGGAATACATCTAGTTACATGTACGTATAAGACAGCTATCAGTCATGATAGGATTTGATAACATTCTTAAGCTAGGAGAAACATGTAGATAATAACATAAAACTTCAATGCTGTGGAGGACTGGAGGGGAACCTACTAAATACTGAAACAGGTCTTCAAGGTGCTGTGAGGCATATCCATTTTATCTGAGCAAAGCAAAGATAATGCATTGTTAAGGTTGGTGCCAAACTGATAGCATCCCTGCACAGAGCAGTGCTACCTACACACAAAACTGAAATCCCTCTCCAGCAACAGAGCACTAAGAACTGCGTGGGCTTGTAGAGCGTGGACTTGTAGAGCCCTAAGGAACTTTGCAGATTACCAAATTGGAGGATAAATTTCATCTACAAGCAATATGAGACATAACAGTAGTATAATTAGTACTACAATTCAGTAGCACTACCACTTCACTTCTTGTCAGCTGCATCTATTCTAGCAGTGGCTGGTCAAAACTGAACTGGCGCTTTTATAATCATGCAGTCCAACACAACCATGCACATGACAATGAGAATTTTATAGAGCTGCTGCTATCCTACTATATATTGCACGAGATCCACATCAATCCTCAACTATGAGAGATATACCAGCTCAAAGAATAAACTACATCTAAAAATAAATATGTAGAACATATCATACCACCCAGTCAATTGGTTGTGTTCAAGAATTGCAATATTTAAATGCAGAAAGGAACATACCTTGCAATATTTAAATGCACATTGTAATGGCGACAACACTAGTTCACGAAACCAGAAATCTACGACTCCCTAGGAGCTGGACCTACAGGAACATGATTCAAATTTTTGAGCGAGAGAATTGGTAATCTTGTCACAGAATTGATCCCAGGACAGCAACAAAAAAAACATTGGCTTTAATTTTCAGAAACTCTAATAAGCAGCATCTTGTGTACTAAACCTTGCGATTGCGAGGCACACTATGAAAATTCCGAGCTAACTGACTGACTCAAACATGTGACCATCAGAGTTGAGAGCAGCTGAACTAACTTGGAAGTTGGAACAAGCTTCACAGTCTATTGAGCTAATTAAAGCAGGAGAATTTGCTCTCTGACACATGCTAAATAAACCTCATGCGTGCACAGCATCGCTGATTAAGGCACTGCAGCTTAAATAAATTCAGCATAGCACATCCAAGTCGCAGGCACTGCTGATTAAGGCAGTTCTTTAACAATCAGACAAAACATGGTATTCTCAGTTTGCTACTACAAGCACATCCAATGAGTAAAAGTTACACATCCAAGTCGCAGGAGCTCGATCTAGGGAGGACAAGGAGGAGAGAGGAAGGGCTCACCAGATCTTGGGACGAGGCAAGGCGGCCAAGCGGGGGCAGTCATGGAGCAGTGGTCGAGAACTCGAGATCGAGCTAGCACGGTCGGGTCGGCGGGCGGCGGCGGCACTGGTGAAGGAAAGTGTGCTCGGGAATATAGTAGATTGATTAATGAGTAGAACAGGAGGTGTACAATATATAGGCAAGGATAGCCTAGGGTTTATAATCAATACCCAATCAGGTGGATCCTTGCCTAATAACAAATCAACTACCATATAAGCCCTGGGCGCCTAGGCCCATGCGGCTGGCCCAATAAGCCCTATTCTAACACGCCCCCGTAGTCTGATCGTCAGCCACTGCGCACGTTCAAACTGGACCTGAACTCCGTGAAAACCGAAGAAGGGAGGCCTTTGGTGAAGATGTCCGCATATTGAGATGAAGTCGGGACATGAAGGACACGAAGGTCACCAATTGCAACCCGCTCCCGGACGAAGTGGAGATCAATCTCGATGTGCTTAGTGCGCCGATGCGGAACCGGGTTGGAGGACATGTAGACCGCGCTGTTGTTGTCACAATACACCAATGTAGCGCGGCGTAGAGGGGCGTGGTGCTCCTGGAGGAGCTGGCGCAGCCAGGCGGCCTCGGCGACACCATTAGCCACTGCGCGATACTCAGCTGCAGCACTAGACCTTGAGACGGTGTTCTGACGCTTGGAGGACCAGGAGACGAGATTGTCACCAAGAAACACGGCATAGCCCGAGGTGGACTTGCGTGTATCCGGACAACCAGCCCAATCAGCATCAGTGTAGACCACAAGATCAGTAGATCCAGATAGTTGCAGCGGTAGGCCCAAGTGAAGAGTGCCTCAGACGTAGCGTAGAATCCGTTTGAGGGCCGCAAGATGAGGTTCACGAGGGTCATGCATGTGTAGACAAATCCGCTGAACAGCATATGAGATGTCAGGCCGAGTGAACATCAAGTACTGTAAGGCACCAGCAAGACTGCGAAAGTCAGATGCATCAGCCACAGGTGCACCATCAGCAGCAGCGACCTTTGGATTTGTGTCAACCGGAGTAGAACATGGCTTGCACTCTGCCATCCCAGCTCGATCAAGAATGTCCAGCATGTACTGCCGCTGGGAGAGAAGACCATCGCCACAACGCTGAACATGCATACCTAGAAAGTGATGCAGTTCACCAAGGTCCTTCATAGAAAACTCCTGCTGGAGGGCTGAAATAATCCGTCGAAGAAGACCCGGTGAGGAAGCTGTAAGGACGATGTCATCAACATAAAGCAGCAGATAGTCAGTATCTGAACCACGCCAATAGACAAAGAGTGAAGTATCTGACTTGGCTTCAACAAATCCAAGGGAAACCAAATATGTAGCGAACCGGCTGTACCAAGCACGAGGAGCCTGCTTCAACCCATACAATGACTTGTTGAGCCGACAAACAAAGTCAGGATGGGTGGGATCCTCAAAACCGGATGGCTGTGCGCAGTAGACTATCTCAGTCAAGGTACCGTGCAAAAAAGCATTCTTCACATCAAGCTGGTGAACAGACCATTGACGAGACAAAGCCGACCATTGACGAGACAAAGCCAGTGAGGGCACCGTGCGGACAGTAGCTGGCTTTACCACGGGACTGAACGTCTCAGTGAAGTCCACACCAAGGCGCTAGGTGAATCCACGAAGAACCCAGCGCGCCTTGTACCGTTCGAGAGACCCATCGGCATTTGAACTTGTGCTTGAAAATCCACTTCCCCATTACCACATTAGCTCGAGGGGGCTGGGGCACGAGATTCCAGGTGTGGTTTTTCAACAAGGCAGCATGTTCTTCCATAGCAGCACGCCAACTTGGGGCAGCAAGGGCGCTACGGAAGGTCTTGGGCACGGGGGACAGCGGCGCAGCATGGTAGATAGCTGGGAATCGGTAGGCAAGGATAGCCTGGGGTTTATAATCAATACCCAATCAGCTGGATCCTTGCCTAATAACAAATCAACTACCATATAAGCCCTGAGATCAGGCTCAATAAGCCCTGGGATCAGGCTCAACAAGCCCATATAATCAATACCCATGCGGCTGGCCCAATAAGCCCTATTCTAACAACTGGATCAAGCTCAGGTAGCCGGGCGTCGAGGTGGCGGCGGCGGCCCTAGGATCTACGAGAAACAGTCTGTGAGAAGAGAGGATCAAGAAACCCTAAACCCTAGCGGGAGGCACAGAGATGTAGGCTGAGGAGGGCTCACCATTGGCGTGAGCCGAAGCGACAAGAAGGCGGAGGGGAGGTGGCGACAGGATGCCGGGGCGGCGGCAACGGCCGGATGCCGTAGCGGCGGCCTTGCGACTTGCAGCTCCTGCGTGAGCAAAGGAAGAGCTGCGCGTGCGCGGGAGGTCGCGACTCGCCGAGGGGATGCACGGGGAAACCCTCCCGGCCTCATCGCTCGTGGATTGCTTCCGATGTGGAAAACAAAGGGAAGCGGGCTGCGATCCTCGGGTTGGTCGGCTGCCAAAGAGCACGAAGATTTGGCCCGGGGCTGATTGGCACGAGGCAGATTGGCCCAGGGAAATCTCCAGGTTCCACGCGGGGAAGACTGCTGCCAAAGTAGGCCTAAAGGATGTTGATGCCACTACCCATCCATGAGGATCTTCGTCATCTTCATAGTCTGATGACGGTGCTGACCACCAAGGGAAATCGTCCAAGGGAAAAAGAGGAGAGGAAAAAACCGAAAAAAGTGATATCCACATACGTGCAGGTGCATATCCCTTCCAAAGGACAGTAATTAACTTCTAACAGGACAACAGTTTTTCATCCACTTAACCAAGACACGCAGTAATAACTACTGTAAATAAAACCAGGACCATCCGATCACTGTTGAACACACAAGAACGATACACGTCATCCATTTGAAAACCCGACATCATCAAGCCATTTTCCACCGTTGAAGAGGTGTTTTCAGTTTCAGACTCAAACTGATAGCCACTCTGTTTCAGAATAAGAACCTGACATTCATGCTGGCATGTAGTTAAATTAGTATTTGTATTACTGTTCTGTGCTTCCAGGATAGATCTGGTATTGTCATCTGTGTATCCCAGCATCGGGTTATATCATAATGTCACTCTAAAGAGCATCGTGTAGTTCAGAATACCATAAATGTACCATGACAAAACATTTTGGTTTTACAATGGATGTTATGCTGTTTAGAGCAATCTCTCATAGTGTGCATTATTCAGAGTGATACAATGACACACTGCTGTTCCGAGTGTTATGTTAGAAGTACCCCATACATACATTTTGATGTCCAGTCTTGAGTTTTGAGTTGATTGTAAAGGCAGGACAAAATCTTTTTTTATAAGGACAAAAGGATAAATTCCAAAAGCTCATAATCACAGAACTTAACAGGGTCACACACCAGCGTGTTGCCTATGTATTAAGGGGAAATAGGAGTGAAGTTGACCCCTAGATTTGTAAAGTATATCTTTCTGCATGACACACAAAAAAAAGTACTATACCTTAATTTAATAACTATCCAACTACTAGTATAAGAAGTTTTAGCTAAATATTTAAAACATGTTTTTCTAGAACATAAGCCATGCTGCCAGTGTTTTGCCATTGACATTGTTACACACGGGAACACTCATACTAGAGGGTTGATGACACCAAAAACAACATCGTCATCCCCCTCCTCCTACTAGAGTCTATATAAACTTACTAGGCGACAGTGAACGTGATTAATTAATTCCTCCGGAGTTCATTTCCCACAAAAGATATATATATATATACCCATCATACTTAACACCGCTGATGAAGCCTTGTCAATCCATGGATCTGATAAGCACGTCAAGTACCTGGTTCCTCAGAGCACTTTGGTTCAACGTCATCTGCACCTCCTTAGCCATCTGCTTCTTCATTTTGGCATCCAATTCACGTGCTTTTTCGTCGCTGATAAGTTGGAAGGCCCTCTTGAGCATTGGCCGCAGTGACTCGTCGTCCGTGATCCCCTCAACTGCCAAGGCAAGGCTGGGGTACAGGCCCTGCAGCTCCTCGACCCCTCTGCGCACGCGTGTGCCTGGCCGCGGCGCCGCATTGGTATTGGCACTGGCGTTGGTAGCACGGCTGGCGCCTACTTTCTTGGGGACATTGAGCGGCCGGTCGCCCCAAATCGCCATCGATAGCTCGTACTTGCGCGCCTCATCGCCGCCTGCAGGCACCGGCACGCCCCCGGCGGAGCGCAGGTTCGCGTACTTGATACGGAGCCGCCGCACCTTCTCGTAGATCTCCGTGACGGTGAACTCGGACTTGTCCAGGCCGCAGCCGTCGAGCGCGGCGCGGAGCTGGGACCGGCGCGGCTCTGCGCCGTGGGCCGCGGCGTACGCGGCGAGGCCCTCGAGGATGCGGACTTCGTCCGCCTCCGACCACACCCTCCACGTCGCGACTGCCGGCTTCTTGCGGCCGTCGGCCGCTGGCGCGGAATGCGGAGCGCCCGTCGGCGGCGGCATCGTTGTGGGTTCTCTCCGCGATGCCTGAGCGCCCCTGGGCGGGGAGGGGGGAGGAGCCGAGGAGGTAAAGGGCTAAAGAAGGGTTGGCAGAACAGGAAACGTGTGTAAAATTAATGAACCATCATGCTCATAAATTGAAGGAAAGTAAAATTTTAATATAAAACTAGTAAATGCATCTCCCAGAGTTCTCAGTAAACCCCCCAAACCTAGGATTTTTTAGCGAGAATGAAAAAAAAAATCTCCAACTTTTCTTAATCCCACCTCTCGATCTTTCTGCGCTTCGAAAAATAGAATGATCGTGGCCAAACCAAATGTGGAAGGACGTGGGCAGAAATAAAGAGTACGAAAGGGTTCTTGGTGCAAATGTACAAGAGAGAAAAAATATATAAAAGTGGTTATGATAATTTAGAAATAGTATACGATTCTTGATATAAAATTGTCTTATATATTTTAGAAGTAAATTATTAGGAACTATTGGAGATGGTCTTATTTATTCATCCCAATAATTTTTATCGAGTTCAAAAACTCTATAATCTTAACAAAAAATTGTTGGAACTCTTGGAGATGCTCTAATGTCACTTTTGTATTACAACATCAATTATAGTAATAAGAGCATCTCCAAGAGTACCCAATATTTTTATGCAAAAAACATAAAGTTTTACAACTTTCAAAAAAGTATTGGGAGGAATAAAGAAAGCTATATCCAATAGTTCCCAATATTTTTATCCCAAAAACATAGAATTTTTTCTGCGACACTCCTTTTTTCCCTGCGACCCGGTCCTAGGATTTGTGATGTTTTGCATCAGGAACCCTGAATTTGTTTCTATACCCATTTAAACCCTCCCGCCAAATATTTCTCTCTTGTGCTTTTCTCACCTGGAACCTTGTCTTTCCTCCTTTTCCTTTCCCACTCCCTTCTTCTCAAGCTCGCAACAAAGCACACGCGAACGATAGAGAGCTGCCGATCTCGGCCGTGAGGGCCACGTCGGCAGTGAGGGGTGGCGCAAAGGCATGCTAGGGACCGCTCACCCATGAGAGCACTCGGCTTCGCGCGGGGAAGGCCAGCGGTGGCTCCACCGCGTGCGCTAGGGTGGTTGCGGCGATACAGTGGCAGTGTGGTAGTGTAGAGCACTCCCTCACGCCTTCCGGCGTCCTCCACACCACCCTCTCCACGCGTGTCTGCTTGCCACGCTTGCTGCTGGGGCTCCGTGTCGCACCAAGGAGGCCCCTATGTGGGGAAAGAAGGATACGCGAGACCAAGACTCTATAGATCTTTACGTGCAAGGGTTTTTTTCCCAAGTGCCAAAAGATTGGAAGGTGAGTTTGAAAGTTGTTGGAGATGGATTTTTTCATTTTCCCAAAAAACATGGATGGGAAGGATTATTAGCCGCTCGGACCAATGTAGATATAGCAGGGCAGCCGATGCAGCCACGTAGACCTGCCTGTGGGTCAGCTTCAGGAGTCTTCGATCTTGATAGGCCTGGGGGTCACCGAATATGAGCATCGCACATCCGGCGGTTGCATCTCTCCCCTCATCATCATTGGCATCTCCCCGATATCCATCCTACATCTTCCAGAGTGACGCGTAGCCTACAGGCGATGTAGTCTTTGGCGAGGTGGGTCATGGGAAACCATGGTTTCCGATAAGGAATGTTCATGATGGCACAGAGATGTAGGCTGAGGAGGGCTCACCATTGGCGTGAGCCGAAGCGACAAGAAGGCGGAGGGGAGGTGGCGACAGGATGCCGGGGCGGCGGCAACGGCCGGATGCCGTAGCGGCGGCCTTGCGACTTGCAGCTCCTGCGTGAGCAAAGGAAGAGCTGCGCGTGCGCGGGAGGTCGCGACTCGCCGAGGGGATGCACGGGGAAACCCTCCCGGCCTCATCGCTCGTGGATTGCTTCCGATGTGGAAAACAAAGGGAAGCGGGCTGCGATCCTCGGGTTGGTCGGCTGCCAAAGAGCACGAAGATTTGGCCCGGGGCTGATTGGCACGAGGCAGATTGGCCCAGGGAAATCTCCAGGTTCCACGCGGGGAAGACTGCTGCCAAAGTAGGCCTAAAGGATGTTGATGCCACTACCCATCCATGAGGATCTTCGTCATCTTCATAGTCTGATGACGGTGCTGACCACCAAGGGAAATCGTCCAAGGGAAAAAGAGGAGAGGAAAAAACCGAAAAAAGTGATATCCACATACGTGCAGGTGCATATCCCTTCCAAAGGACAGTAATTAACTTCTAACAGGACAACAGTTTTTCATCCACTTAACCAAGACACGCAGTAATAACTACTGTAAATAAAACCAGGACCATCCGATCACTGTTGAACACACAAGAACGATACACGTCATCCATTTGAAAACCCGACATCATCAAGCCATTTTCCACCGTTGAAGAGGTGTTTTCAGTTTCAGACTCAAACTGATAGCCACTCTGTTTCAGAATAAGAACCTGACATTCATGCTGGCATGTAGTTAAATTAGTATTTGTATTACTGTTCTGTGCTTCCAGGATAGATCTGGTATTGTCATCTGTGTATCCCAGCATCGGGTTATATCATAATGTCACTCTAAAGAGCATCGTGTAGTTCAGAATACCATAAATGTACCATGACAAAACATTTTGGTTTTACAATGGATGTTATGCTGTTTAGAGCAATCTCTCATAGTGTGCATTATTCAGAGTGATACAATGACACACTGCTGTTCCGAGTGTTATGTTAGAAGTACCCCATACATACATTTTGATGTCCAGTCTTGAGTTTTGAGTTGATTGTAAAGGCAGGACAAAATCTTTTTTTATAAGGACAAAAGGATAAATTCCAAAAGCTCATAATCACAGAACTTAACAGGGTCACACACCAGCGTGTTGCCTATGTATTAAGGGGAAATAGGAGTGAAGTTGACCCCTAGATTTGTAAAGTATATCTTTCTGCATGACACACAAAAAAAAGTACTATACCTTAATTTAATAACTATCCAACTACTAGTATAAGAAGTTTTAGCTAAATATTTAAAACATGTTTTTCTAGAACATAAGCCATGCTGCCAGTGTTTTGCCATTGACATTGTTACACACGGGAACACTCATACTAGAGGGTTGATGACACCAAAAACAACATCGTCATCCCCCTCCTCCTACTAGAGTCTATATAAACTTACTAGGCGACAGTGAACGTGATTAATTAATTCCTCCGGAGTTCATTTCCCACAAAAGATATATATATATATACCCATCATACTTAACACCGCTGATGAAGCCTTGTCAATCCATGGATCTGATAAGCACGTCAAGTACCTGGTTCCTCAGAGCACTTTGGTTCAACGTCATCTGCACCTCCTTAGCCATCTGCTTCTTCATTTTGGCATCCAATTCACGTGCTTTTTCGTCGCTGATAAGTTGGAAGGCCCTCTTGAGCATTGGCCGCAGTGACTCGTCGTCCGTGATCCCCTCAACTGCCAAGGCAAGGCTGGGGTACAGGCCCTGCAGCTCCTCGACCCCTCTGCGCACGCGTGTGCCTGGCCGCGGCGCCGCATTGGTATTGGCACTGGCGTTGGTAGCACGGCTGGCGCCTACTTTCTTGGGGACATTGAGCGGCCGGTCGCCCCAAATCGCCATCGATAGCTCGTACTTGCGCGCCTCATCGCCGCCTGCAGGCACCGGCACGCCCCCGGCGGAGCGCAGGTTCGCGTACTTGATACGGAGCCGCCGCACCTTCTCGTAGATCTCCGTGACGGTGAACTCGGACTTGTCCAGGCCGCAGCCGTCGAGCGCGGCGCGGAGCTGGGACCGGCGCGGCTCTGCGCCGTGGGCCGCGGCGTACGCGGCGAGGCCCTCGAGGATGCGGACTTCGTCCGCCTCCGACCACACCCTCCACGTCGCGACTGCCGGCTTCTTGCGGCCGTCGGCCGCTGGCGCGGAATGCGGAGCGCCCGTCGGCGGCGGCATCGTTGTGGGTTCTCTCCGCGATGCCTGAGCGCCCCTGGGCGGGGAGGGGGGAGGAGCCGAGGAGGTAAAGGGCTAAAGAAGGGTTGGCAGAACAGGAAACGTGTGTAAAATTAATGAACCATCATGCTCATAAATTGAAGGAAAGTAAAATTTTAATATAAAACTAGTAAATGCATCTCCCAGAGTTCTCAGTAAACCCCCCAAACCTAGGATTTTTTAGCGAGAATGAAAAAAAAAATCTCCAACTTTTCTTAATCCCACCTCTCGATCTTTCTGCGCTTCGAAAAATAGAATGATCGTGGCCAAACCAAATGTGGAAGGACGTGGGCAGAAATAAAGAGTACGAAAGGGTTCTTGGTGCAAATGTACAAGAGAGAAAAAATATATAAAAGTGGTTATGATAATTTAGAAATAGTATACGATTCTTGATATAAAATTGTCTTATATATTTTAGAAGTAAATTATTAGGAACTATTGGAGATGGTCTTATTTATTCATCCCAATAATTTTTATCGAGTTCAAAAACTCTATAATCTTAACAAAAAATTGTTGGAACTCTTGGAGATGCTCTAATGTCACTTTTGTATTACAACATCAATTATAGTAATAAGAGCATCTCCAAGAGTACCCAATATTTTTATGCAAAAAACATAAAGTTTTACAACTTTCAAAAAAGTATTGGGAGGAATAAAGAAAGCTATATCCAATAGTTCCCAATATTTTTATCCCAAAAACATAGAATTTTTTCTGCGACACTCCTTTTTTCCCTGCGACCCGGTCCTAGGATTTGTGATGTTTTGCATCAGGAACCCTGAATTTGTTTCTATACCCATTTAAACCCTCCCGCCAAATATTTCTCTCTTGTGCTTTTCTCACCTGGAACCTTGTCTTTCCTCCTTTTCCTTTCCCACTCCCTTCTTCTCAAGCTCGCAACAAAGCACACGCGAACGATAGAGAGCTGCCGATCTCGGCCGTGAGGGCCACGTCGGCAGTGAGGGGTGGCGCAAAGGCATGCTAGGGACCGCTCACCCATGAGAGCACTCGGCTTCGCGCGGGGAAGGCCAGCGGTGGCTCCACCGCGTGCGCTAGGGTGGTTGCGGCGATACAGTGGCAGTGTGGTAGTGTAGAGCACTCCCTCACGCCTTCCGGCGTCCTCCACACCACCCTCTCCACGCGTGTCTGCTTGCCACGCTTGCTGCTGGGGCTCCGTGTCGCACCAAGGAGGCCCCTATGTGGGGAAAGAAGGATACGCGAGACCAAGACTCTATAGATCTTTACGTGCAAGGGTTTTTTTCCCAAGTGCCAAAAGATTGGAAGGTGAGTTTGAAAGTTGTTGGAGATGGATTTTTTCATTTTCCCAAAAAACATGGATGGGAAGGATTATTAGCCGCTCGGACCAATGTAGATATAGCAGGGCAGCCGATGCAGCCACGTAGACCTGCCTGTGGGTCAGCTTCAGGAGTCTTCGATCTTGATAGGCCTGGGGGTCACCGAATATGAGCATCGCACATCCGGCGGTTGCATCTCTCCCCTCATCATCATTGGCATCTCCCCGATATCCATCCTACATCTTCCAGAGTGACGCGTAGCCTACAGGCGATGTAGTCTTTGGCGAGGTGGGTCATGGGAAACCATGGTTTCCGATAAGGAATGTTCATGATTGTGGCAGAACCTCCTAAATTATAGGACCCACATGCACCTGTCACTGTCCAACGACCTCTGACGACTATGCATATGTTCCTAGTAACTTAAGAAGACTGTCGAGTGTCTCCGTGGAACCCCGAATCATCCACGATTTCCGAGCAGGATCCCATTACAGAGTCATTGTAGTATTACAACAGTTTATTCAAATAGATACATCAGAGTAATATAGCGGAAGTCTTACAATAACTTAGTTTACAAAACATTTATTTCAAACCTTTCAAACTAAGTTCGATTAATATTCCAAACCGTAGTAGTGGAGTGGCATTATAACATAATACAAAACACGCAATAGAACTGCCCTGCCCAAGGGCCACACATTTACTTATCATCATCGGATCGAACAACCGTCATGCAACATGGCCCAAAACAGACCTGCTCATGAGGCTCACCTGCAATAAGGGTCAACGAACCCTGAGTACAAAAGTACTCAACAAGACTTAACCAAAATAAAAATCGATAGAACTCAGGAATGCAGGCTCAGGGATTCAAGGTATGGCTTTAGCAATAATCAAAGTTCTTTTGCGTAAAAGCTCTTTAATGAAATTCTTTATTTTAACATGTAAAACTTTATAAGATCATATACAAAGCTGACACGATCCGTATTGAGATCATGAAACTTCATATCCAACACCTTCTCAAATTTCAGTTATTAAACTACGATGATGAACAGAGAAGTGAGTCTCCATAACCGAGGAGCAACGACGATTCGAACCGATTATAACCCAGCTGGGAATTCCAGACCACACGACATATGCAGGTCCCCGACCTACATATACCAACCTACCCTCAGATCCTCTAAAACAAGAATGGGTCCGCGCCACCCGAGAATACAGTACTCCACCAATCCAGCCCATTGCCACATGGGTACACGCTATTCCCGCCATCTCTCCACTCCCAGTGCGCGAGTAGCCATTCTCGTAATAGAATCACCAAGTTAAGGCTTACCGGAGTATGTGGTTAGTACTACAAAGTCTCACCGCACACAGTTCAACAACGGTACGGACCTTAACCGACTCAGGCGGAAAGAACCCGCTCACAAGACATTACCAGGTCTTGTGGCTCACACACACCGAGTCCGTCCGGTCTAGATTTATTACTCCACATTCCCATATCACATGATAACATAAGTAATCAAAGTTCCATTTAAAACTTGCAGGTGACAGGTAATCACCCGACCTTTATTTATCTAAGCATGACTAAGCATAACTAGCCATATACGAATTAAAACGGTTAACAAGGTAGATAAGGAAAACAAGGTTGGTCATGCATCAATTAGGTTTTCACTTAACTCCTAATCACTTAATGCAGTATATGAAAGCAAAAGCGAAATCAATTTGTAAAACACAAGGTAGGGTTTAAATGCATCCGGGGCTTGCCTTCGTTGACGGAAAAGGTTAGTTCCACAGAAAGATTATGGAGTTAGACTTGACAGCATCACCATTGATGGATGAACCTTCGCCAACACTTGATCAATGCGAGCACCATTGAATGATGACACTCATCCGAAGATTAGTCAACGTGAACCTTCTCACTCACGTATGCACTACACGTAAATAAATAATGCATGCTTTAGCATGATGGATTGTATGACATGATGCATGGAGGTGCATTGGTGAAAGCATAAAAGATTAACTAACTTGAATACAACTTTCCTTCACGGTATAGTTACGAGTCAAAACTAACTAAACCTTTCCAGAATACTAACATCAATTACCAAAGATCATTATCAACTAATGACCCAAGGACATCACTCAATAAAAAATTCAATCAAAACCTAAGTCATTAAGGTTTGCTATTTAACTAACATATGTCTATTTCAGGACTGGAAACAACAGCTTCATGTTTGGATCATAACTAGAGTTATACAAATCCAATAGCCATGCAACAAGACATTCTGGAAAGCTTATGAAATTTTCTACAACTCATCTTTAATCATCTTAGTATGATTCTCAAGTTAACTAAGTCAATTATACCCATTTACAGAAACTGGTCCCCAAATGACAGAGAGCAGCCATTTCTGAAACCCAACTTTAAACAGGCATAACTCACAAACCACAAGGCCAAATACCACCAAATTTTAACAGCAGCTAGATACATGGATTATCTACAACTTTGTTATTAACAAGTTTCTCGAAAAACATCATTATCATGATATAATCCAAACAGTTCCAAAAACTGTCCCAAAACGACAATTGCAAGAAAATAATTATTAACTTATGTTGCAAACACATAATTGGGCAAAACCAACTTTACCAACATTTCACACATGACTAAAGAACACCAGAAAGCATGGTGCTCACCTCTAAATAAATTTTCTTAAAACATTTCTTAATTTATTTAGACATCAAGGTGTATTTATGAACATATACCAAAAATGCACAATAACTTCTACAAAAATTACAGTAGCTCACATATCCTCTCAATAGTCTACTGTACAAATTTCATACCATTTGCATAAGTATAGCTGCCTCTATGAAAAAGACAATTTGCTATTGCAAGAAATCATGTGAGAGCGAGATAAACCAAAAACTCACTCATACTTCATCCAATACTCATGAAATTTTTTACCACACATCAACTATCACATGAGTAGCATGCCACAAAAATTTCACTTCATTTGGAGCCCTAGATTTGCAGTTATGGAAAATAACAAATTCAATTAGCATTACAACCTTACTGCACAAATCTATTTTTGCAGCTAAAACTTTAAACTAAAACATGCCATATTATAGATCTACTGCATAGACAATTTTACAAGGATTCCAAAAAGTCCTCATTTGCTATTATACGAATTTCCTATGAATTACTATGAATTTTCAAAGTTCCAGCCGATTTCAAAGCAAACAGGTCCAAACGGCACTATTTATATGAGTCTGCGGTTCACAGAAAAGCCCCTCACAAATCTCGAATTTGAAGCTGAAGTCCCTGGTCGCGAGGAAGAAAAACAGAGGACGCCGGAGAGCTCGATTTCCGGCCGGCTGACGCTCGTAGGCGGCAATTGGAGGGGTGGTCGAGCGACGGGGTGGCGAGGCGAGCTCGAGGATGACCGCAGCATGGCTAGAGATGGCCTGTGGCCTGCTGGCCGCGCGAGCAGGCAGGACGCCGGCGGCTGCTCCGGCGGCGATGGCACTACGGCGACAGAAAAAGGGGCGCAGGAGGGGCGGCAAATGACGACGAAGGTGGTGGTGCACTCGGTAGAATTGGAGAAGGCTCGGAGGTGGAAGAACGACAGCGGCTAAGGAGGCTCGGCTATGGCGGCCATGGCGGCGAGAAAAGCCGAGGACGCAAAACGGAGAAGAACGGCGACAGCACAAGCTATATATGACGGCCAGGAAGCAAGAGGAAACCACGTAGGAGTCTTCTCCGCGCCAGCACGACGCCGAGGGCGACCACAGTTGCGCCTGGAAGCTGATCGAAGCACGCCGGCGATGAGGTGTCTGCCGTGGGCACTGTTCACCAGAATTACAGATTTGCCACTCGCTTAAAAATCCCAAATTACTCCCAAATTTGTATAACAACTCAAAAATCTCCAAAAATAAAAGTTGTTCAAAATTTAAAGTTCTACAACTTTGCTTTTATAACCAACCCCTAATTCGGTCTACATTTTGAAATGCAAATTTGAATTAAAAAATGGGACATTTAAAGAATCTCGCCTTTTCAAATTACTTCAAATTTCATAAAACAACTTTGAAAACTCCAAAAACCAACTTTGTACAACTCGACAAGCTCTACACTTTTGCTTTTAGGCTCAACCCCAAAATGTGCTTAGATTTTGAATTAGGTTTTCCAGGGTAAACTTTAAATGCTGGAAATTCGGGTTTTCGAAAATCCAATTCAACACAATTGTTTTGAAATTGATTCAACCATACAAGTCAACACATATCATAAAACAATATTCACACCAAGCATTGCAACAAAAATTATTAAACTTTTATTAAGGAAGAATTTGAATTGTTTAATAGATTCCCACATTAAAATTCACAAAGTTTCTTAATCACTATTATTTCATGTAACATATAACACACTTCATAACAACATTTACATGCTATAAATTAAACATGAAATGCATTCATGAGTTGATACATGATGATTATGCATAATGATGACATGATCACCTTTTAAGTACTTTATAACATCAGGGATGTTACAATGATCTGTTCGAACATGTCACGATAAACATATCTCTTGCGGTCATCGGGGATGGCATTTGGGATAACATACTTGAGGGTCACCGATGGTTGACAATGCTTCTAGAGCAAGTGGTCCCGCTGGCCGCTGATGTTCATAGGACGAGGATTGCCTGCTTGGTATGTGGGATTACGAGTTTTGTGTTCCTATCATCACGTGTCAATGACCAGGCTTACATCCTAATCTCTTCCTAGTCGATCATGGATCAGGTTAGGGCAACGCTCAGGTCGGTGGGTGCCTGGCCCTCCGATTGGCTGACGTACCCTTTGCCCCTGTGGGGCGTTGCTAGCGATCGCGCAATGCCAACGCGTGGCTAGCTTTGTGAGTCTCCTAATCTGCAGCCGACACTCGAGTAGTCGAGAACATTTTCTGTCCAGCCCTAGCAGCCGATTGGAGTAACCTAACCGTTCCCTAGGAGTGATCGACCAAGTTTTGGTTGCTCATCGGGTGGGTGATCAGCACCTGAGTCTGCTATATGTTAGAAGATTGCTCGAGTTGCTGGCAAAGATGATTGTTCTCCATCTCGAGCATGTTGTTCTAGCAAAGCAGGCATAGGCGGACTTCACCGCTGATCTCATAAGCAAGGTTTTAAATCTCCGGCTATAGCTACCGCTATAGCCCACTATAGCTATTTAAGAAAGATCAAGCTATTTGTGTCTATGTACAACTTAGCCGCTATAGCCCGCTATATCCCCATTTAGCTCTGCTATAGCTGTTTTTGAGGTCATTCGCTAAAATGTCTTAGCCAGAGATTTAAAACACTGCTCATAAGTAGCATTAGGGATGGTCACGTCACCCGCTAGGAGAGTAGGACAATCGAGTGCAAGCTTCTCGAGTTCTTCCCGAGGTGGCTCAGGGTCTTGCACGCTCATGTAGCACTTGAGTTGCTTTGAGGACTCAACGTCCCTTTCCTTGGGTTTTTCCTCATCCGGGTCTAGGAACTCAAGGAGGAACTAATTGTAGTCGATATCATCGAGATCAACAATGGGCTACTTGTCGCCAACATCCTCCCATTCTTCCAAGACCTTGGTCATCTCTTCATCACCGTGGGTGATCATCCCGATGAATCAGGAGGCGAGATCACAAAGGCTCGTTCGGGAGAATCTAGATCATAGGCATGGTGCTCCTCGATGCGAGGTTCAGGGGGTTCCACTAGGGCTTGTTGAAGCGAGCTTGAATATGTTGCCACCGTGTTCCTTAATCCAATCCTTTTATAGGGGCACCCAACACACTATGGGCCCATAAATCAATGGCACGGCTCCATCTCGACCCTCCATTATGAGCTGACTTTGAAGCATGGTTGATATTGATCCTCAAGGTCGAGAGGATAATCGTCTCGTGGGAGACTAAAAGGTGGGGACATGGGGTCGATCGACCCCACCTATAGGTCAACTGACCACTTTGATCTCCTTTGTCGTCCATCTTTGTCGGTAATGCCTGGACAGTGGATTGGAGCCTAGTTGGGTCTATTTCATTGCGAATAATCTTGATTTGCTAACGTAGTATGGCCCATTTGGTCTGTTTTTTGGATAAATCTACTGCATACAAATGTTCACCAAGACTTATGGAATTTGTTAGTTTTAAACCACTACTCCTATGTTGGTGATTGATTTTAAGGGTAAATGCAGGTTAAACTGATGGTTTATTTTTGCTATAGCGATTATCAACAGCAACATGACTGACTAGACTAGGGTATTACGCTATTCAGCAGCCTGAATCAATAATATAAATCATTGTCTTTCCATTTACCGCCGAGTTCTGCATATACCAAAGCCCATCAATCACCGTTCTGGGTAACCCCATAACATGTTACCCATCATCAAACACCGACACCCTCATGTCAAGTTTGTAGTCACACAGATCGAAAGACACAGTCATCGCAACGATGTTAAGGTGATCTAGCGTTGTATTGATGAGAATGATGACATGTTATATTAGAACCCACAAGTGGCTCAATAACTTTGAAGAAACAAAGAAAGCAGCAAAGGCACCTTTGTATCAGGGGTGTCATGGCAATGGATAGTGTCGTGTTTTGATACTTAGATGCTGAGGCAAGCCTAAGAGGAAACATACCAGCATGGAAGATGTCAACTACCCACCAAGATGTTTGCAATATACGGGGTTAACAAAATAGGAGAGTCCCATGAGCCCATCTTGGTGATTTCCATGTTTAGTAATGCTTGCACAGTGCTAGTCAAGGGCAAGGTGGACTTTAGGATACAAGAATGGAAGAAGGTCCACAGTTTACTTTGGAATTACCTGTGGGAAGAGATTAAGAGGATATTCACATATGCATGGGCACCGATGAAGAGCTCAATAAGTGTTATGCGTTGAGTATCTGTGTGAAATCAGTGCACTAGTTCAGGTGGAAGTTCAACCTGAAGTATGTCAAGAAGGAAGAGATGCCTTTTAAACAATAGTGTATTTATCATAGAGGAAATGTAGGCCCAATTCCTCCAATATTACACTAGTGAACATGCTATGGCCATAGTAAAGTTCTCCTCACTATATCACCATCACTTGGGGCACTTTTTGGCTATACGATGAATATGGAAGTCTCCCAAATGGTTGCCAAAGACCCCCCAAAGGTATTAGAGAACGGGCTCATGGCCCGGTCACCGAAGGTTTCGAGAAGCCTACAAAGACTCGAAGGTAGTCAGATGCTTCGAGAGGACCACGAAGGCTTGAGGGATTCTAGAACTATAACACCCTAGGTGTTAAGCTGACATGTTGCACTTGCATTGCATGAACATAAGCATCATCCATTCATTTCATAATCATGAGCGTGTGCAATGCATTTACTTGTTTATGTTCACTCTCAAGAAATGCTTAATTTATTCATGGGTATGCTTGATGACCATGTTTGATAATACAAGTGAGTGTTGTTTGGTCACCTAACCAACCTAGAACTACTTAGGATAAAAAATGAGCTAGGGTTTATATTGATCTTTTAGCCTAAAAATGCTTTTAAGTGTTAATGATTTAGAAGTAACCTTTTTCATGATGCTAGTTTGACCTGAGTTGATCTGTGTCTTAGATTTCTTGCATGAAGTTGGATCTTAAATAAAAGTTGTAGTTTAGTTTCAGTAGAACAAATCTTGTTTAAGGATCTAGACCTAGTTCAGCCCTGAGGACTACCAAATAGTGGCCCTAAGTCGGAACCCTGTGCTGTTTTAGAGCTCAAAATTTTGGCCAAGTCTAAAGGACTGAATTTTCAGTGTTCAGTTTCATGTTGCCATGTTTAGGAATTTATATCTTGTAAACTAGTTCGATTTGGACCGAGCTCCTTTAATCAAAGTTATAGTACTCATGTAGTTCTACAACACGGTGTAATTGGTTAAGTTTTTCATCACTCAGTTTAGGAGTTAGAGAAGGAGAAAGTTTGGGTTTCAGTCGGTGCCGACCGATTTTTTTGAATCAGCAGGAGCAGCAGCAATGGCCGACCGGCTCTGCACCCGCACGCCACGTGGCTCCCTAGTGTTGGTTCCGCTCGCCACCTCACACCCTCATGCCTTGCCACCTCGCCCGCACTCACGTTTTTGATTGCCAAGCGCTACTCCTTTAGATTCTCTTGCCTCACTTTGCCTCTCGCTCTCTAGCTCACCATGCTGGGGTGGAGGAAAGCTCCCTGTTGCACCGCTTGCTTCTCCCACTACCAGCCATTTGTGTCCCTTCAGCGCTCCTCGTCGCACCTCTAAGCTGCCATAGCCGGCCATGCTTCTAGTCGCCTCTGGCTAGGCTGGTCACCGCATGCCGCCACGCACGTGTAGGCGCTAGCGCCGTCAGCAGCCGAGCTTGGTCCACTGGCCTCCTCTGGTCAGGCCGAGGCCACCCATGGGCGTGCCTTGTTTTCCCCGCCACTCCAACTCCACCGGCGACCGTCCTCTCCATGGGAATCGGTTCTACTCTGTCGATCCCCTGCTCCCTGTGTCGATCTGAGGAAGAAGACGAGCTAAACTCAATTAGAAACTCTTATTAGGTTTCCTGATGCAAGATGTTCAGAGAGAAGGTTTTGTAGTTGTGGGCTTGGCTAGTTAGAGAAAAGTGCAGGATCCCTGATGCAAATGTGTTTATTCTTTCCCTCATGCATATAATATGGCTAAAACTTTGAAAATACATTGTAATTCATAGAAAAATCATAAAATAGTAAATGAAGATGTTTTGGAATCGTTATGAGTATATCTATGCAGTGAAATTATATATGGCATGGTTTAGTAGAAAGTTTTACTGTAGATTTATATCTAGGCTTGTTTAGGGTTTTCTATGTTTAATTTATATCTGTAGATTCTGTGCTTCAATTGATGTGATATTTTTATGGTAGGATTCTCATGTAATGTTTGATCTATGATAAAAATTTGAGCTTCCTTGGGTGCAGTATGACTGAGTTATTGATTTACCAGGTTTATGCTTGTTAAATAGTTTATAAATAAAATACATGTGTAAAAATAGAAAATGTGGTTCCACTGGCTTTATATGTTGTTGCAGCCTGGGAAACCTTAATATGGACATGTGGTTACCAGAAATGTTGATCTATAGATTTATCTTGCTCTGACATGTCTAATTATAATTAAAAACTTGGTTTTGTTGTAATAATTAATCTACTAAACCTGAGCATGTAAGATTTGTATAGTAGTCATGTTTTGATAACATCTTTCACTCATAAAAATCTCAGCTTTAAACTCTGTTTGCAACATCACCTACTTTTAATATATATGTTTTTATATATAAAGGATTAGTGAATGCTTAATAGTGAATAAGCTTTTGGATGTCTCTTGTGGTGCTTCTAATAGTTGTGTTGAGTGATATGTTCTTGGAGAGTGTTGGTTTTGTTTAAGCTTTTTAAATAGCTTATGTGTATGCTCTGATGCTAATATAATAACTAATAATTATATTGTTTATGCAAGTCGATAACATTTGCTTTAGCTTTACTTTGGATGACATGATCGTTGTGTGAATGTTGAGGATGTTTGTGTGTGGGAAGACTAGCCCCTAAATCACCTTGGGACAGGTTACCTTTCTTTATGTGTTGCTCATGTTTGCTACTTGGTAAACAAGTGTCCAGTAAATGGAAATGAGAGATAAGCATCACTTTTGTGATCTCCATGCTTAGAGATCTGTTGAGTGTACTTTTCATGATCTAGGACTAAGTCTAATTAGCTATTAGATATGTTAATACTAATTTGTGACGTATGTAATTAGTTGTAAATGTAAGATTTTGTAGTGAATCAAGTGGAGAACATGGTTACACATGTGTGCTGAAATGGCTGCTATACCTATTTCTGTTGTGCTGGTAATTTCATGGTGATAATGATATTTTCTTTAAATAAGGTTAATACAAAAGTTATAGATAACTCCCCCATCTTAGTTGTCCTAAAATTTCGTGATTTTAGGACAAAAGGTCCGGGCGTTATAGATTTTACAAATACCTTATCAGGTTTTGTCTATGTTCTGAACAGTGCTACAATATTAAGTCTTTTTGACCATGATATCTGTAGAATCATCTATTGGTGATAATAAAATAGTTGTTGTACTTTTAATAAGGCTTTTCATAAAGTTAAGAAGCATGTTTGTTAGATGTCTATAACTCCAGGTATAGTTGTTTAAAGTTTAATGTCAGATTCTGTCCAAGTCTGGACAGAATTGCTTCTTTGTAATGTTTGGCTTAGTTAACTGTGAAGTTAGCTCTGGAGGATAATACAAAAGTTATAGAAAATTTCTTAAGCTCTCTAGAAATTCCAAGATGACCCTTGTTGGATATCTAGAACTCCAGTTATGAGTAAAAGACGTAGCTGTTATGCTGCTGTCCAGATTCTGAGCATGTGCTTAAGTTGATTGCTATAACTTTCTCTTGTTTTGGTTAAATATGTTTAGTTAATTCTTGATTGATGAATGCTTGCAATAGCTGAAACTTAAGTTGATTTATGTACCATGCTTGATGCGCTTGCTATATCTCAATAATAGATTGTGTGATGTTTAGTTAAACAACTTTAGGTGTTTATGCCTTCTCGTGTAACCTTGTGCTTATCTTGAATGCTTTTATGTGATGCATCTCATATTGCCATTATTCACATTCATACATCTGCATTGTGCATCTCATCTAGGTAAGCTAGATGAACCATGTGAAGGATGGAAGGATGTAATATTGGAGACAAACCCGAAGATGGTGTTTGGTGGATCTATGCCGAAGATGGAAGGACTAAGCAAGTGAGAAGATAGGAGATGCTCGCTAAGCGAGTCTCATATAACAAACATTGACCTAGTATTGGACCCCAGACAAGCCCTGGAGCATTCTAAGCCTCCTACCCTCTCTCTTTACAAATGCACTTGAGTATAACTTTTTGTATGATGCATTAGGTTGATAGGAGTTGGATGAAACCGTTGATGCATATTCCCTACCTTATCCACTATATATAAATACATGTTCCCTTACTACTATGAGTAGGTCGTTCTATGCTTAGCCATGCTTAGAACAGTAGAAGTTGGGTGATTTCCTAGTCACCTACGAGATATTGGTGGATACTCGGTCACGGTTGGCTATATTTGCTAGCGTGGAAATAACCAAGTGATGATTATATAAATGGAGACCGGGCGGGATCTTATATGCAATTGGTGATGATTGGCTATGTTGATCCCATCTATGTCATTTAAGGACTATACCATTGTTGGAACTTCTATCAAGATTGAACATAGCCTTTCACTTAGTTGTCCAGATAAGTCGTTCCTGACCGCGAAGCCGAGTAGCTCAACTTCAGGCTGGAAATTTGAGATGTATGGCGCGCACACTGAAGGGGAGGATGTATGTGTGGGGACATGGATAGGACCTCCTAGACCATTGTCTGAACATCCTGGCTTCTGGTTGGTCCCTAAGTGTGCGGCTCAGCTCAAACCCACGACTAGTTCCCGAATTATACCAAAGGTTACCTAAGGTTGTCTTCGCGCGGTATGACTAGGTTTGTGTTATGGATTTCTACCCAGCCTGGTTGCAATTGATTCGAATCGCCATCTCTCTCGGATGGTGAGAAACTCGACTAGCTTCAGCATTGTAGTAATACTGATGGAACATGTTGATTATGTTGATTATTATGATAAACTGGATATGGTTATTAGTGTGATGCTTATATATGATAATCAAGTGATTGCTATAGAATAGGTGCAAATATAGCTATAATAAGCTTCACTAAATTTGATGCTAAAATATTGAAAGTAAGGACTTATGATAGTAATGCACTTTTGCAAAGTTATGCTATCCAACCAACTCCACAAAATAAGCCTTGCATATCCTTGAGAGTCATTTTATTTCTCTCCTGTTGGGTAAGTCTAGCTGAGTACATTCTAGTACTTCAGGGTTTGATCGCACCATGTTGCAGGTGAAATTCTTGGCCTGCTGAAGATAGTGGCTAAGTGCCGGTGGGCTTGGCTATTCCGTATTTAATTCTCATCTATATGCTTTTGTTGGAGGATGTCATTTAAGCTAGCAATGTATTTCAACTTATGATATTGTAAGCATTTCAAAGCTATGTTGATTTCTCTAATCAGATTTGAACTCAGTATGTATTATTTATTTGTGAACTCAATTGTAATATTAATTTCCACTGCAAACTCCATGGATGTGTTGTGTATTTGCTTAATTATGTGATCTTGGTTGTGATATGGATTTACCGATCTCCTTTATGACACTTGGTGGACTACCAGGTTTATATAAGTAAAAGTATGTGCATGCCTACGTGTTAGCAGGGGCAGCCGTACTTGATCTTGTATAAATTAGGCGGTTCTATCACAAGAACCTTTGAGAACTCCATTGGAGCCTGAAGATGCTGACTCCTATGGTGAATGCTTGACAAGTATTTAGGGGTGGGGGGCCACGATGACAAGCGGAATGACAGATGGCTTGAATGCCCATGTAGTAAGGCAGTTTGCCAAGGAAATGTCTCATTGTAACCCTATGCGTGTATGAGAAAGAATTTTGAAAATATTTTGTAGTAGGTAGAGGGCATATTCCCATGACCCAAAATGGGTCCCCATTCTGTATAAAAGACAGACAATTGTTACAGGTGATCATGAGAGAAATAAATTCACCCACCAACTTCTTTGCCTCCTTTCACATGCTCATCACACCATTGTGAAGGTCGGACCTTTGGGTTTGCCTTTACAACAACATTTATATTCCTGTAACCAACCATAGCAGTTAATCTTATCTTCCACCCTAATTTATGTTTTTTAGCCTTGGTCACATATTTCTTCTTAACATACTTTTAAAATCTACCATAAAAAATTGGGCCAATCAGATGGCTCCAAGATGCACTATAGTTTCTCAAGGTTAATCAAATCAATTATGTGACAAACATATTGTTGGCGGTCACTAACGATCAAATCCGACCACCAATTACTATCCAAAACAAGAGAAATTAAGCAAACTTATACACAAATGCTTTTACTTTGACATAATACCACTTGTATTGGAAGAAATATGTTTTGTAGGACTCATATTCGAATACAAGTGGAAAACCAAGCAAAAGGCGCAATCAGGCAAAGCGTAAAGTAGATTCACGCAACCACATATCAAAGGAGAAGAAAGCCCACCTACACAGCCAAACTTGGGCCAAGCACCGACTGTGGAAGGGGCCTAGGCCCACCCAGTAACCTACCACACAAAGGCAGTCACGAGGTAGGCCCACTAGTGGTGCGGCTAGTGCTGGCCACACCCCAGAGGCTATCATCTGGGCCCGACTTCCACCGACTGATGCATGGCGGCATGCTATGGTGGTTCAGCATGGTTTCCTATTTTATCTACGCCAAACCAACAATGTTGTAGTATAAATGTAGGGGTGGAGCTCTCTTTTCAACACACACATCATTTGGAGCTACACACCTCACCTCTCTACTTGTACTCTCTCTTAGTTTTAGTAGTAGTTGTGAGCTAGCAAGAGCTATCAAGGAGGCACCCGCAACACACCTATGGACGCATACACCCAAGCCTAAGCCTCTTGCACAGCCATCAGAGCCTGCCATGACATTATTTCCCCATTGGGATGCCGCACCGAGCCTGCGTGGCATCGAGCCATCTTGGCTCCTTGGAAGAAGAGTGACATCTTGGTATGAATACTATAAAGAGTTCTTCCATAGTCATGCTCTCATCCTTACAATATAGCAATGCATATGAACTAGACTATAGTTCTCATGTTATAATCATGATATATGAACTAGCATATAGTTTGTATGTTATGATCTTGACATGTATAACTTTATGCTTAATCATTCATATGACTTATATGAGTAGAATTAGAGCTAAGTTGAGGTGGCGGTTCATCGTGCCTTCGGGTGTGCCTAAGTTCTTTACCTGTCGATCCATAGGGTCAAGGACCTAGGGGAATTTAGGTAGTTTCTGTGTACGCAAGCATGGTGCTTGGGTATGGAGAAATAGGTGAATACATTTCCTACTCTTCGGTTGAGGGGTAGATGGTTGGTGGTGATAGCCCTATCGGTCCCTTGTAATCCCTCAAGTTTGGGTAGGGTGTAGGGGTCTAAATTGTCACATAAGGTTGCTGGCAGACCAGTACTTGGTGGCCTCCTGACCTATCTTGCACTTAGTTCTAGCTCTAACCATATAATTTGTATGATCATCAATTGTTCTTTGCACAAATATATTAGAACATGCCTGCTCCACTTAGGATCATTCTTTTATTCTTTATTTTCCTTTTATCTTTGAGGTTGGTCCAGATGTGTGTCCACTATCCTTAAAATACCCTTTTTTGCCCCTGTCATGAACTACTGGTTTACTAATGCAAGTATGTAATCCTGTTCATGCTCATGCTAGACTCTTATACCTTGCCCTCCTTTGGGAAAATATAAATAACGATACCCTGAATACTTCCAGGTGAAATGCTACAACGATAGATCCATGCGCTTGTGGATATTTTCTGTAATCATTAAGAACTATCATAGTTGGTGTTTCTTGGCAGTGTTGCTAAGGTTAACTCAATCTTAGTGATGGTGCTAAAAAATACTAACAGACATTTCTGGTGTCGTTGCCGAGGATGGACTTAAAACCTCCACACTTGGTGATTGCGCTAAGAAATGCCAACACATATTCAATAAGAGTCATATCAGTGTAATATTATTCTTCATCAGTGCTAGGTGTAGCCCATCTAAGGTTACAAATTTTTGTAATGAGAAGGCATGCACCCCAGTAGAGAACTACTAAGAAAAATGCTATGAAATAAGTGTAAAGGTGCTTGTGGACAATGGATAACTTATTTCTCGTGATCTCATCGTCATTGTCGATGTCTACAAACACATCATCAAAGGTAATATAATCGTTGTCTTCTAGGGCTCCACTTGAGTCACCACTGTCATCGTTCATAGTAGAATGATTGTTGTATCCAGTGCCATGGTCTAGGCTTGTTCTGGATGAAGTACCACCCTTCTCTTAATTTGTTAAATGACCAAATTGTGAAGCCTTTGATAAAGCCCACCTAACCAAGTGTGATCTGACTTCATCTAGTTGAAAGCATACTCTCTCATTCTTAATGTGAGAATGTAGACAATATAGTACCTTCAGCTTCTTCCTCATAGCATGCTTCTAGGCTATTTCAGTGAACTTAGATACTTCTTCTATGAAATATGGGGCCAGCCTTTATAGCTTGTAGATTTATTGCCATATTTAGCTTCAAGAGAAAAATAATACATGCTTCAACAAAAAACACTCTAATAAAAAAAAATAAAAGCACTCTAATACGAAGTCAGAGAGGCTAAAAGAATAAAACCATTAATATAAGATGTGGATTTAACCTTGAGATTCCAATGGTTATCATATTGCCTTATCGATTCAAAACATAAACTTGACACCATTTTGTTTTTTATGCATTGACTGTAACAGAACCATCCAATTTATAAGAGCACAAGTACAAAAGCGATCACCGGAGTGATCAAGCCGTCATACTTGAACCCATATAAACCCGATAGTCAACTGAAACCACGAAGGATTTCAAACCAACTTGCATACAACCAAGATCATAGTAATTCAACATAACAAGCCACATGTTACATCCATTTCACAAGTAGTTCACGAGTACCTCATACATTAGAGTTCACATAGTTATTACAAAACGAGTTCACAAATAGCGGAAGCAAAGTAGTTTGAGACCATCACACACACTTAGTTCAAATACAAACCAGTTCCATAGTCATGTCCAGCAAAAGCAACATGATAAGATAACATAGATGATCATGCCCATGATCTAGTCTTCATCCCCCATAGGGTGGAGACAATACTTGCAGTAGCCGTTATAGAGCACGTCATCTGCAACAAGGGGGGATAAACCCTGAGTATGAGAATATACTCAGCTAGACTTACCAGTCGTAAACCAAAAATAAATGACACCAAGGAGTATGCAAGGCTTTATCAGTGGATCTCGCTTGACAACTATTTTGCATAAAAGTTTTAGTGATATGAGAGCCTAATTAAGTTTTGAGTAAGCAGCAAGTTATCAATATTAACCTGACAACTAGATTAGCACCTATACTAGAGCAAGCAATTGATTAACTCCAAACATTTGTAACCATATCCGGTATAATGTTGTATCATCATCATCATTATAACCATCAAGTTCAATTAAGTTATTCTACGTTACCGCTTCTTAGTCAAGTTCTCATTATCCGGGAGAGACGACGATTCGAATCGATTCCTATCCAGCTGGAGGGGTATTCCTAACACAAACCCAGGCATACCGCGTGAAGGCAGCCTTAGGTCACCTTTGGTACAACTCAAGAATTACGGTTCCGAGCAGCGTCGCACCCTTAGGGAGTCCACTCTGCCAGGTGGTCAATCTCACCTAGGACTTACGCCAATGGCTCCCTACACATCCTTACTACCGCTAGGGTGCGCACTTTCACTTCTCATTCTTTCGGCCTAAGTTGAGCTACTCAGCTTCGTGATTGGAATGAGTTATCCAGCCAACTAAGTGATAGGCATACGTTCAACATGACATGAGGACATATAGCGAATCGGTCCTTAACCGACTCAGACAGGGATAGATACACACCCAAGACCTCCTTGCCTTGTTGCTTCTCTATCGACATCCTGCCCGGTCACAATTCATTATTAACACATGGTTATTTTTCCACGATAGCAAATATAGCCAACCATGACCAGACATCATCCTAGGCTGCAGGTGACAGGAAATCACCTAGCTTTACTGGTCTAAGCATGGCTAAGCTTTGATTCACTCCTAGACCTAAATAGGATTCATGGTACGTATACTAGACAAGGAATAGATATATATGCAACAAGTGTTTGCATCCAATTCCTATCACTCAATGCATCAACAAATAAAGATACTCAAAGTAACCATTTTCAAAACATAGAAAACTTAGAATGCTCCGAAGCTTGCCTTTCAGAAAACATGAAGGTTGGTGATCGGGACACTCAAAAACTTCTTCCTCGTTGGCTCCTTCTTCTGGGACCTACACCTCATGCTCCTAGGCTTGCTGCAGCTCCTCCGGAAGTACTTGCTCGAATTCCAGAAGCGTGACTCCCTCTGGAACACCTATTGCATGCATATGCATAGTATAAGAATCATGCATGCACAAGAGATGGAAGGTGATGATGAAATGTACAGCCATGTATAGATGGACGCATGAAAGACACGATGATAGAAGATTAACATCTATTTTACCGAGTATGTGCATATCTCTTTTAGAAAACAAGAACGGCACACTCACCAAGCTCTAATAACCTAAGATAAAGTCATTCATCTTCATTAAGAGGTTTAGCACCTGCAACTAACAAGTTATTTTAATTAGCCTAGCATCTAACTCACCACATCGACTCATATCAAGCAAACAAGTTAGTCACTGAAATCACAGTTTTCAGGCTTCAAACAACAACTACAAGTTTGATCCATAACTAGAGTTCCACAGGTCCAAATACCATGATTTAAGACTTTCTAGAAAGCTTATGAAATTGTCTACATCTTTTGTTTAATCACCAAAGTCTAATTCAAACTGAAACCATGTCAAACAGACTGATCTTACAAAATTGTCTATGGATTCCAGAGAGCAGACAGTTGGGAGTGCTGACTTCCAACTGATATAACTCTCACACTACTAGGACAGATGCCCTAAAATTTTGACACAAGCTAGATAAACAAGTTCCCTACAACTTTGTTATTGACCAAATTCACAGCAAACATCACCTTCACCAGTTACTTTACTTAACTCTAAAATCTGTCCAGAAAGTCACTATAAATGAATTATAGTGAAAATAATATTTCATTACATACAAGAATAACACCATGAGCACTACCAATGTTACCAACAGTTAACATACATCAAATGAACATAAGAAAACATAGTGGTCATTCCTAAACAAATTATTTTCATGCCTTTATTAATTTATTTAGATAATTAGGTTAAATGATAAACACATATCCAAAGTGTACAAAAAATTCTACAAAACTTACAGTAGCTTATACATGTCCTCGATAGACTATTGTATAAATTTCACATCATTTGAACAAATATAACACCCTACACAAAAATGACAAGCCAGCAGGGCTTAAAATAGCATAAATAGAAAACCCAAGTGAAAAGTGTCAAGCAACAGATTTCATATTTTTCTTAGCATCCTTAAGGTATGAGGACAACCTCCAATAAATTTCATGAGCATTGGATTCATAGATTAATTATTAAAATTCACACAAGGATCACCTAATTATAAAAGGGAAATTAATAACTCAAAAACCATTCGTGCACTGACTCTTAAATTTTTACCACAGCTTCTACTCATCAAGAACAGCTCACCATATAAATTTCATAATTTTAGGAGCACTGTAACTCTAGATATGAGTTAAACAAGTTTCCATTCATTTAAAAACACATTTTAAGTTGCAATTTAATTCTTCTAGAAACTTTACTACAAGTGTTCATGTTATATTTTTTCTAAATACTACACTTCACCAAGATCCAAACAAAATTGGAACCACCCAATTTGGATTCACCAAACTGGAGATATGAATTTTACAATGTTGCATTCAAAAACCAAAATAATGAACTATCTTTCTGGATCTGAGTCACTAACAGCCGGGACCCTCCAGTCAGTCGGGCCCGCATGTCGTCGGCACCAAAATAGGGGAGCGACGCTGCGCAACGCTGCTCGGCCAGAGCTCGCCGGCGGCGAGATTTTCCAGCGACGGCAACCAAACTACGAGCATCCCCACTACATCCCGAACACACCGTGCTAACTACTTGGACCAATGGCCGGAGCTATCAACTACGGCGGCGGCCATGGCGCTATGGCGGTGCGGCTCGACGACGAGACGCCGGAGCTGGCGATGAGGGCTCGATCCAAGGTTTGGCCAAGACTCTATAGACCATGGCTAAGCTAGTGCACATGCTATCTAGGCAAGTGACGGTTGGATGCGAGCTGGCCACAGCGACGGGGCTCGTGTGCGGAATACCGACGAGGCCACGTGCGGCACCAAGACCTTACCGAGCGATTCTAGCTAGCAATGTGGGCACGGTGAGATGGTGGGGTCACGGTGAAGCTGCTGTGGTGGTGGGGAAGTGATGCGGTGCAAGCTACGGCCGGCAATGTCGACGGCGACACGACGGTGGTCTGTTGCGGCTGCTGCGGACGAGCGCTACGGCGAAGGAGAAAGCCAGAGTGAAATGTGAGCGTGGACGGTCACGGTCGAACGCTGGCGCTTGAGTTGGCGCACGACAACCCAACGTGGCCTGACCAAGCACACTGACGGTGATGCGTGGCCTCCACGCGACGCTGGAAATCTAAGCCGGTCGGTACTGTAGCGCGCCATCAGAGCCCGCGATCAGAGCTTGATAGCGATAATTGGCGACGATAAAACTCCTAATACATTGATCATTAGCGAATACAATCTAAACAAAAGTTGTAGCACTACATACCAGCTACAATTTCTATTAAAGAATCATAGTCTAACTCTCAACCAATGCCGAGTAAAATCATGCCAAAGTCAGCTTCACCAAACTGTAAATGCAGTCAATACTTAGAAAATTTTCTAAGTGCTGAATCAGCACCCAAATCTGACTTGTGGGCCATGTTTGGGACTGTTCCACACATTTTCATGACTTGACCTCTAAACAAAGGTTGTTCCATATATAATTTGCTACAACTTTGCTTTAGGTTCCTCAGGCATGCAAATAATCTATGGCACTATTCTAGTTCAGTCAAACAAAAGCACTCAAGAGGAGCACCTAGTCAAACCAAACCCTAGAAGCATAATTAGGCAAAGTCATTAACATGAACATTATTCCATTAGACATCCTAAGTGTAGCTAAGGTATTTTAGTTACCAACATCAATCACTTGCACTCAATCACACATGATCATAAAGCATACATACAATGAAACTTAAAAGAACCATAGCATGTTTCACATGTTTCACAGCAATGTTTCATATAGAAATGCTTATGCATGAATGAATGCTGCTTATGTTATGCAATGCAAGTGCAATTATGCAAGCCTAACACCTAGGGTGTTACAGCCCTCCCCCCTTAAAAACAAATCTCACCCCGAGATTTGAAAAGCGTACCATTTTGAATAAAAGGTAGGGTATACATCCTTCAAATAATCTTCCCGTTCCCACGTTGCATCGCTCTCACTACCCTGGTTACTCCACATAACCTTGTAAAACTTGACCACATGGTTCCGGGTTACTCTCTCACTTGTATCAATAACCCGCACCAGCCTTTCTTCATAGGATAGATCTGATTTCAACTTGATATTTCTAAGTGAAACTCTTTCTTCAGAAACACGGAGACATTTCTTCAATTGAGAGACGTGAAAAACATTGAAGATAGCTCTCATCTCATAAGGTAACTCTATCTTATAAGCTACATTCCCACTCTTCTCTATGATCGGGTATGGGCCTACATACCTAGGTGCAAGCTTCCTCTTTACTCCAAATCGCTGCACACCTTTCATCGGTGATACTTTCAGATAAACGTGATCACCCACTTCAAACTCAATGGGCTTCCTTCTTTTATTCGCGTAGCTTTTCTGCCTAGCTTGAGAAGCTTCCATATGTTTTTGGATAGTACAAACTTGTTGTTCAGCCTCTTTGACGAAATCAATGTCGTAGTATCTCCTTTCTCCAGATTCAACCCAGTTCAAAGGAGTTCTACACTTGCGGCCATACAACGCTTCGAACGGAGCCATCTTGATGCTTTCTTGATAACTATTATTACAGGAAAATTCAGCCAAGGGTAACCACTTATCCCATGAACCTTTGGATGATATGACACAAGCTCCTAACATGTCTTCCAATATTTGATTCACCCGCTCCGTCTGTTCGGAGGTTTGTGGATGATAAGCAGAACTTCTAACTAAGTTGGTGCCTAACATCTTGTGTAAATGTTCCAAAAAACAAGCGGTGAACTGAGGTCCTCTATCAGATACAATGGTTCTAGGAATGCCATGGAGACGTACTATCTGATTAAAATATAACTCAACATAGTCACTTGGTCGATAGTCAATTCTAACTGGTATGAAATGAACAGACTTCATTAAACGATCCACTATTACCCATATGGAATTAAAATTCTTTTGGGTAGGGGGAAGTCCAACAATAAAATCCATACTAATCTCTTCCCATTTCCATCCTGGTATAGACAATGGTTGAAGAAGTCCAGCAGGCTTCAAGTGAATTGCTTTGACTCTACAACAATTGTCACACCTTGCAACATAAGCTATGATTTCTTTCTTCATCTTGGTCCACCAAAAGCGAGATTTCAAATCTTGATACATTTTGCTACTTCCCAGATGGATAGATAACTTGGAGGAGTGAGCTTCTTCTAAGATTTGGTTTCTAAGCTCTTTGTCCTTCGGTACTACAAGTCTATCCTTAAACCATAGGACACCCTCTCATCAACACGAAAGTGTTTTGTTTCTTGTTCCTTCATCTTCCTTTTGATGTGGAACACACCCACATCAGATTTCTAAAGCTTGATGATTTTACTTTCTAGAGAGCAACTAAGAGTGATATTGTGCAATACAACAGGGTGCAACAGATGTGCCAAATGATAATCTGCTCCCAAGAGAGAATTGCAATGAGATTTTCTACTCAAAGCATCGACAACAACATTTGCTTTACCCGGATGATAATGGACTTCTAAGTTATAATCTTTAATGAACTCTAGCCATCTTCTCTATCTCATGTTCAATTCTGGTTGAGTGAAGATATACTTGAGACTTTTATGATCGGTATAGATATGACACACGTTACCAAGCAGGTAATGCCTCCAAATCTTCAAAGCATGAACAACAATAGCTAACTCAAGATCATGAGTTAGATAATTGGCTTCATGCTTCCTTAACTAATGTGAGACATAAGCAATAACCTAGCCTCCCTACATAAGGACACATCCTAAATCAGTACCTAATGCATCACAAAACACATCAAAAGGTTTCTCGATATCAGGTTGTGCCAAAATAGGAGCTGATGTCAACAAGGTCCGTAAAGTGCAAAAAGCAATCTCACACTCTAGAGTCCAAACAAACTTTACATCTTTTTGAAGCAACCTGGTCATGGGCTTGGCTACCTTAGAGAAATTTGGGATGATTCGATGATAATATCCAGCCAAACCAAGGAAACTTCTAACCTCATGCACTAAAGTTGGTGCTTTCCATTCCAAGACTTCTTGCACCTTAGACGGATCAACCAAATTCCCTTCATCGGACAACACATGACCCAAGAAAGGTACTTTCTTTAGCCAAAACTCACATTTACTGAACTTGGCATAAAGCTTATGCTCCCATAGCCTGGATAAAACAACTCTCAGATGTTCAACATGTTCTTCAGCATTTGTGGAAAATATCAAGATGTCATCAATGAAGACAACTACAAACTTGTCTAGTTCCTCCATGAATATGGAGTTCATCAGGTATACGAAGTATGCAGGAGCATTGGTCAGACTGAAAGACATAACAAGATACTCATACAACCCATATCTGGTGGAGAAAGCGGTCTTAGGCACATCCTCCTGTCTAATTTTTATCTGATGATAACTAGATCTCAAATCAATTTTGGAGAATACCTTTGCCTTAGACAACTGATCAAACAAAATATCAATGCAGGGCAATGGGTACTTGTTCTTGATTGTCATAGCATTGAGTGGACGACAATCCACACACATGCGCAATGACTTGTCCTCCCTCTTCACAAATATAGCAGGACAACTCCAGGAAGAAGCACTAGGTCGGATAAGACCTTTCTCTAACAGATCTTGTAACTACACCTTAAGCTCTGCCAACTCATTGGGTGGCATCCTATAAGGCCTTCTAGAAATACGTGCAGTACCCGGCACTAACTCGATCTTGAATTCTATATCTCGATCCAGCGGTAAACCAGGTAAATCATCAGAAAATACATCTAGAAACTCACAAACTACCGGAACATCCTTGATTCCCGGGGTCTAGATAGCATTAGCAATGTTGTGGAGTTCCAGCTCTCTAGGAAGTGGCACTAGGAAAGCCTCCTTGCTGATAGGATCTCTTAACATAACGACCCTAGTGGAAGTATCAATGAGCACTCCATGACCGCTCATCCACTTCATTCCCAAGATTACATCTATACCTAATCCTGACAAAAATACCATATCGGCCGTATACACTCGTCCCTCTATTTCGATACTCACACCCAATACTATTTGATTGGTAGAAATATTACTTCTAGCTGCACTAATGCAATAACTACCCGTGGATAGTGTAATTACCTTCTGATTGTATTTTGATGCAAAGGCTGGACTCATAAATGTATGCGAAGCACCAGAATCAAATAGTACAACTACTAGATGTTGATTCACAAGAAACTTACCTGCAGTAACCACCTCTCCTGAGGGTATCTCTGTCACGTTGGTGTAGTTAACATGCCTGTCGGTGTTTCGTATAAGCACCGGCAAGTAAATTTATAGTAATGCGTGTTAGGCTCGGATGGTGTGCTAAAGGACACAAGATTTATACTGGTTCGAGCCGAATGTCCCTACGTCCAGTTTGCTGCTGCTCGTGTTATTAGCACCGTGAACGGTCTATAGTAAGGGGTACAAATGATCGAGAGAGGGACTGGTCCCAAGTCTCTGATGGAAGGGATGAAAGGAGGTCAAGAGCTTCGTAGCCGCTTGACTGTGTGTATGAGTGCGTGGTCTTGTTTCGGTCCCGTTTATGGGAGAAGCGCATCCCCTTTTATAGATCAAGGGGCTGGCTTTACAAGGATGAGGGCTTTATCTAATCTTGTGGTTCACGTCTACCCAATCCTCCTTCTTCATTCTGATAAGTGCGAAGGAAGATAAGTGCCTACAATACTATCGATGTCTCTGTAGAATGTCAGGTTGATGGCAGAACGTTGCCCTGCGCAGGGTATGGGCTATAGTATAGTGGTTTTGACTTTCTAGCCTCCCCTAGCCTTGCTCCGCATGCCTCCTAGTTCTTGTGAGTCTTCCTCGGAGGGACGAGGGGTCAGGATCCGGCGTAGTGCCGTGGTCAAGGCCTTCTGACTTGGTGGACCTAAGGGGTTGGGAAGCGGGTGCCGCTCCCCCGGATCTATAGCGTGGTGATGGAATGTCCATCGTGCGTGGAGATATTATGTCCTTTTCTGGAGCATAGCGGTTGTCGTATATCTTCGTCGGGTTCCATGTCCCAGGGCTGAAGGCGGCGCCTACAACCCTATAGGGCGAGAAGCACGCACCAGTACAACCTTTCGGGTTCTGTGGCGCTCAGAAGGGTCTAAAGCACCTGTCCCATCATCCCCTGGCAGTACTTTTCCTGCCAGAGCATAGGGTATGGTTCTTGGAGCCATGGTTGACCCGACCGTCTTGTCTTGCCCTGTCCCTATCATCTTGAGGGAATGGGGAGAAGCTGTCAGGTAAGGTGAATCTAGTCTTTAGATACTCCTATGGAGCAGGGTGAGACTCGTTCCTTGCCGTCGGGCAAAAACGGAGACCAATTCCTATCTCTCGGGCGAGACCGACCTCGCCCCTCCGGGGTCGGGTGAGGCGGAATCTATCCCTCAGCCCTCGGGCGAGACCGAGCCCGCCCTAAAGGCATTGGGCGAGATGGAGTTTATCCCTTGGCCCTCGGGCAAGACCGAGCCTGTCCCAAAGGCGTTGGGCGAGACGGAACCAAACTCCTATCATTCGAACAAGGGATGAACCGGCGCCCTTATGCGTCCAGAAGTTTTTCATGTTTGGTGGTTATCGGTTCCACCTTCTAGGGTACCCCGGTATTAGGTCCCCGACAGTAGCCCCCAAGCCTCTAGGTGATTCGAGTAGAACCGCCTGGAGGGTGTTTTTTCTAACTTCGTCGAAGTTATTTTGCTAGAGGGTGCGCGCGAGCGCACCCGATGGGTGTAGCCCCTGAGCCCCCGGGTGAGTCGAGTAGAGTCGCCCGGGGGGTTGTATCAGTCCCTTCGTGGGTAAGGCTGAAGGACTTGGTTTTTCATCAACTGGATGTTTTTCTGAGTGGGTCGTGGTATCCCGTTCGCTGGGAACTGATTCAGGGCTGACCTAACTGGTGCTTCTGCCCTTGACTTCGGATCATTCGTGGATCCTTCCTTAGTTGGGCTAGCCACCGAGCTTCTAGGCCCTAGGTGAGCCAAAGAGAAAAGAAAAGGCCTTCGTGGCTTGCGTTTCCCAGGTGGGTAGAGAGTCTGGATTCGCCTAGGGAAGGCGAACCATCCACCGAGATTTTTGGGGTGAGAGGATAGGGACTACGGGCGCGTGTCCCGTGACGTGACGCGGTGGCGTGCGTGGCAGGCCTGGAGATCGAGGCGGACGGTTGCCCTTCTCACGTTCGTCACCCCCTATAAAACCACGGGGTTTGCCCCCAAGGTTCTGTATTTCGCTCCCCTTCCTCTGCGTTCTGAAACATCCACCGCCAATTGCCCCAGCCTCCTGCGTCCGTATCGCCACCACCGACCAGCTTGCGTTTGTGTTGCAGCCGCCGTCAAGCTTGCGCCTACCCTCCTCCTTTATTGCTTTAATGGAGTTGTGGGGCAGATCTAACATCACCTCATGGCATCTGGAGGGCCTCGTCCGCCATGGCCTTCTCCGCCCACTGTTCGCCGTCTAGGAGTGGCTGCTACCTAGCGACGAGGGTGAGCCGGTACCGCCTGAAGGGTATGTCGTCTCTTTTTCCATCTTCCATGAGCGGGGATTCAGGGTACCCACGCATAGATTCCTTTGGGGGCTGCTGGATTACTATGAGGTAGAGCTGCAGCATCTAACTCACAATGGGATTCAACACATGGCAACGTTTGTTGCCCTGTGCGAGGGTTTCCTGGGGATCGATCCCCATTTTGATCTGTGGCGGTATTTCTTTAACATTAGTTTGTCAAAGAGGAAGATTGGGGGGAAAGATGTGAATGCACCGATGGGATGTGCTAGCATTCATTTGTGCCATACCCGGTCAAAGGGTTACCCATACATGCGTCTGGCGACATCCAACAAGGGATGGCACTCGCAGTGGTTTTATGTTAGGGATGATGTGAGTGCCACCCTACCGAAGTACACTAGACACCTTATTGTGGATGCTCCGGAGTCATGGGGCTGGGGCGTTCAGTCCAAAGACAAGAAACACATCTCTGACCTTCTTTCCGCCCTCCAAGCCCTGAAGGATCAGGGTGTAAAGGGGACGGGGATTATCGGCGCCTACCATGCGAGGAGGGTGGCGCCACTGATGGTGCGTGTGCTTCCCCTGCATCGGATGATGCCCGGGATATTGTTCGAGGGGACGGTGCTCATTGACGAGGCGCTCCCTTACTCGGAAGTGGCACAACGCATCAAGGAGGCGACGGAGCCAACGAAGGATTCCACCGGCGGGGTCCTCGACATCATGTATCCAGTGCCCGGACATCCCCCAATGCGGCCGGAGCCTGGGTTCCTTGAATTCATAAGCCCTCTTCTCCCGTGCTCTTTTCTTTCTCCTGAATCTCCCTTTTTTAATACTTGCTTTTGTGATGTTGGGACCAGCCGAGGGGGCTAGTCTTCAAGGATAGTCCGGTTCCACTGCCGAAGGACAAGGTCGTGGCGGCGGCGAATCGACTCGTGGCCGAGCGGGACAAGAAAGCAAGGGAGGAGATGAAGAAGGCGAAACGACTGAAGCAGGAGGCACGGGATCAGGGAGAGGACGTGAGCAGTGAGGACGACAACGATGATGATGATGATGATGACGACGACGAGGTAGCCGTCGGCGTGGATTGGGGCGTCTTGGAGGATGAGGACACGCTGACAAGTGGCCACCCATCCGTGTAGGGGCCCTTCCCTTTCCATGCGGAGGGAAGTGAATCGGTGAGGTCAGGGGAGGCCGGCGAGTCCACCACTTCACACGGCGTGCTGGCTGAGGACCGGTCGACGGGGGAGGGCAGGCTTGCTGCCACCGACCCTGAGGCGATCGTGGAGGGGGGTGGCTCTAGAGCCGTGCCTGGCTCTGATGCCACGCCCCATGAGGCGATGGAGGGGAGCAGCTCTGGTGCCGCGCCCCATGAGACGATGGAGGGGAGCGGCTCTGGTGCTGCGCTCCACGAGGTGAGCCCCCCTGCTCTGGAGTAGGGGGTAGGCTCGAAACGGTCCCGCCCAGATGAGTTGGGGCAGGGATCTAGGGATCGGTCCCCAAAACGCTTCCACCGGCCGAAGATGTCAACGTAAGTTGCTGATTCCCATGTTTTCAACCTTTTTCCATTTCTATTTTGACCTAATGGTTATTACCTTTGTACAGGTTCTTGCGGATGGGTCACCCTCTAGGGCTGGCACCCAAGAAGAGCCTCGCCATTCAAGTGGGACAGATGGCGTCGCCTGCCGTCACCCCTATTTCGGGCAGGAGTGGTGCCAACATCGGGGCCGCGTTGGCCGACCCGACGGCGTCTGTGGTGGCGCCCGTGCCCGCGAAGGTTACCGAGCAGGCTGCTTCCTCCATGGCGGACGTGGTACAGCCGGCCGAGGGCCGTATACCACTGGTGGAGGTGGTCGTGACCGTGCCAAGCCAGGACCAGCTAGGCATGGCTGTGGTAGCGCTCGAGGGCATAGTTCAATCCGTGCCACTGGGGGCCCAGGTGGATTCGCCCGTGGCGCTCGAAGTGGCCCAGATGGAGGAGGATCCAGTCGGAGGATCCTCGAGCGTGGCGGTGGTGCCGCATAGGGTCAGGAGGGAGCCACCCCCGGCCCCTTTGTCGAGAGGAGACCGCTCCCCCACGTGGGGGGAGCCGCCGCTCCAGTGGATGGCCGCTTAGGACCCGATGTCGGCTCTTTTCTTGCTCGATGATCATTTCGAGAGCATGGAGCGGGAGGGTCTTGACATCAGGATCTCGACCATGCTAGACGCCCTAGACTAGGCCAGAGGAGCCCTCTGTGAGATCGTTATTCCTACTACTCAGGTATTTGCTGGGCTTTCTTCTTTCTTCGCATGTTTTTGTTGTTTTCGCTTTTCTGATACCAGTCCTCTTCCTCTTCAGATTCTTGTTGCTCGTAGCCAGAAAAAGTCCCAATTCCTCCATGAGCAGAAGGCGGAGAGGGATTGCCTTTCCGAGGAGGCCCGGCTGTGAGCAGACATGGCCGCCCAGCTTGCTACCGCTCAGGAGCGGGAGGGCCAAGCGCGTCAGGACGCGGAGGAGGCCCACGGGATGTTTGAGGATTTGTCGGCGAGGTCTAAGCTGGATGGGGAGGAGATTGCCCGGCTCCAAAAGGAGCGAGACGAGCTACTATAGAGGAATGCCGCGGCCAATGAGAAGGTCGGCGAAGTCCTGAAGGAGCTAGAGATGGAGCGGGACCTCTGGCGAAAAGCCAAGAGTAGGGCCATGGCCCTTCAGCAGAAGGTGGACGAGGACGTCGAGGTGGTCCACTCTCTCCGGGCGGAGCTTGGTGATGCGGTAAGCCGAAGGTTGAGCGCCGAAAACATCTCCATCAAGCTGGAAAAGGAGCTTGCCTATGCACGAAGGACCCTTTAGGCTGAGAGCGATGAGCACGATCTCCTGCAAGCTACGGTCGGGGTGGTCCTTGATGCCCTGAAGGTGGTGGAGCCGGTGGTGACCAGCCCGCTTGCGGCTCGTGCTGCAGGTATCATGGCTCGGGTGGGCCAGCTCGAGGAGAGTGCTTTTCACGCCGGGATCACCCAGGCCTTCACCGTCGCCCATGCTCATTATGAGAAGGAAATTAACCTGAAGGTGATGAGTGAAGGTTTCCCATCCATCTACGAAGATGAAGAGCTGGAGGTAATGGAGAAGATGGTTGCTCCCCTTGCGAAAAACCTGGCGGACAATCTGAGAGAGATGGTTCTCCCTCCGCGGGAGTAGTTAGTCGAATAATTTTGAAAACAACTTATATGTAATATGTGGACAAGTGTCGGTATTTTCGAGTCTGGACACGGTTTCGTGATTTTGCGTCGTAATTTCATTTTGTTTGATTTTTTGCGATCTTACCAACCTGTTCCCCCGAATCTTGCCACTGGTCTTGATGCGAGGAGATTGTTTCAAAAGAAAGAAAGGAGGTAGCCATACCTTAACCAGCCCCCGAGTAAGGTCCGACCCCCTGCATTTGCTGGGGTCGGGGCTTACTGGAGATCAGAACTGTGGTTTTGGTGACAGGGTCGACGAAGTCCTTGGATGACATTGAACTATTCCCCACCCTGTCTTCCAACAGAAATCCCCAACCAGGGACTCTATGGGCTCGACAAGGTGGGGCCTTCGAACCTGTGTCCCTGCATTGATTGGCTCGAGCCCTCAGGCCTTGTCAGGGTCTGAATGGGGTCGGCCGTAATTTGCGTGTTACCCCATCCTCAATTTTCGCAATCGGAGGGGCTGAGTAAACGACACTTGCCTCGATGGCTCGCGTATTGCGCTCAACGAGCTCACTAATGGGTACGTTCGTGTGGAATCCGGGTCCATCATTTGCTGACGGGGTCGGCAGAGCCCTCTAGTGGCACTCCACAACTTCTTAACCCACCTCCCGGCAGATGCCCGAGTCGTTCGATAAGCTCAGGCGGCCCGATGGCCTCTCCTCGATGGAGATTCTGTGGGTTTGGCTCGGGGTTAGAATCGAACGAGAAAAGGTTGAGACGTCCCTGTCCGCTTCTGAGCGGGGTCGGGCGGGGCCGCTGGGGCTTGTCTCGGTTATTTCTCCCTGGCTCTGTTTGACACGAGGCGGCCTCGAGCCCTTCGCGGGCCGGCCTTCGAACCTCGGCCTATTGCCGCCTATATCGAATGAGGCGACGACCGTTTTGTGATGTGACATGAAGCGTTGGGATGTCTTGTATATGTATAATATAATTGAAATGAAGGCGGGGTTGGTAACGTTACCTTGGTGGTATGTTCGTGCGGGGTTCGTGCCCTGATGATGAGGTTGGAGTAACCTGCATAAGAATCACTATTCTTTGTTTTTCATATCTCGGTGGTGGTCCGAGCCATTTAATTGACTTGGGTAGCCTAACAGCTTCTCCCATGGGGGAGATTCTATAGGCGGACCCCTCTGAACCCTTCTTGCGAAGGCAGGCATCGAAGCTAGAGATGCGGGGGGTGTTGAGTATGATTTTTGTAGTGAACAGAAACACCGTAGCTACCGAGGCGTAGGGTCTGCTAGTTCATCCAATTTTACTCAAAGTTTTATGCCCGTATGTCGCGCCCTTAGTTTCAAGCGTACGGAGGGGTCAAGTGAGGAGGATGTCTAGACTGGCAGACATCCTCGGCAGCCCCCGAGTGATGTTCATGTCCCCGCCGATTGACGGGGTCGGAAGTTCGAGAGTGAATTTTAACGCGTAAAGTAAGAAGGCAGAGATGCGTATCTTTCTTTGGACGTTCGTTCGTCGTCTCTCCTAGGCCGGGTGACCGGCCCAGGAGATCCGTTAGGGCTCCGCTTCACAGAGGTCTTGTCGTCGGATCGTCCCATGGTCCTGCTTAGGGAGGCGAAGGGTTGGCTACCCACGTGGGTGCCTTAATTGCCGCGTCTAGAGCGGGTTAGTGGTGGGCCACACCCGGGCCATGTCTAGTTTGACTAGGGGGGGGGGGGGGAACGCCTCGTCGACCGAGGCGCGTCCCGTCAGTTCCGGTGTGTCCCCTTAGGTATCAATCAGCATTGATATTGTATTTAAAGAGGAGAAGGGAGAGGGTTTTTCGTCCAACCTTTCGCCTTTCCTTAGCTGCAGTGGCTCTTCTTTAAATAGGGAGGGGGAGGGGAGTTGTCATCCCACCTCATCTTCTGCCTCTGAGCCACTATATCTCCTTCTTCTTCCTTTCCGCCGAATGCATCTATGTGTCGCGGCGGTTCCTGAGTGAGGAAGAGTAATGCCCAAGAGAGAGAAAACTCACAAATCCGTTTGTGAATCTAGAGCGTGATGTCGAGCCAGAGGTCATCCAACGTAGATGAGATGGTGTATGCCGCCCTTGGTGAAGAGTCGCTGCTACCGAAGGAGAAGGGGCGCTGGGGGGCACCGTGCGTCGTCAACTTCGCCGTCATTCGCCGTGCTCCCCCTTTGGCGGGAGGGGTTCCCTACCCTGACGCCGTTGTCAGGGTTGTGGCTGGCGATGATGGCGTAGTCCCCAGATGCCCTGGCGGAGACATCGCTATCGGGGTCACGGTCGTCGACGATGGCGTAGTCCCCGGACGCCTAGGCAGAGGCATTGTAGATGACGGCGCCTTCGAGGATCCTGCGAAGCGACAGAATATCGCCGATGGAGAGCATGGCACGGCGACCAGGGTAGATGAGCTGGCCTATGTACACGCCTCGGACGTCGCTGATGGAGAGCGTGGCGCAGCGGCCGCAGTAGACGAGCTAGCCCGTGTACATGTCCCGGACGTCGCCGATGGAGAGCGTGGTGCGGCGGCCGCAGTAGACGAGCTAGCCCATGTACATGCCCCGAACGTCGCTGATGGAGAGCGTGGCGCGGCGGCCGCAATAATACTTGTAGTAAGCTAAGCAGAGACTGTAATTGAATAATTTTATGGGGGAAGCCCCCGAGTAAATAGTCCTGAATTTACAAGTATATTAGTCCTTTTGTGATGAAATCACATTTTAAGTGTTGAATTTGCGAGAAGAATGAACAAATCTTCATCTATTGCCTATGGCAAGTAGTTTCATAACTTTCTCTCTTTTTGTAGAAACGATCTTAGTGTCCTCCGACCCTTCTCACAATCTAAGTCGTAAGAAACTAAGAACGTGGGCGAACCAATTCTAACATGAGCTGGTGAGCAAAGAGGTTGCAGCTGCTGGGGCGCGGGTCTCCCATAGTCCTACTAGTTGTATTCAGAATTTGTTCCCAAAATCTTAGTTCTTAGGACTTATTTATGAGAAGAATGGAAAGCTTAGCGAATGTTTGCAAATATAACACAGGAGGTTTTTTGCAAGCGTAATAGTTGTATTACATATGCCACATGTTATGACCACATGCCAGCCCCCGAGTGAGGTCTGTCCCCTCGCAATTTGCAGGGGTCGAAAGTCACTAAGGATCGTGGTTTTATTATGACAAAAACTGATAAGGAAGAGTGTATGCTTATTTTAAGGATAAAAACGACGTAGCTGCTCAATGTTCCAGGCGTTGGTGAAGACCTCGCCGTTGATGGTTTTCAACCGGTAGGCGCCTGGGCAAAGTACTTCCGCGACGACGTAGGGCCCTTCCTAGGGTGGGGAGAGTTTGTGGCGGTCCTTGTTGCTCTGCACAAGACAGAGGATGAGGTCTCCGACATTGAAGGCTCGACCCCGCACCCGTCGGCTGTGGTACCGCCGCAACGCTTGCTGATACTTAGCTGAATGGAGGAGGGCGATGTCGCGGGCTTCATCCAGCTGGTCCATGGCATCTTGGTGAGATGCCTGGGCTCCCTGTTCGTTGTATGCTCTAATTCTTGGTGCTCCATAGTCGAGGTCCGTTGGGAGAACGGCCTCGGAACCGTAGACCATGAAGAAAGGTGTGTAGCCGGTGGCCTAGCTAGGAGTTGTCCTTAGGCTCCAGAGCACGGCCGGGAGCTCAGCGAGCCAGCGCGCGCCAAACTTGTTCAGCCGGTTGAAAATTCTGGGTTTGAGGCCTTGAAGAAGCATGCCGTTTGCGTGCTCGACCTGCCCGTTCGTCCAGGGGTGTGCGACGGCTGCCCAATCGATCCGGATGTGTTGTTCATCACAGAATCGAACGAATTTCCTACCGGTGAACTACGTGCCGTTGTCTGTGATGATGGAGTTCGGTACTCCAAAGCGATGGATGATGTCGAGGAAGAATAGCACAGCTTGCTCGGATTTGATCGTGGATATTGGTCGAGCTTCAATCCATTTTGTAAACTTGTCTATGGTGACAAGCAGGTGGGTAAAGCCCCCGGGTGCCTTTTTGAGTGGCCCAACTAGGTCGAGCCCCCAGACCACGAAGGGTCACGTGATGGGGATCATCTGGAGAGCCTAGGCCAGGAGGTGTGTTTGCCGAGCGTAGTACTAGCACCCTTCGCAAGTGCGTACAATTTGCTCGGCATCGGCTACTGCGGTGGGCCAGTAGAAACCTTGTCGGAATGCATTCCCAACCAAGGTTCTTGGTGCGGCATGATGACCGCATACTCCACCATAGATGTCGCCCAGCAGGAGTTTTCCCTATTCGCCAGGGATACAAAGTTGCAGAATTCCGATGTGACTTCGTTTGTAGAGTTCGCCCTCTACAAGAACGAAGGACTTGGTGCGTCGTGTGAGCCGTCGGGCTTCCGTCTTATCAGCCGGTAGTATGTCGTGGAGGAGGTAGTCGAGGTAAAGCGTTCTCCAGTCATCGGGAGGGTAGGACTCCGTTGCTGGGTCCTCTTCAAGCTCCATGACCTCGGGGTCGGGTGGAGCAGTTGGCGGATCGTCCCCAGGGGTCGGACTAGAAGGGCCATCATCGGCTTGTTCTGACCCCACATAGCGTACTGAGGGTTTGTGTTGATCACTAGCAAAGATGCCTGTTGGGACTGACTCTCGGCCGGATTGTAACACCCCTGGTATTTAGCTTCCACATTTGCACTGCATTTCATGAACATGAGCATCATGCATCCCTTCGTGAACTTATAGCACATGAAACATAATTTCAAAACACTGCAACGTTTTGTATAGTTCATGTGTGTTGTTCTTTTATGAAATGTAAAGTGTGCAACACTTAAGTGCAACATGTGCCACTCACTTAGTGAAACAAGATTAGTTAATACTATGCAACAAGATCATGAAACATGTGAAACATGACTATGAAACATTTGCAACATTTCTTGTGTTTTTCATTGTTTCAATACATGTGATGCTTGATTCTTGTGTGACCAATGTGTGGTGTGGTTAATAATCATCCTAAGTAACTTAGTTACACCTAGAATGCCTTTTGGAACATTGTTCATGTTGATCACTTTGGCTAACTAGGTTTCCAAGTCATGGTTGACCAATTTGGACCCCTAGAGCTCCTGTGTTTGACTGTTTAAAAAGTGTAGCTTAGGATGTTTGCATGTCTGAGCAACCTAAAGCAAAGATGTAGAGAATTATGTAAGGAACAAAAGTTATTTTGTGACCAACTCATGAAAATGTGCACAACATGCTCAAAAGGGTCCCACAAGCCAGTTTTGGGCTTGGATTCAACACTTAGAATTTTTCTATGTATGAAACTGAGTTTTCAGTTTCATGACCTCAACTTTGGCTTGATTTAACTCATGATCTGTCGAGAGTTAGCTGTTGATTTCTAAATAAGATTTGTAGCCCTACTATAGATCTACAACTTTTATCTTTACGAATTTCACTTTTGAGCAATGAGTTAGCCGTGCCCACACGACGAAGTTTCGCTGTCAGTCGGTTCGATGGATACTGAAACAAAAAATTCAGGCGCTACAGTGCTCGGGCGATTCAGAACTCGGTGGCCGCGTGTACGCCGCGCGTCGACGGCCGGCTGACCGCGCTGGCCACGCGCCGTGCGCATTCTGGCGTCGCAGCCGCGTCTTGAAGCCACCCCGCGCCTGCCGACGCACTCACCCGCTCCAGTTCGCCTTTCTTCTCCTCCACCGCGCGCTGCGCCAGGCAAGTCGTCGCTCCGCCATTGCCGCTCCTGCTTCGCCGTCGCCTAGCTCCCACACCACCGCAAAAACGCGTCGGACAGCTTGTCTGGAGCTCCGCCGTGTTCGCCTCTCCGTCTTCCACCGTGTAGCCGAGCCGCTCGAGCTTAGGTAAGGTCGTTGTGACCGTTTCCACCACCGCCGCCATGGCTGAGCATCGCCGGAGATGGCGCTCACCGCGGCCAGCGCACCACCGCACCACTCCTCCATCTTTAGCCCTCGCCTCGTCTTCCCCATCGCTTGTAGCAGCTCCGGTGAAGACCTTACCGCCCAAGCCGGTCCGGTCATGCCGGAACATGGCCGCGCACCGCCGTGTGCCACGGCAGAGCCGCCGTGCGCCATGGCCGGCGTGCTTTGGGGCCGCTAGGGGCTAGGCTTAGGGGGTCAATCCACGTGGGGGAACTTGGGGAGCATGCCGGGGCCGTTGAATTCGCCGGAGGAGCCGCCGCCGGTGAGCTACGCCGTCTTCCACGCGTCGCAGTCGCCTCCTCTGCTTTGCTGTCGCTGACCTGTGGGGTCGGCTGACAGCCGGGTCCCACACGTCAGTGGCTGTTGTTCTTAAGGATAGTTCAAAAATACAGTTTTGAATGCTGATTTGTGATTTTTGTAACTCCCAATTGGTAGATCCAAATTGAGTACTTCCAATTTTGTTAGACTCACAGTTAGGTCTAGTATTTAAGAAAAATATGTCTTGAGCACTTTATGTAGAAATTTTGGATGAATTAAATAGGAACTTGAAAAGTGTTTTTGAGTGCATGCAAACTTGTTTAAATCATATCTTGAGTTTCTGTGATCCAAAAATTATGAAATTTTGTGGGTAAGCTAGTCTTGTATAGTAGAAGCTCTGGTTAAAATTTGAGAGTCATTGCATGTGTAGTTTTTGAGTTATAGATTTTCCTTTGATCATTGGTAGATACTTGGGTGAATTTTAGTAAATTAATTATGAATCCTATGGCCATGAAACTTGGTAGGTAGTATCTTGGTACCTTAAAGATGCTAGGAAAAATATGAAATCTATTGCTTGACACTTTTCATTAGGGTTTCCTAATTATGTCATTTAAAGCCATTCTGCCTTACCATTTTTGTGTAGGTTGTTATACTTACTCAAATGGTGTGAAATTTTTATGGTAGTCTACTTAGGGCATGTAGTGTCTACTGTAATTTTGGTAGAATTAATGGTGTAGTTTTCATATATGTTTACTATTTCCACTAATTAATTAAATAAATTAAGAAAGGTATTAAAAGAAATGTTTTAGGGATGAACACCCTACTTTCTGGTGTTCTTGTGATATGTGTGATATATCAGTAAAGTTGGTTTTGTCCAATTAAGTGTTTATATCATAAGTTAATAATTAATTGTTTGCATCATGTCCCTCTGGACAGATCTGGGGACTTTGAAAGGTTCCCCATGATATTTTGGGTTTCTGTGAATGAGTTGAATACAAGAGTTGTAGATAAATTAGGTAGCTAGCTCCTGTCAAAATTTGAGGGCATTTGGCCCAGTAGTTTAGAAACTACAGCTGTTTAAAGTTAGGTTGCAGTTTTTGCTGATTCTCTGCCTTGTGAGGATAGACTTCTGTTGATTGATGAATTCGACCTGGTAAAGGTTTGAATCATGCTTTGAGGTCTGAAAATGTTTTGTAGACAATTTTATAAGCTTTCCAGATTGTCTTGTTGCATATCAATTGGATTTATAAATCTCCAGTTATAGCTAGTTTACTGCACCGCTACATAGTATTCATTTTGCTGAAATACAATTGCTTGAGTGTATGTGGTTGCAATGTTCTCGTTGATTGTTTAGGGGTTAGTCTAACTTGAGAATATGCTTAGGTGCAGGTGCTAGGTCATTAACGGAAGATGAGCAATTATACCTTAGGTTGTATAAACTTGGTAAGTGAAAGTGATTTGAATAGGGCTTAAGTTGGAATATGCAAACTACAGCGAACATGTGCATTCCCCGAGCATCCCTGACATTCGTACATGTGCATCCATGATATTTATCTTGCGCATTCATGCAATAGGTGTGCCGGAGGGATTGACGTTGCTGGAGTTTGAGGGAGCCAACCAGGAGGAGGAACCCGAGGTGCAGGAAACCGACGAAGCAGTCGCCGTGGAGGAATTGCCCGAGTGCCCTGACCACCAGCCTTCCTCGTTCCTGAAAGGCAAGCCCCGGAGCATATTAAGCCTCCCATGTTTTTACAAATACATTGAGTATCTTTTATTGTTGATGATGCATTAAGTATAGGAATTGGTTGGAACCAATTGCTGCATTATATATCCTTCCTTGTCCAGATATCGCACTGGAATCCTAATTAAGTTCAGGAACGGGTTAAATGCTTAGCCATGCTTAGTGCGGTAGAAGTCAGGTGATTTCCTGTCACCTGCGAGCTTTAGGATGAGGTGGATCACGGTTGGCTATATTTGCTATCGTGGAAAAGAACCATGTGAATAATGAATTAAGACCGGGCGGGGTCTTGTGTAGGTTTGAACATAGTGACTCCGTCTGAGTCGTTTAAGGACCGATACGCTGTACGTCCTCATGTCATGTTGAACGCAGCCTAACACTTAGCTGGCCGGATAAGTCGTTCCGACCGCGAAGCCTAGTAGCTCGACTCAGGCCGGGGACGCGAGCAGTGGCGACATTCTGGAGGTAGTAAGGATGTGCGGAGAGCCATTGGCATAAGTCCAAGGCGGGTTAGAGTCCTGAACAACCTTGGCAGAGTGGTTCTCTGAGAATGTCGATCTGTTCGGACTCGCAACTCCTGAATCGTACCAAAGGTGACTTGTTGCGACCCTGACGGGGGAAGCAGAGTTTGTGTTTAGGAATACCCCTCCAGCTGGATAGGAATCGATTCGAATCGCCATCTCTCCCGGATAGTGAGAACTTGACTGAGCAGCGGCAACGTAGATTCAATTAATTTAACGATATGGTTAAATGGATGATGATAAGGTTGCCACAATGAATACCTGATATGGTTATTAATGTTTGCACCCTAATAAAATGATTGCTTAGTATAGGTGCTAATATAGATGATAGGCTAATGACTAAAAAGTCACTGCTAGTTCAGGTTAAGAGTTGATCATTATTACTTATGCTTTTCTGCAAAAAGAAAGTGTCAGCCAGCTCCACTACATTAAGCTATGCATAATCCTTGGTGTCATTTGTTTGGTTTTCGACGGGTAAGTCTAGCTGAGTACATTCCCGTACTCAGGGTTTATTCCCTCTTGTTGCAGATGACCTTCTATATCAGGGATTCTGCAAGTACTGTCTCCACCCGGCGGGTGATGAGGACTAGATCATGGGCATGATCTCCTTTCTCTTATCTGAATGCTTTTGTGGTCTGTGATCAACCAACCAGTATGTGTATTTGAACTCGGTGTGTGAGTTAAACTATTTGCTTCCGCATGTTTTACAAGACTTGTTTTGTAATAACAATGACTCTGTGATGATGTAATCTATTTGCGAACATCTGTGAAATGTTGTAACGTACGATATGTTATGTTGGATTACTGTGATCTTGGTTGTATGCAAGTTGGTTTGAAATCCTTCGAGATTTCGGTTGACTACCGGGTTTATATGGGCTCAAGTTCGAGAATTTGATCGTTTCGACGATTGTTTTTGTACTTGTGCTCTTATAAATTGGTCGGTTCTGTGACACGGATGCTGCTTTTGTGAGCGTGTCGGCCGCTTTGTTGAGGCGCCTGGGGATGTGATTGAGTTCGAGGCCGTCGAATTTGTCCTCTAGACATCGGACCTCTTGACAGTATGCCTCCATCTTGGTGTCGTGGCAGCATGACTCTTTCATGACCTAGTTGACGACCAGCTGAGAGTCGCCCCTGACGTCGAGGCGTTGGATGCCCAGCTCGATGGCGATTCGTAGGCCGTTGATGAGCGCTTCGTATTCTGTAGTATTGTTTGATGAGGGGAAATGAAGCCGAACCATGTACCTCATGTGGACCCCAAGGGGGGATACAAAGACTAGTCCTGCCCTGGCACCCTTCTTCATCAGCGATCCGTCGAAGTACATTGTCCAGTACTCTTGATCGACGGCTGCTGGTGGCATCTGGACCTCGGTCCACTCCGCGATGAAGTCAGCTAGTGCCTGAGATTTGACCGCCGTTCGGGGGGCATAAGAAATGCCCTAATCCATCAGCTCGAGTGCCCACTTTGTGGTTCTTCCCATAGCGTCATGGCTATGAACGACCTCGCCGAGGGGGAACGATGTCACTACTATCACGGGGTGTGACTCGAAGTAGTGGCGTAGCTTCCTTTTGGTGATGAGGACGGTGTAGAGGAGTTTCTGGATCTGGGAGTAGCAGGGTTTGGAGTCGGATAACACCTCACTGATGAAATATACAGGGCGCTGTACCCTGAAGGCGTGCCCCTCTTCCTCTCACTCTACTATTAAGGCGGAGCTAACCACTTGGGTGGTGGCTGATATATACAGTAGGAGGGATTCTCCATTGCAAGGAGGAACTAGGACCGGCGGTTTAGTTAAAAATCGTTTAACCATGTTAAGTGCTTCCTGAGCCTCGGCTATCCACTCGAAGCAGTCAGTTTTCTTCAGGAGTCGATAAAGGGGGAGTCCTCATTCGCCGAGGCATGAAATGAATTGCTGAGGGTAGCAAGGCACCCAATGATCCGCTGAACCCCCTTTATGTTTTGGATCGGGCCCATCCTTGTGATGGCTGATATTTTCTCCAGATTGGCTTCGATGCCACGCTCGGAGACGATGAAGCCGAGCAGCATGCCCCTCGGGACCCCGAAAACACATTTTTCGGGATTGAGTTTGATGCCGTTTGCCTGGAGTTTCGCAAAAGTTTGTTCAAGGTCGGCGACAAGGTGGTCAGCTCGCTTGGATTTGACTACGATGTCGTCGACATAGGCCTCAACGGTTCGCCTGATGAGGTCTCCGAAGCAATTAAGCATACAACGCTGGTACGTTGCCCCAGCATTCTTCAGACCGAACGGCATTGAAATGTAGCAAAACGATCCGAAGGGAGTGATAAAAGATGTCGCGAGCTGGTCGGACTCTTTCATTGCGATTTGATGGTAGCCGGAGTATGCGTCAAGGAAGCAGAGGGTTTCGCACCCCGAGGTGGAATCGACTATTTGGTCTATTCGTGGCAAAGGAAATGGATCCTTTGGACATGCTTTGTTGAGACCGGTATAATCAACACACATTCTCCATTTCCTGATCTTTTTTCGAACAAGAATAGGATTTGCTAACCACTCTGGGTGGTATACTTCCTTAATGAATCCTGCGGCCAGTAGTTTGGCTATCTCCTCGCCGATGGCCCTGTGTTTCTCCTCGTCAAAGCGACGCAGGCGTTGTTTCACCGGCTTGGAGCCCGGGAGGATCTGGAGAGTATGCTCGACGACCTCACTCGGGATGCCCGGCATATCCGAGGGTTTCCACGCAAAGATGTCTTTGTTGGCGCGGAGGAAGTCGACGAGCGCGCTTTCCTATTCAGAGGAGAGCGCGGTCCCAATACGGACTTTTTTGCCCTCGAAGCTGCTGGGATCCAAGAGGACCTCCCTAGAGCCTTCTACCGATTCGAATGACCCGGTTGATTTCTTTGCGTCGGGTGCCTCTTCGACGACCTTCTCCCTAAGGGTGGTGAGCTCTTCGGAGCCGATGGTGATGACTCCATGGGGGCTCGGCATCTTCAGCTTTAGGTATGTATAATTGGGCACGGCCATGAACTTCGCGTAGCATGGTCGCCCCAATATGGCGTGGAAAGTCCCCGGGAACCCCACTACATCGAAGGTGAGGGTCTCAGTCCGGTAATTGGACCGATCCCCAAAAGTGACGGGCAGGTCGATCTGCCCTAGTGGCACAGCTTGCCTTCCAGGCACGACGCCATGGAAAGGTGCTCGGATGGGATGGAGGTTTGTTCGGTCGACGCCCATCTTGTCGAGCGTCTTGGCGTACATGATGTTGAGGCCGCTGCCCCCATCCATCAGTACTTTGGTGAGCTGCTTTGGACCGACGATCGGATCGATGACAAGCGGGTACCTTTCCGGGTGTGGGATGGCATCCGGATGGTCGGTCCGGTCAAAGGTTATGGCGGATTCCGACCACCGGAGAAAGGCTGGCATGGCCGGTCCGGTGGTATAAACCTCACGACGTGCGACCTTCTGGCGGCGCCTGGAGTCGTAGGCCGTTGATCCTCTGAAGATCATGAGGGTGCCGGTCAGCATTGGGAAGGTGTCGTCCTTCTCCTCTGTGTCGTCAGTGGTGGGAACAGGCTCCTTCCCCTGCTCCCCCTTGTTAAGGCCCCCGGCCAAGTATTTGCGCATAAGGCCGCATGCCTTGTATAGGTGCTTGGCCAGGAAGGCATGGTTCGGGCATGGCCCCTTGAGCATTTTCTCGAAGTGGTTCAGAGTGCCCTCCGCGGGCTTCCAGCCACCTTTGCGGTCGGCAGCGGCCACGAGCGAGTTGTCGCGCCGTTGCTTCTTATTTTTCCCTTTGGCGGGACGGTTGGAGGCGCCTTCGCCGGCGTCCTCGTCCTGCCTTGTCTTTTCGTCGGAGCGATCAAAGATGGCTCCGACCGCCTCCTCTCCAGAGGCATGACTGGTGGCGATGTCCAGGAGTTCCTTGGTAGTCCGTGGGCCCCTACGTCCTAGCTTGTGGACCAGGGATTCGCAGGTCGTCCCGGACAGAAAGGCTCCTATCACGTCGGCGTCGGCAACGTTCGGGAGCTTGTTGCACTATCGAGAGAAGCACCGGATGTACCCGCGGAGGGTTTCATCGGCCTTCTAGCGGCAGTTCTTGAGGTCCCATGGGTTTCCAAGGCGTTTGTACGTGCCCTAGAAGTTGCCCACGAAGATCTCCATTAGATCCGCCCAACTCTGAATAGCATTGGACGGTAGGTGCTCCAGCCATGCTCGCGCCGAATCAGCCAAGAACAGCGGGAGATTGCGAATAATGAAGTTGTCATCACTCGCACCACCGGCCTGACATGCAAGCCGATAGTCTTCGAGCCAAAGCCCAGGATTTGTTTCGCTAGAATATTTAGGAATGTTGGTAGGCGGTCGATACCTTAGGGGGAACGCAGCGTTGAGGATGTGTCGACCGAAGGCCTGAGGGCCTAGTAGGCCAGGGCTCGGGCTCCAGTCCTCGTTGCTGTCATAGCGTCCGCCATGTCGGGGATGGTAGCTGCGGCGTGCTTCTTCTCCATCGTCACCGTGGGCACGTCTCCGGGCGTCGATGATGCTGCGTACGTCGCGGTCATGGCCGAGGCGTTGATGCACTAGGACGACGGAGGGCTATCTGCCACCTAGCGATGTTTGGTGGATAGACACGTCCTTGGTGGGACGCACTGAGGGCGCGTGCTGGCTAGTGTTGGGTTCGCGTCGTCGAGACAACGAACTTTCTGCCTGCTGCGCCGCCGCCCGCTCGAGCAACGTGCGAATTTCTCGGCGGGTGTGATGATCCTTGGACGTCGCGGCCTCCGGAAGGCCATGCAGCAAGGCGGTTGCTGCGGCAATGTTCTAACTGGCTCGGGCAAAGTGAGGAAGGGCCCCATCATCGGTGAGGATCCTTTGGTGTATGGTGTGGGCCGTGGCGCACACGCGCCCCCCGTCTTTGCGGTGTTCAATCTCGCAATTGATGTCCGCGTACTCCCGGATGAGCCCTTGCCCGGCCTCATCGATCTCTTGCTGACAGGCCCTCAGCTACTCCATCCTTAGGTGAGATGGGGCTGCTGTCTCATTCCTGGATCCGCCATTAGGGTTGTTTGTGGGGGTGACCTCTTCCCCAGAGACACTTTCGGCGTGACCCTCGGGGGTCTGCGTCATGAAGCATTCCCAGGAAGGGTGGTGGCTCCCCCTGCTGGAATCCAAGCTGGAGAACGATCCTGGTTCCTCGTTGAGGAGCCCGTAGAGGGTCTCTGTATCCTGCTCAATCGCCCCCACAAACTCGATGTCCGTGGGTGACTGAACCATACGTAGCGCCAGAAGGCGGCCAGCGGTCGCCGCAGCGTTGCGGAGACTGAATGGAAGCACTATTGGGGTGCTCTGTATGGACCCTTCCGGACACAGGGTGGCATTGTGAGAGACCTCCCTTGATGACGGGACACCCAGGGAGTTGCTCGGCGGGCCCTCAAGCCTAAGACGACTGAGGTTGATGGAAGGGGGAGATGGGGCAGCTGAGTGAGTCAGCGCCAGCTCTCCTCCTAGTGTGATGATGAAATCTAGGTCGCCAAAACGCACGTGTGCGCCTGGGGCCCAGGTGATTGCATGAGTGGCCATTCGAGGCCTGATTTGGAATGCGCAAGTCCCCTACCTGGCGCGCCAACTGTCGGTGTTTCGTACAAGCACTGGCAAGTAAATTTATAGTAATGCGCGTTAGGCTTGGATGGTGCGCTAAAGGACACAAGATTTATATTGGTTCGGGCCGAATGTCCCTACGTCCAGTTTGCTGCTGCTCGTGTTATTAGCACCATGAACGGTCTGTAGTAAGGGGTACAAACGATCAAGAGTGGGACTGGTCCCAAGTCTCTGATGGAAGGGTTGAAAGGAGGTCAAGAGCTTTGTAGCCGCTTGACTGTGTGTATGAGTGCGTGGTCTTATTTCGGTCCTGTTTATGGGAGAAGCGCATCCCCTTTTATAGATCAAGGGGCTGGCTTTACAAGGATGAGGGCTTTATCTAATCTTGTGGTTCACGTCTACTCAATCCTCCTTCATTCTGATGAGTGCGAAGGAAGATAAGTGCCTACAATGCTGTCAATGTCTCTGTAGAATGTCAGGTTGATAGCAGAACGTTGCCCTGCGTAGGGTATGGGCTGTAGTACAGTGGTTTTGACTTACTAGCCTCCCATAGCCTTGCTCCGCACGCCTCCTGGTTCTTGTGAGTCTTCATCGGAGGGACAAGGGGTCGGGATCTGGCGTAGTGCCGTGGTCAAGGCCTTCTGACTTGGCGGACCTAAGGGGTCAGGAAGCAGGTGCCGCTCCCCCGGATCTATAGCATGGTGACGGAATGTCCATCGTGCATGGAGATATTAAGTCCTTTTCTGGAGCGTAGCGGTTGTCGTATATCTTCGTCGAGTTCCGTGTCCCGGGGCTGAAGGCGGCACCTACAACCCTACAGGGCGAGAAGCATGCACCTGTACAACCTTTCGGGTTCTGTGGCGCCTGGAAGGGTCTAAAGCACCTGTCCCATCATCCCCTGGCAGTACTTTTCCTGCCAGAGCGTAGGGTATGGTTCTTGGAGCCATGGTTGACCCGAACGTCTTGTCTTGCCCTATCCCTATCATCTTGAGGGAATGGGGAGAAGCTGTCAGGTAAGGTGAATCCAGTCTTTAGATACTCCTATGGAGCAGGGTGAGACTCGTACCTTGCCGTCGGGCAAAAATGGAGACCAATTCCTATCTCTCGGGCAAGACCGACCTCACCCCTCTGGGGTCGGGCGAGGCGGAATCTATCCCTCAGCCCTCGGGCGAGACCGAGCCCGCCCGAAAGGCATTAGGCGAGACAGAGTTTATCCCTCGGCCCTTGGGCAAGACCGAGCCTATCCCAAAGGCATCGGGCGAGATGGAACCAAACTCCTGTCATTCGAACAAGGGATGAAACGGTGCCCTTTTGCGTCCAGAAGTTTTTCACGTTCGGTGGTTATCGGTTCCACCTTCTGGGGTACCCCGGTATTAGGTCCCCGACAATGCCCTTGACGAGCACCATAATTCCCTTGCTTCTGATTGTTCTTCTGAGGATAAGGACAATTCTTAGACCAATGACCTGTCCTGCCACAATTCTAGCAGGGCCTGTTAGCTGGTGGAACAAAAGAATTCCCTTGTCCTGTGGTGCCCTTTGGAAGAGGTATAGTAAATGCCTTCTTGAAACCAGTCTTTGCCTGATTCTTCTTTGGTGGTGGCTGGTACCTAACAGCTGTAGCTGGTGGCAAGATTTTTCGGCCGGAGCTGCTTCACCAAAGGCTAGACGCTGCTCGGTCGGAGCTCACCGGTGGCAAGATTTTTTTGCGACAGCAACCAAACTATGAGCATCCCCACTACATCCCGAACACACCATGGTAACTACTTGGACCAATGGCCGGAGCTATCAACTACGGCGGCGGCCATGGTGGTGTGGCGGTGCGGCTCGACGGCGAGACGCCGGAGCTGGCGATGAGGGCTCGATCCAAGGTTTGGCCAAGACTCTATCGACCACGGCTAAGCTAGTGCACATGCTATCTAGGCAAGTGGCGGTCGGATGTGAGCTGGCCATAGCGACGGGTCTCGTCGGTGGAATACTGGCGAGGCCGCGCGTGGCACAAAGACCTTACCGAGCAATTCTAGCTAGCAATGTGGGCATGATGAGATGGTGGGTCATGGTGAAGATACTGTGGTGGTGGGGAAGTGATGCGATGCAAGCTGCGGCCGACAATGTCGATGGCAATGTGGCAGTGGTCTGTTGCGGCTGCTGTGGACGAGTGCTACGGCGAAGGAGAAAGCCAGAGTGAAATGTGAGCGTGGACGGTCATGGGCGAACACTGGCGCTTGAGTTGGCGCACAGCAGCCCAACGTGGCCTGACCGAGCGCGCCAACGGTGACGCGCAGACTCCACGCGGCGCTGAAAATCTAAGCCGGTCAGTTACTATAGTGCGACATCAGAGCCCACGATCAGAGCGTGACAGCGATAATTGACGACGATAAAACTCCTAATACGTTGATCATTAGCGAATACAATCTAAACGAAAGTTGTAGCACTACATACCAGCTACAATTTCTATTAAAGAATCATAGTCTAACTCTCAACCAATGCCAAGTAAAATCATGCCAAAGTCAGCTTTACCAAACTGTAAATGCAGTCAATACTTAGAAAATTTTCTAAGTGCTGAATCAGCACCCAAATCTGACTTGTGGGCCATGTTTGGGACTGTTCCACACATTTTCATGACTTGACCTCTAAACAAAGGTTGTTCCATATATAATTTGCTACTACTTTGCTTTAGGTTTCTTAGGCATGCAAACACTCTATGGCAATGTTCCAGTTCAGTCAAACAAAAGCACTCAAGAGGAGCACCTAGTCAAACCAAACCCTAGAAGCATAATTAGGCAAAGTCATTAACATGAACATTGTTCCATTAGACATCCTAAGTGTAGCTAAGGTATTTTAGTGACCAACATCAATCACTTGCACTCAATCACACATGATCATAAAGAATACATACAATGAAACTTAAAAGAACCATCGCATGTTTCATAGCAATGTTTCATATAGAAATGCTTATGCATGAATGAATGCTGCTTATGTTATGCAATGCAAGTGCAATTATGCAAGCCTAACACCTAGGGTGTTACATTGACAACCTCCCTGTCCTAATGAAAACAAGTAATATATGCAACAAACTCTAAATATACAATATGGAAAATATAATTCTATTGAACACATAATTAACATGGTTTCTATATGGACATGTTTTTATTTTGTTTTTTGGCATCAAACTTTTTCTCCTTTACTCTCTCTATCCACATCTTGATCTAGATCCAGATATAGCTCCACATGGAAGATTCCTATCCATGGTGATCATGCTATACAACATTGAAAGCTCTAGTTTGGTTATGGTGAATTGATGAAACCCTAAGTGCTAACCCATTGCTCTAAGTGATCATGAGATAGGGTAACACATTCCAAGTGGTGGAGCAAATGATGATTATCATGATGATGGTAATGGCCATGGAGATGATCAAGTGCTCGGGCTTGGAAAAGAAGAAAGATAAAAATAAAAAGCTCAAGACAAAGGTATATTTGATAGGAGCTCATTGTTTTGGTGATCAAGACACTTAGCGAGTGTGATCACATTTAGGATAGATAACTGTAACACCTTAGTGTTAAGCATTGCATTTAGCATTTGCATTTCATGAGCACAAGCATCATCCAAGAATTCATGAGCATGAGCATATGAAGTTTCATTTTGATCACTTTCTTCTTATCACATGTAGTGTTAATTATATATGCATATGCTTGAAATCATGTGTGACCAATATAAGAAATGGTTGTGAGGTCACCAAAATACCTTATACACATCTAGAATGATAATTGGAATAATGTTCATATTCATGACATAAACCAAATTTGCTTCTAAGTGTTGGTTTCATTTGAAATGCCATTTTCATGATACTAGTTTGATCAAAGTTGAACAATAGCTTAGAGTGTTTGCATGGCTGTGTGACCTAAATAAAAGTTGTAGTTCACATCATGGTAACAAACTTTATTTAAGGGTCATGAGCTAATTTAGTGCCTAGCATGGTCAAATAGGGCCCATAAGTAGCAATGAAATGCTATTTTCAAACTTAGAAAATTTGCTGTCACAAGCTGATTTTAGTTTTAATGTGACCTACTTTGGAGCTTTGCATTTTGAAAATCATGACGAATTAGATGTTACTCCCTAAAGCAAAGTTGGAAATCTCACATAGCTCTACAACTTTCACTAATATTGTTTTTGCTGATTCGCCACGGATTAGGAGATAAAGGTTAGCGAACAGGGCCATTTTAGTCGGCCTGATGGCCTTTTCAAACCGGCCGGATGGGCGTCGGTCATGGCCGACTAGCTTAGACGTCGCGCGCCGCGTGTCGCCGCTCGCCTACGCACATGTCACCGTGTCAAGAGGGAGAGTGAGCTGGCTGCTTCTCATTTCCACACACTTGCACCCTCACTCTCTTCCGCTCTCGTGATCGCCGAAGCGGAACCGCACCACCACCGTCACCACCGCACCTCCGTCGAGCTTGCTTGCTATTGCCACTATGCCATTGTCCGATTACTCGTGCGCACCACTCAGCCAACACCTCCTCCACCTTCCCAACCAGTTAGCCATGCCAATCGAGCCAAGGTAAATGCCTAAGGGCGAGTTTTTGTAGCTGTACCCTCGCCGAAGCGCCACTGAGCTTGCGCTCACCGTGGTCATGCTCCACCGAGCCATCTCACTCACTCTCTTCCCTCATTAGGGCTAGCATAGGGTCATGTCCTTCTCACGCCGTTGGCCATTAAGCCAATGTTGGCCTCGTCGGAGCGGAACGCTGCCATGTCACCGTTGCGCTTGCGCCGCCGTGTTGCCATGCATGTGGCCATGCCTCACCAATGCTCTCACAAGCCCTAATCCAAACCCTAGGTATCCGCTAGATCCCTATAAAGGTGTAGCTGCACCGCCTAAGCTTGCCGTCGTCAGAGATGACAAACCCACCGCAGCACAGCGCCGCTGTTCGCCATTAGCGCCACCACTGTAGACAACCATTGTTAGAGGTTCGACCATCTAGCTCGCTGGATGCGGAATGTCATGGCGAACACATCAGTGCCGACTGCACCACCGGAGACCTCACCGTCGACGAGGTCACCGCCAGGTCAAGCCGGTGCTCTGCTCTAGTTCCACTGACATGTGGGGCCGAGTTGACCTATGGGCCCCCGCTGTCAGCCACCGTGGGTGTAGTAGACCGGGTGTACATAGCATTTAGGGTTTAGTTGGTTTTTGAATTAATTTCATAGATATGAATACAAACTTCAAAATTTCATATCTGGAGCTAGGAGGATCCAAATGGGCCTGAACAAAATTTTGTTAGATTCATCTTGAAGTGTACTATTTGATAAAAATATGAAATCTACTACTTAGGGTATTATTCTAGGAGAAATAAATTGAGAAAATAAGTGCTTTTAAAGTAGTTTATATCTTGTAAAATGCATAACTTGAGCTAGGAAGGTGATAAAATTGTGATTCAAATTTTGTTGGTCTTGTGTTGACATGCTCTAGCTAGGAAAAATATTAAACCAACAGTAAACATACTTGAAATATGGTCTTCCTATTTAATCTTAATTAATTGCTAGATTCTAGTGAAATTAATTGGGGTAAAAATACATCACATATGATAGTATTCTCATGCTAGGAGGAAAGTAAGAAAAATATGAAATCTGTTGCTTGACACTTTTCACTATGCTAAACTATTTGTGCTAAAATAAGCATATGTAACTTATCATTTTTGTAGAGGTAGCTATACTTGTCTAAATTCTATGAAATTTGTACAGTAGAATATTATGGTCATGTGTAGCCTATAGTAATTTTCTTGGAATTTATTGAGCACTAGAAATATTTACTCTATAAATCATCTTATTATCTAAGGAAATTAATAAATGAATATAAATAAATTTGTTAGGCTTAACCATGATGTTTTCTATGGTGTGTGTGATGCATATAATCTATTGATATTGTTAGTGAGGCTTAGAAGTATTTGTTTATAGGCAACTAGTTCATTATTGCTTTATAATTCAACTAGATGACTGCATGTGTAGTTTCTGTTGTGGTGATGATTTCACGATGATAATGATCTTTTCTGTAATGATGGTTAATAACAAAGTTGTAGATAACTTACTTATCTACCTTGTGTTAAATGGCAATAGTCATAGGCCTTATGGTTTGAGAATTATTGCTGTTAGAAGTCTGCTGTCAGAAATACTTGCTCCCTGGACAAATCTAAAAGATTGAATTGTTTGATCTAGATAACTACTGAATCACATTAAGATGAATAAAATAAAGTTGTAGACAATTTCATAAGCTTTCTAGAATGTCTGCAACCATATTATTTTGATGTGAATAACTCTAGTTATAGTCAAAACAATTGGCTGTTGTCTTGTAGTCCAGAAAATGATTTACATAAGTGTTTGTTTAAGTTACTAGAGACGAGATATGCACCTACTCAGTAAAAGAAAATGTAACTTGTTATCATCTTAATGCAATGCTACTGAGAACACTTATGAGGATGCATTCATCACATCATATCATATTATACATGTCATTAGATATGCATCCATGATATCTGATTTCCTGCTCATGCATATAGGATCGTCCGAGGGGATAACTCTATTGGAATTCAACGAAGAAGAAGAGGAACAACAGGAGGCACCTCAGGACATAGCTCCAGAAGGAGAGGAGCAAACTCTTGAAGACCTACCCAAGTGCCTAGATCACAGGCCAACTTCCTTTATCAAAGGCAAGCTCCGGAGCATTTTAAGCCTCCTATGTTTTACAAAATATCACTTGAGTCTTTTATGTTTGATGCATTAGATTATAAGAGTTGATTGGAAACACTTGATGCATAGAACTACCTTGTCTAGATATATTCCTTTAACCCTGTGTAGGTCCTGGATCAAATATATGCTTAGCCATGCTTAGACTGGTAGAAGTCGGGTGATTTCCAGTCACTTGCGAGATATAGGTGGATACCAAAGCACGGTTGGCTATATTTGCTATCGTGGAACATAACCATGGGGTAATGTAAATGGGGGATAGGTGGAGTCTATGTGTGGGTTGACTCATGTGATTCTGTCTATGGCGATTAAGGACCGTACCATTGTTGGCGACTCTATCGAGATTGAAAGCATGCCTCTCACTTAGCTGGCCGGATAACTCATTCCAACCATGAAGCCGAGTAGCTCAACTCAGGCCAGGACCCATTCTTTGAAAGTGCGCACTCTAGATGGTAGTAAGGATGTGTGGGGAGCTAGACATGAGCCCAAGGGTAAGCCGGGCCTAAACGTCTTGGCAGCAGGTTGTCCCTGATTGTGCGGTGCTGATCAAACCCGCAAATTGGACCTGAGTTGTACCAAAGGTGACCTAAGACTACCTTGGTGCAGGTATGTCTAGGTTTGTGTTAGGAATAAATTCTCAGCTTGTTGAAATCGATTTGAATCGCCATCTCTCCCGGATAGTGAGAAACTCTGACTCACACCAACATCGTAGTAACTGTGTTATGGAATATGATGGTTTGGATGAACATAAAATTATTATACCGGCTATGGTTACTATTGTATGATACTAAATGATATACCACATGTTTGACATAGGTTAGTTGCTAATCTAGAGATGAATAGCTATAATTAACTTGATGACTGAATTATAACTATATACTTGAATTGGTAAGCTTTTTATGCAAAATGTTGTCAAGCTAGCTCCACTTATACAACCTTGCATAATCCTTGGAGTCACTTTATTTTTGGTTTATGATGGGTAATTCTAGCTGAGTACCTTCTTATACTTAGGGTTTATTTCCCATTGTTGTAGATAGTATGATGTATCATGGCTAATATAAGAACTGCTTCTGTCTTGCCATGGACGAGGAGTAGAGCCCTGGGCAAGGCACCTCTCGTTAATCCCTCTATTATGCTTTTGTGGGTGTGAACTTGAGCTGGCACAGTATTTGAACAATGATGTGAGATGTTTGTTTCAAACTTTATTTGCTTCCGCTACTACTTTATTTGAACCTGGTTTGTAATAACTTTTAGTCGTACTCTAGTGTATGGAATTGTAATTATGAAGTTTATGTAACATGTGACATGTAAGTTGAATCATGTACGATCTTGGTTGTATGTTGATGGTTAATCGAGACCCTTCGTGATACTCGATAGACTACTGGGTTTATATGGTCTCAAGTATGACAGTGTGATTGCTTGTGGGCTACTATTGTACTTGTGCTCTTATAAACTAAACGGTTCTACTACAGCTGGCATTAGAGCAAGATTCAACATTAATTGCCACATGTGTATTTAAAACAAAGGTTTTTGTTTTTCCAAAACCAGTTTTGGCAACTGATAGATATATATAGGTGTTTAAACCTAAAGTTTGAATTTAAAGTGTCCCAGTGATCACTTTATGCTTAGTTATGGATTTCAGGTGGCTAATTAAGTACTAACTTGGGGGTTTTTATTTTTGTCATCCATATGGCGTGCTATTGTATGTATACCATTCACTTGAGTGATAATGTATGGATCAAATGCCTCTACGCCCAAGGTAAGAGGCCACTCATCATCACAGTGACATGACCGCAAGATGTGAGAGTGCGGTCTAATAGGGAGAGTTAGCTTTGATACTAAAGTATATATATGTCTCATATATATACTGGAAGTATTTAATTGTGGGTTAGCTTAGATACGACTGTATATGAATACTTATATGTATATATGGGACATATTTACTTTCGGGTAGCTTTCATATAAAAGTACATATATGTGTGTATATATATGGAAGTATTTAGCTTACAACCTAGAGCCTAGATTTTTATTTCTGCATATATACTTGTGGGGTTGGGCTGAAATGAAATTCTTTTGCAGGTACACTAACAGCGAAACATGTAGCCTGACTAGCTACGTTATATATGAGAGAACTCATGTATGCCACCATGTATGTCATTAGAAGTTTAATTTTCCTAAGTTTGTGAGGACATACTGAAACATACATGCATCATGATCAATCATTCATTACACACTTGCATTGTTCCCCCCTTATAAGTCTCTTATTTGGTTAAGTAACTCTTTTATATTATAACATTATTCTCATGAGAGTTGCACCATTTTGTTGGAACAGATGGCAAGCATTAGCTGAGAGTGAGACTTTCCTAGGAAATGTTTGGTACCCCTGCCCTACTTTGGAGGGTCTTGCATTATGCGGAATATACCAAACCACCTCTCTATTCCTAGAATGAGGTATACCTAGAAGGACAGCCATGGTATGAGGTGTAGTTAACCATACTAGCTCGTACCCAAGCACCCCTATGGTAGGAGTGGAAGGTGGATTCCGAAGGGAAAACTCCTTGGGAAGCTGCCCAAATAGTTGCTTTTGAGGTGCTGAGCCATATATGTCAGCAACACGGGGATGATGCTATCTCCAACCTTGATAGCTAGCATGCTGAAGAGTAGAGTAGTCTAGTGGCTAGTTCAATGCGCTAGATATATCCCTACTATCTTTGGAATAGACTTGTAGTTTGAACTTCAGTACTCATGACATAACTTCAGGTGTAATATTGGTACTTTGCATGTTAATCTGTGATGGGTTGAACTTTGATGAAATTCCTAGTTTTGTTTTACTAGTGAAAAATGAAATGAATGTTAACGCGTTGCGAGTACGATAAGTGATAAAATTGGTGATGCTATGTTGTGAGAATGAATTATTGTGCCTCTATTTTATTGTATGAATCTAAGATTCTCTCCATGTAATTTGAGTTTGGCATAATTACACAATTCATCTATAATCTCTTGATATCATCCAATAATCACTTATTATTGCAATTGTGCAGATGACTCGCACTAGCGCTGGAGCAGGTACCAGCCAAGGTGGTAATGATGGTGACTTACCACCACCACCATCACCGTCCGTGAATGAGTTGTTCGCATAATTCCTAGGAAATCAAAGAGCAATGGAGGATACACCACGCCACATTGCGCAGAACACTGCTCATGCTTGCCAGCAACATCAAGGGCCAGAACCAAACCTAGTATAGTTCATTCAAGGACTTCTAGGGCACCAAGCCTCCTATCTTCAAAGAGGCCAAAGAACCGCTCCAAGCGGATGAGTGGCCAAACATGTTCGAGCAGAAGTTTCACCTGTTGAGGGTTACTAAGCATCACAAGGTCGAATATGTGTCCCATCAACTGTAGGGACAGACAGGGATATGGTGGACTCATTTCATGTCTTCTCTACCTACAAATGCACTAGGTGACATGGGATCAGTTCAAGCTAGCCTTTAGGGGACATCACATTCCCTTGGGGCTGATGCGCATGAAAGCTGTCAAGTTCATGAGACTCACTCAAGGGACCAAGACCCTTACTGAGTACCTGCATGCCTTCAACAATCTATCCTAGATATGCCCTAGAGTTTGTCAACATAGAGGAAAAGAAGATAGAGAGCTTCAAGAGAGGCCTTAGCACCAAACTGATGAAGACCATGGCCAACTCGAGGTGTGCCACTTATAATGAGTTTGTCAGTGATGCCTTAACCTAGAAGAATTAGACCAACTTGCACGCTAGCAGCAAAGGGCCTGCAAGAGAGCAGCTAAGGCAGGCACCTTAGGATCATCTCAGTCCAGAGCTCCAGCTGGTAGCTAGGCCACAATTTCATCCACCAACGCCTAAGTATAGGCCTACTCAGCCAAAAGCTCAGGATAATCGCCCCTAGAAGACATTTCATAGGGCATTCACCATTGCCATACCTAAGGGCAATGTAGGCTAGGGAAGCTCAGCAGGACCAAGGAACAACCTAGCCATGCTTCAACTATAATCAGTTGGGTCATTGGGCCAAGGAGTGCCCCCATCCCAAGAAGGGTGGAAATCAAAACCAGGGTAATTAGAAGCAGGTCAATCCTAAGGCACGTTCTAGATACGTGCACTACACTGCGATGGAAGAAATTCCCATAGGGGATGTTGTTACCACCGGTATGTTTCTTGATAACAAACTTCCTGCTATTATTTTATTTGATTCTAGAGCTTCTCATTCATTTATGAGCCAAACATTTGCATCTAAGCATGATTAGAAGATAATTCAGGTAGACAAGAGTGGTTGTAGTATAAATTTAGCTAGGGCTACTATTTATACAAATCAAATAGTCAGAGATGTGCTCATCTCCATACAAGAGAGGGAGTACACTATGGATCTGATAGTATTGCCAGGATTAGCTATAGATGTGATCTTGGGCGTGAAGTGGATGCGTGGACATAGGGTTCTTATCGGCACGTCCACTAGAACCATTATGTTGAGGGAACCTAAGGGGGAAGGTGCTTTTCTAGTGCCACTTCCTAGAAGTTTTGATCTTCAAAACTTGTCTTGTGCTATCCAAGCCACTACTCTCTATGATATTCCAGTAGTTTGTGAATTTCCATATGTGTTCCCAGATGAGTTGCCTAGTTTACTGCCTGATAGGGATGTGGAATTTAAGATCGAGTTAGTGCCAGGTACAACACCTATCTCAAGAAGACCATATAGGATGCCACCAAATGAGTTAGCCAAACTTAAAATTCAGCTACAGGAACTAGTTGGACAAAGGTCTCATTCGACCTAGTTTGCCTCCATGGGGATGTCCATCTTTATTTGTAAAGAAGAAGGACAAATCCTTGAGAATGTGTGTGGATTATAGGCCGCTTAATGCTGTGACCATTAAGAATAAGTATCCTTTGCCTCGCATCGATATCCTGTTCAATCAACTAGCAAAAGCGAAGGTATTCTCTAAGATTGACTTGAGGTCAGGTTATCATCAGATTAAGATTAGGCCAGAAGATGTACCTAAGACAACTTTCTCCACTAGGTATGGCTTGTATGAGTATTTGGTCATGTCTTTTGGACTAACAAATGCTTCTGCCTACTTCATGTATTTGATGAATTTAGTATTCATGCCCTAAACTCGACAAGTTCGTGGTCATGTTTATCGATGATATCCTGAATTTACTTGGAGAATGAGACAGATCATGCAGAGCATCTGAGGATTGTGTTATCTAGATTGAGGGAGCATAAATTATATGCCAAGATTAGCAAAATGTGAATTCTGGTTGGAGAAAGTAACTTTCTTGGGTCACATCTTATCAGAAGATGGAATTTCTATAGACCCATCTAAAGTACAAGAGGTCATGGATTGGAAGGCCCCGACTCTGATTTATGAAGTTTGGAGTTTTCTAGGGTTAGCAGGCTACTATCATCGTTTCATTCTAGATTTTTCTAAGATAGCTAAGCCCATGACCAGACTACTCTAGAAGGATGAAAAGTTCAATTGGACTCTAGAGTGTGAAGCCACTTTTCACACCCTACGGACCTTGCTAACTACTAGCTCCTGTTGTAGCACAACCCAACATTGAAAAAGCCTTTCGATGTGTTCTATGATGCATCGGGTATAGGTTTGGGGTATATGCTCATGTAAGAAGGCCTGAGTTATTGCCTATGCTTCTCGGCAATTAAGAAAGCATGAAGTCAATTATCCTACACATGATTTAGAGCTCATAGCAGTTGTTCACGCCTTGAAGATATGGAGACATTATTTGTTGGGAAACATATGTCACATATACACTGACCACAAAAGTCTCAATACATCTTCACTCAACCTGAGCTGGACATGAGACAATGTAGATGGTTAGAACTAATCAAGGACTATAATTTGAAAGTGCACTACCATCCAGAAAAAGCCAATGTTGTAGCAGATGCACTTAATCAGAAATCTCATTGTAACACCTTTGAAGCCTTGTTGGAAGATGGATTTAATTTGTTACATCCTATTGTGCTACACAATATCACTGTTAGTTGCTCACTTGAGAGCAAAATCATAGAACTGTAGAAGACAGATGTAGGTGTATTTCACATTAAGAGAAAGATGAAAGAACAGGAAACCAAACATTTTAGGTTGGATGAAAGAGGTGTGCTATAGTTTGAGGACCGACTTATGGTACGGAAAGACTGAGAACTTATAAATCAAATTTTAGATGAAGCTCATTCATCCAAGTTGTCTATCCATCCGGATAGTAGCAAAATGTATCAATATTTGAAAACCCATTTTGGTGGACCAAGATGAAGAAAGAGATCACCGCCTATGTTCGCTAGGTGTGATAATTGCAGTAGAGTCAAGGCCATTCATTTGAAATCTACTAGATTACTATAACCTTTATCTATCCTAGGCTAGGAAATGGGAGGAAATAAGTATGGACTTTATTACAGGCCTTCCTGTTGACACAACAAGGTCATGATTCCATATGGGTCATTATAGATCGGCTCACCAAGTCAGCACATTTTATACTAGTTAAAATGAAAGTATCAAGCAAGGAGGTACGCTGAGCTATACATTTCTTAGATCATGAAACTACATGGAGTACCAAGGACCATAATCTCAGATCAGGGCCCATAGTGTATATCTCAGTTTTTGGGAACACTTGCACTAGGCTTTGGGAACTAAACTAATAAGAAGTTCAACATATCATCCACAAACTTCTGGATAGACTGAGCGAGTGAATCAAATTTTAGAAGACATGTTGAGAGCTTGTGTTATATCTTCTAAGGGTTCATGGGAAAAATGGCTACCTTTAGCCGAGTTTTTCTATAACAATAGTTATGAAGAGAGCATCAAGATAGGCTCCTTTTGAAGCTTTGTACGGTCGAAAATGTAGAACTCCCTTAAATTGGATTGAGCCTGGAGAAATGAGATATTATGGCATTTACTTTGTCAGCCGAAAGCTGAAGAGCAAGTATGCATTATCCAACAGCATATGAAAGTAGCTCAGTCCAGACAAAAGAGTTATGCTAATAAAAGAAGAAGACCACTAACCTTCGAAGTGGGAGACTACGTGTACTTAAAAGTTTCACCCATGAGGGGAGTGCAGAGATTTGGACTAAAAAGGAAGCTTGCGCCTAGGGCCGTACCAGATTATTGAATGGAAGGGAAATGTCACCTACAAGTTACAACTTCCTCTAGAGATGAGTACTATTTAATGTCTTCCATGTTTCTCAGTTGAAAATATGTCTTTGCATACCTGAGGAAGCCATTGCATCCACCAACATTAAGCTCCAATTGGATTTGACATATGAAGAGAAACCATTCTGAGTGCTAGAAGAAATGGAAAGAGTAACCCAGAGCAAGGTCATTAAGTTCTACAAGGTGGTGTGGAATAACCACAATGAACAAGATGCCACTTAGGAATGGGAGGATTATTTGCGTGAAGTCTATCCTGCTTTTTACGAAGAATGGTAGGTCTTGCAAATCTCGGGATCAGATTTCTATAAGGGGAGGGGCTATAACACCCTAGTATTAAGCATTGCGTTTGGCATTTGCATTTCATGAGCACAAGCATCATCCAAGCATTCATGAGCATGATCATATGAAGTTTCATTTTGATCACTTTCTTCTTATCACATGTAGTGTTAATAATATATGCATATGCTTGAAATCATGTGTGACCAATATAATAAATGGTTGTGAGGTCACCAAAATACCTTAGACACACCTAGAATGATAATTAAAACAATATTTATATTCATGACATAGACCAAATTTGCTTCTAAGTGTTGGTTTCATTTGAAATGCCTATTTTCATGATACTAGTTTGACCAAAGTTGAACAATAGCTTAGATTGTTTGCATTGGCTATGTGACCTAAATAAAAGTTGTAGTACACATCATGGGTAACAAACTTTATTTAAGGGTCATGAGCTAATTCAGTGCCTAGCATGGTCAAATAGAGCCCACAAGTAGCAATGAAATGATGTTTTCAAACTTAGAAAAATTTGCTAAGTCACAAGCTGATTTCAGTTTCAATGTGACCTACTTTGGAGCTTTGCATTTTGAAAACCATGATGAATTAGATGTTACTCCCTAAAGCAAAGTTGGAGATCTCACATAGCTCTACAAATTTCACTACTACTGTTTTTGCTGATTCATCATGGATTAGGAGATAAAGGTTAGTGAATAGGGCCATTTCAGTCGGCCTGATACCCTTTTCAAACCGGCCAGACGCGCGCCGATCATGGCCGACCAGCTTAGACACCGCACGCTGCATGTCACCGATCGCCTGCCCATGCGTCGCCGTGTTAAGAGGGAGAGTGAGCCAGCTGCTTCCCATTTCCACTCACTTGCGCCCTCACTCTCTTCCTCTCTCTCGCTCTCATGCTCGCCGAAGCAGAACCGTAGCGCCTCTGTCGCCACCGCACCTCCCCTAAGCTCACTCACTATCTCCACCATGCCATTGTCTGATTGCTCACGCACACCGCTCAGCCATCACTTCCTCCACCTTGCTGACCAGTTAGCCATGCCAATCGAGCCAAGGTAAATGCCTAAGGGCGGGTTTGCTGTAGCCGCACCCTCGCCTGAGTGCTGCCAAGATTGCGCTCACCATGGCCATGCTCCACCGAGCCATCTCACTCACTCTCTTCCCTTGTTAGGGTTAGCATAGGGTCATGTCCTATTCATGCCACTAGCCATTGAGCCAATGTCGGCCTCATTGGATTGGAACGCCGCCTGTGCCGCCGTGCTGCCATGCATGCGGTCGTGCCTCACCGATGCCCTCACAAACCCTAATCCAAACCCTAGGTCTCCGCTAGATCCCTATAGAGGTGTAGCCACGACCACCTGAGCTTGCCATCGTCGGAGACAACAAGCCTGCCATAGCACAGCGCCGCCGCCGTAGACAACCGTCGTTAGAGGTTTGACCATCTAGCCCACTGGATGCGAAATGTGATAGGGAACACGTCAGTGCTGACCGCACTGCCAGAGACCTCGCCGTCGGCGAGTTCACCGCCGGTCAAGCCTGGTGCTCTGCTCTAGTTCCACTGACGCATGGGGCTGAGTTGACCTATGGCCCCCCGCTGTTCGCCACCGTGGGTGTAGTAGACCGGGTGTACATAACATTTAGGGTTTAGTTGGGTTTTGAATTAATTTCATAGATATGAATACAAACTTCAAAATTTCATATCTAGAGCTAGGAGGATCCAAATGCGGTGAACCAAATTTTGTTAGATTCATATTGAAGTGTACTATTTGATAAAAATATGAAATCTACTACTTAGGGTATTATTCTAGGAGAATTAAATTGAGAATATAAGTGCTTTTAAAGTAGTTTATATCTTGTAAAATGCATAACTTGAGCTAGGAAGGTGATAAAATTGTGATTCAAATTTTGTTGGTCTTGTGTTGACATGCTCTAGCTAGGAAAAATATTAAACCTACAGTAAACATACTTGTAATATGGTCTTCCTATTTAATCTTAATTAATTGCTAGATTCTAGTGAAATTAATTGGGGTAAAAATACATAACATATGATCATACAATTTTTTACACAGTATTCGGATACTAGGAGGAAAGTAAGAAAAATATTAAATCTATTGCTTGATACTTTTCACTATGCTAAACTATTTGTGCTAAAATAAGCATATGTAACTTGTCATTTTTGTAGAGGTAGCTATACTTGTCTAAATTCCATGAAATTGGTATAGTAGAATATTATGGTCTTGTGTAGCCTACAGTAATTTTCTTGGAATTTATTGAGCACTAGAAATATTTACTCTGTAAATCATCTTATTATCTAAGGAAATTAATAAATGAATATAAATAAATTTGTTAAGCTTAACAATGATGTTTTCTATGGTGTGTGTTATGCATATAATCTATTGATATTATTAGTGAGGCTTAGAAGTATTTGTTTATAGGCAACTAGTTCATTATTGCTTTATAATTCAACTAGATGACTACATGTGTAGTTTCTGTTGTGGTGATGATTTCATGATGATAATTATCTTTTCTGTAATGATGGTTAATAACAAAGTTGTAGATAACTTACTTATCTACCATGTGTTAAATGGTCATAGTCATAGGCCTTATGGTTCGAGAATTATAGCTGTTAGAAGTCTGTTGTCAGAAATACTTGCTCCCTAGACAGATCTAACAGATTGAATTGTTTGACCTAGATAACTGCTGAATCACATTAAGATGATTAAAATAAAGTTGTAGACAATTTCATAAGCTTTCCAGAATGTCCATAACCATATTATTTCGATGTGTATAACTCCAGTTATAGTCAAAACAATTGGCTACTGTCTTGTATTCCAGAAAATGATTTACATAAATGTTTGTTTAAGTTACTAGAGAAGAGATATGCACCTACTCAGTAAAAGAAAATGTAACTTGTTATCACCTTAATGCTAGTGCTACTGAGAACACTTATGAGGATGCATTCATCACATCATATCATATTATACATGTCATTATATATGCATCCATGATATTTTATTTCTTGCTCATGCATATAGGATCGTCTGAGGGGATAACTCTACTGGAATTCAATGAAGAAGAAGATGAACAACAGGAGGCACCTCAGGCCATAGCTCTAGAAGGAGAGGAGCAAACTCTTAAAGACCTACCCGAGTGCCTGGATCATAGGCCAACTTCCTTTATCAAAGGCAAGCTCTGGAGCATTTTAAGCCTCCCATGTTTTACAAAATATCACTTGAGTCTTTTATGTTTGATGCATTAGGTTATAAAAGTTGATTGGAAACACTTGATGCATAGAACTACCTTGTCTAGATATATACCTTTAACCCTATGTAAGTCTAGGATGGAATATATGCTTAGCCATGCTTAGACCGGTAGAAGTCGGGTGATTTCCTGTCAGCTATGAGATATAGGTGGATATCGAAGCACGGTTGGCTATATTTGCTATCGTGGAACAAAACCATGGGGTAATGTAAATGGGGGCTGCGTGGAGTCTATGTGTGGGTTGACTCATGTGATTCCATCTATGCCGATTAAGGACCATATCGTTGTTGGTGACTATGTCGATATTGAAAGCATGCCTCTCACTTAGCTGGCCGGATAACTCATTCCGACCATGAAGCCGAGTAGCTCAACTCAGGCCAGGTCCCATTATGTGAAAGTGCACACTCTAGATGGTTGTAAGGATGTGCGGGGAGTCGGACGTGAGCCCAAGGGTAAGCCAGGCTTGAACGTCCTGGTAGCTGGTTGTCCCTGATTGTGCGGCACTAATCGAAACCACTTATTGGACCTGAGTTGTACCAAAGGTGACCTAAGACTACCTTGGCGTAGGTATATCTGGGTTTATGTTAGGAATAAATTCTTAGCTAGTTGAAATCGATTCGAATCACTGTCTCTCTCGGATAGTGAGAAACTCTGACTCACACCAACATCGTACTAACTGTGTTATGGTATATGATGGTTCGGATGAACATGGAATTATTATACCGGCTATGGTTACTACTATATGATACTAAATGATATACCACATGTTTGGCATAGGTTAGTTGCTAATCTAGAGATGAATGGCTATAATTAACTTGATGACTGAATTATAACTGTATACTTGAATTGGTATGCTTTTTATGCAAAATGTTGTCAAGCTAGCTCCACTTATACAACCTTGCATAATCCTTGGAGTCAATTTATTTTTGGTTTATGATAGGTCAGTCTAGCTAAGTACCTTCTTATACTCAGGGTTTATTTCCCATTGTTGCAGATAGTACGATGTATCATGGCTACTGTAAGAACTACTTCTGTCCCGCCATGGATGAGGAGTAGAGCCCTGGGCAAGGCGCCTCTCGTTAATTCCTCTATTATGCTTTTGTGGTTGTGATCCTGAGCTGGCACAATATTTGAACAATGATGTGAGATGTTATTTTCAAACTTTATTTACTTCCACTACTACTTTATTTGAACCTAGTTTGTAATAACTTTTAATCATACTCTAATGTATGGAATTGTGATTGTGAACTTTATGTAATGTGTGACATGTATGTTGAATCATGTACGATCTTGGTTGTATGTTGATGGTTAATTTAGACCCTTCGTGATACTCGATGGACTACCGGGTTTGTATGGGCTCAAGTATGATAGTGTGACCACTTGTGGGCTGCTATTGTACTTGTGCTCTTATAAATTGGACGGTTCTGCTACAATAACCGTACTATTTAGAGGGGTGAAACTCATCGTGAAATGTGGTTATCAAAGTGCCACTAGTGTTCTAACTCATTGCATATGCATTTAGATTCTTGTGAGTGCTAATACCCTTGAAAATATTTGTGAAAATATGCTAACACACGTTGACAAGGTGATACACTTGGTGGTTGGCATATTTAAGCAAGGGTGGCAAAGTTAGAGAAGTAGAGTCACTATTTTAGGGTGATTCGAACGCTGGTCTAGGCCTGACCAGACTCGATGGTGGTGAGTCCAGTCACCCCAACAGTGAAGGGTGTGGTCTCGGTCTTCGACCAGACTTTGGACACCCGAGAGATCAAATGCGACTATGGTGCGTCTGGTCAGCAGTGACATAAGTGTTCATGTGAGGAGAATGAGGATCAGACTCAAGCTTCATTCGGTCATGTAGGAGCCTCTATAGATTCAACCTGACTCTATGGTGGCACAGCATCAGGTCAGCCTACAACATGTGCGGTTATGGCACTTGGCGTGTGGGCGCACATGGACCTGACGCAGGTGAGGTGCATCCAGTCATTCGATAGCCGCATCTGGTCTCCACTTAACATGGGCGCATGACTGAATAGCCATTGGAGATCAGCGGCTCTCATTTGAAGCAAGGACACATGGACATGGATCGTTGTCTAGACATAGGGTGGTGCACGTCTGATCACACTTGACCAGCGCGTTCGGTTGCCCCAAAGCCAGTGCTGTTTTGAGCCTAACAGCTCTATTCATTTGGGGGCTCTATAAAAACATGGTAGCCGGCCATGGCTCACTCTTTGGGCCATTTCTATTGAGAATACACCCTAGTGAGCCTAGACAATCCTCTCTCACTCATCCTACTTGATTGATTCATCATTTGGTGAGATTGTAGAGCATCCAAGTGCATTGCTTTGAGTGATTGCATCTAGAGGCACTTGGTGATTGTGTTTCGCTGTGGATTTCACTTGCTTCTCTTGGTGTTGCCATCACCTAGATGACTTGGTGCAGCGAGGATCGTCGAGCGAAGGAAGGTGATTGTCTCTAGCTCTGATCGTGGTGATTATGAGGGGTTCTTGACCTTTCCCCGATGGAGCGCCAAAAGGTACTCTAGTGGATTGCTCATAGCTTATGGATCCCCATGTTTGTTGGTTGTGTGGCATAGATTGCGGGTTAGGCATGTGATGCCTATTAGCGCCTGAACCTCTAAGTGGGTGAATCGCTACAACAAGGACGTAGCTTGCCGGCAAGCAAGTGAACCTCAGGGGATAAATCATTGTGCCATCATTATCTCCGAGATTCTATTGTGATTGATTGTATATCTCTTGTTGCCATGGTGGTATAACTCAATACCTCTCTTGTGCATTTACATTCTTAGTGTAGCTAAGCTCTTTAGTGTAACTAGTTTTGAGAGCTAGCTTGTGTCTTGTCTAGTTTGGTTAGTGAGGCTCTTTAGTTAGTCTTTGAGAGCTCACTAGCTTAGTGGTGGTGACCTAGCCTTGAGTGTGACTTAGAGATCATAGCAACTAGAATTGTTGGTAGGTGGCTTGCATTTTTGGTAGGCTAGCGCAACACTCGCTTCGCTTCATAATTGTCTAACCTCTTGGCTTAGTGTTGTTGTAGAATTTTTTAATAGGCTATTCACCCCACCTCTAGCCATTAGGACCTTTCAAGTGGTATCTGAGCCTGGAGACACCCTGATTTGAGGCTTAACATCCTTCGATGTCAAAATGGCTCAAATCAACAACACCAAGAAGTCACCCCAATTTGATGGCTCAAATTATCCATATTAGAAGGCAAAGATGACCACCTACATCAAGTCAATCAATAGAAAGGTGTGGAAGGTGGTGGAGACCAAGATTGAGATAGCCGATCCGAAGACTCCCACCATGGCCGAAGAAGTGCTACTCAATGACACTGCTCTTAGTACCATTCATGATGCCATGGATGAGAGGACATTTGAGAAAATCAAAAACATTGAGATGACTCATGGGGCATGGAAGAAGTTGGAGGAATCATTTGAGGGCACACAAGCGGTGAAGGGTGCCATAGACATATAACCTCAAGGAGAAGTTTGCAAGCTTCAAGATGAAGAAAGATGAGAGTGTGCTAGAGATGTTCCATAGGCTACAAGTGCTTATCAATGATCTCAAAGCACTTGGAGAAGAGATGAAGGACAAGGACTTCTCCCACAAGTTCTTACGATGCTTACCATCAAGATTTGGCACAATAGTCACTATTCTAGTGAGGAGTGGTTTGGACACCATGACACCAAACCAAGTGTTGGGAGATGTGATGACTGATGACACATATAGAGATGATGATGGGAAGGAAGAGAAGAAGGGGAAGAAAGATGACAAGAGGGATGATAAGAAGAAGAGTGTGGCATTCAAAGCCACATCATCCTCCAAGGGCAAGGCAAATCAATAGAATCATTAAGTGAAGATGAAGACTCAAGCCTTGATGAGATTGATGATGAGAAGATGGCTCTCTTTGTGAAGAGATTTGGCAAATTCATGATGAAGAAGGGCTATCGTGCTAGAAGGAAGAAGTCATCATCAAAGAACAAGGATGAACCAAGGAGGTGCTTCAAGTGTGGTAGCAAGGATCATCTTGTTGCTCAATGCCCCTACAATAGTGAGAATGAAGATGATGACAAGAAGGGCAAGAAGAAGGATAAGAAGGAGAAGGATAAGAAGGACAAGAGGACCTTCAAGAAGAAGAAGAAGGGTGGTTCATATGTGGTCACTTGGGACAATGATGCTTCCTCAAGTGATGATGACAAGACCACCAATAAGAAGGCTCTTGCAAGCATTTCCATAAATGAGAAGCCTTCTCTCTTTGACACTCCATCGACTTGCTTTATGGCTAAGGCCACTAAGGTACAATCTCATGATGATGGATGCGATAATGAATGTGAAAGTGAAAGTGATAGTGATGATGATGAACCAACTAAAGACGAACTAATTAACATGCTTGAAGATGCTAAGACTCACTTTGACATCAAGAGAAGGGAATGCAAAGACTTGTGTTGACAACCAAAAGTGGCCACATTGTATAATGGACTCCGCCATCATGTTTCTGTCATCAAGATGGTCAGGAAACATATTTGGATCATCTTATTAGGATCTGGGACAAAGAAACTACTATTTGGGGGTGCTAACCGAGCCGGAACTAGCTTGGCTGGTTCCCAAACCGGCCAGGCCTGTTTGGGAAACTTTCTCAAATGAAACTTTTGACTGCACCAATGCGTTCCTCTCATCGAGTTGATCGAAAAACATATATGGCTCGCCCCATTTGGAGTCCGAATGAATTAATCATGAATTTCGAAAGGTTTTCTACGCTGGACCCTAGCAGAATCGCCCAGGCAGGTTTGGGAAATAGCCAGGCTGGTTTGCCTGCCCCGGCAGCTGCCCAGACCCTGTGAAAATTGGCCTAGCCAGTTTGGGAACTAGCTAGGCCGGTTTGCTTATACAAGTGTGATGCAAACTCTATTTTTGATGGGATTTGGATCTATTTCTGCATAGGAAACTTGGAGATCATGATATGGAGTTGTTTCCTATTGGGATAAGACCACCCCCTCTATATATATGAGAGAATCATGGTCGATTGAAGATTCCAACTACACAATCGTCAAACTACAACACAAACCCTCTCTTTGCTCTATCTCTTCCAACCTTATGCTGTTCATCTCTTGATCCGATGACCAAGGATGGTGCCCTAGGTTCGCCGGCCGACCTAGGGTAACCCATCAACATCCTTGCCTCGATAGGGTCCCTCCTGGGCGAGAGCTTCGATGGCTTTTTTGTTAGTTTGCTTAGAAACTAGCCATTCTTCATCACGCAAGCATGATTTGTTACCCTTTGCTGGTTTGCTTGTAAACCTCACCGCTCTTCACCATGAAAGTGTGTTGGTTATTTGTTGCATTCTTCGGTTCATGGTGACCTAGGTGATCTAGCTCTAGTTGGTGTGTGATTTGGGATCAATTCGGGGTCAACACACTTTTTGGCAACTCCGCTGGGGAAGAATTTGCTTTGGCTCTACTTTGTAGCCAAATCTTCTTGCCCTAGCCCTACTCCTTATTGATTTATCTTCTTGTGGTCGCCATTACTAGTGCATCTGACCCAAAAGGCCGATTGCATCTGGTTTTGACCCCTTGTGATTTCATTTGCTATTTTGCAATGTGTTGTGCTGGTTATTGGAAAATTCAGCAAGGTGGTCAAGTTCTAAATCATGGAGTACCAAGGTGTGACACCACAAAGCTACTACAATTACCCCAAGGTACAGCTTGCAAATACATCTTATGATTCTAATAATTATTTTGCAAGTTCTATGAACTCTCATGTTGGTGTTGCTAGTTATAATGATACTAGATAGGTTACATCGGCCAATACTTTTGATAATGCTCCTCATTATACATATCATAATTATGAATATTATGGTCAAGAGCTGATGCCAACTATGAATTCTTTGAGTTTTAATGCTACTGGCAACTTACATCATGTAAATCTTTATTCATCTGCTATAAGTTCACAATATGTGGTTCCACCACAAGACATGCCAATGAATGAGAGAATTGTCTATGACAATGCTAATTATTTAACCAATTACTCTCAAAATTTAGCACCATACGCCATTGCTCCTATTCATAATTCGGCTTCATATGTTACTCCCAACTCAAGCCGAATTAATGAAAATTTAGCAAGGTATGCTAATGGTAATACTCATGATTTGGTTTCATATGTTGCTCCTAACTCGAGCTGAATCAATGAAAGGTGGGTAAATATTCATACTCATAATTCATCTCCATATGTTGCTAGTAATTCAAATCAAATGAATAAGAATTCAGCAAGATATTCTCAATCAGACATTGATTTCAAAAGGGCAATGTTAGAGTTTGAAATAAATCTTGGGAAGCAAAAACAAAGATTTTAAAAATAAATACTTTGGGAGTACTGGCAAGAGGCCGATCACACCTAGCTCATCGGCCTTGAGTATGAAAAAGAAGCTTTGCCCATTAGTACAGTGACTAAAGTGAGAATTGATCCAGATGTAAGCAAATGTTCAGCTACTGTCGACAAAATCTAGTCGGCAAGTCTACCAAGGGGTATACCCATGGTAGTAGATGAATCAGTGGAGGTGCGCATGATACGAACCAGATGGTAACAGAGACACAACACACAAGATTTATATAGGTTTAGGCCATCAATGTGACGTAAAACCCTATGCCCTGTGCTCTATTATTTTGTATTGATTGTGTATCAGATTTGATATCCTATCTAGGGGACCCCTATCTCTCCTTATATACTCTGGAGGGGTAGGGTTACAAGGAAAATATCCTATTTGGTATTATACAATAAATCACATCTTCATGTAGTCTTGCGGTGCACGCCTTGATCTTGTGGGCTAGGCCACCTTTGGAGCACGGCCCATGTCTTGTCTTGTGGGTACCGGGGGCCATACCCTCATAGCTAGTCCTCAAGCACCTTGTATCCTTTGAGCAATGCTGTCTTGAACAAGTACGAGCAGTTTGACATGAAGCCAATCAGTTTAACCGGTGATTCAAGCGGTGGAAGTCGAAGCCGACCAGTTTAACTAGTGAACAGAGCGGTGAAAGTCGAAGCCAACCAGTTTAACTGGTACATAGATCTCAGACTTAGCCAAGTAAGGCTTGCCAGAAGGATGTAAGGGGCTCAAGATAAAAATTTGAAAATTCTCCACCTTAGGCGAAGTATAGCCACTTAGACTCCATTTGCGAGGAATCATCCATGATTTAGTCAATAAGGAGGGTAAATCAAGAAAAGAGCACTACATTCACCGCTAGGTGAAGTGTTGCCACTTAGTCCCCGAGCCTGCTAGAAGATGAAGAATGAATCTTGTAGCAGGGTCAAAGAAAATAAATCTGAAAGCTTGTCAACATCATCTGACATGTGGGTATCAAGACCCAGATGTGCTGCCCAAGATCAGCACCCTGATCCGAATAGCATGGAGCAAGATGATAGCACACCGATAAGACATAGCAAGATTCGACCACCAAGGTAGTCCCCATCTTAGCTAGCGACTCTTGCATGAAGAATCCAAATGCTGAGTCCCCAGCTTAGCTAGCAATGAAGCGATGAACAATCCAAACGCTGAGGAGTCCCTAGATTAGCTGGCGAGCCCCCAGCATAGCAGACGATGAAGCGATGAGCAAAGTAAAGTTTGATCCCATGGTATGACAATAGGTTCTAAAGTCCTCACTGTCAAATTGACTTCTATTGTCTACTATTATATGCCTTGGGACTCCAAAATGACATATGATGTTTTTCCACAAGAATTTTCTCATTGTAAAAGATGACATGTTAGTTACTGGTTTGGCTTCGATTCACTTAGTGAAATATTTAATTGCTATGATAGCATATTGATAATTTCCTTAAGAAAGAGGGAGTTTCCTTATTATGTTAGTTCCCCATCTTGCTAATGGCCAAGTTGGCTCTATTTTCTACAAGTTACTTGCTGGTGCTCTTATCTTGCTTGTGGAGATTTGGCAATTGTGATAAGATTTAAGTATGTCTTTGCTATCATTTTGTGTTGATCACCAGTAGAATCCTTGAAGAAATGATTTTCGAGCCATGGCTCTTACACCTGGGTGGGTGCCACAAATACCCTTGGGAATTTCAAGCAGTAATTTTCTTCCATCTTCGGCTAGTATGCACTTTACTAGTGATTCACAAATTCCTTGTTTGTATAACTGGTCGTCGATGATCTTGTAATTGTTGATCTATGTTGCATTCTAACTTTGTAAACTTCATTGTCAGGCTCATAATGTCCATGAAGGTAAGTCATGATTGATGCTCTCCAATCTTCGCTTTGTATTATGTGAATTTCCCATGGAGCTTCTTGCATTGTCCTTACTGAAGCTTGAGTTAACACTTGGCAAAAACATCTAGGGGGCATATTTATTTTCTGGGCTGCACCTTTTGCTATCAACATCAGTATTATCTATTATTGAGATATTTTTTACTATGAAGCCTTCGAAGTGTTTTTCTTGATCTCTTAGAAATTGTAGATATTTTGCTAACTCCAGATCTCTTGACTTGTAATCCTTTTTCTATGTATCCAGCGACAATTTGAGAGTCTATTTTGATTATCAGTCTTTGAATTCTCATTGCTCTTGCTTTGCAAAGTCCAAGCAAAATAGTTTCGTATTCTACAATATTGTTGGTGTGCTGGAATTCAAGTCTTGTTGCATACTTCATTTCTATTCCTGATGTAGATTTGATAATTGCTACTACGCCAACCCCTATGAAGCCCTAGGCGCCATAGTAGTATATGATCCATTTTGGATTTTTCTTCTCTTCTCTTGGATTTTTAGATGGAGTCCAATCAACTATGAAGTCTGCTAGGACTTGTGATTTTATGGATGTTCTATTTTAATATTTAATGTAGTGCTGAGACAATTCTGCTATCCATTTTCCCAGTCTTCCTGAAGATCCGTAACTTTGCAAGACTTCTTTTAGAGGGTGGTTTATATTGGTACTCTTATCTTGTGTACTTGAAAATAATGCTTCAACTTTCTTGCTACTTGTCAAAACTACATATGCTATTTTCTTGATCTCTGAGTAATATACTTTTGAGCCAGATAGTCTTTCTAATACAAAATAGATTGGGACTTGTTTCTTCGAATGTTGAGTTTCTTGTTCTTGGACAAAAACTACGCTTACTACACTTTCTTTGGCTAAAACATATAGAAGTAATTAACCCCTTGGAGTTGGTGTTGCTAAAGTGGTTAGCTTTAAGAGATGTCTTTTTATTTCTTCAAATACATGTTGTTGCGAAGGTCCCCAAGTGAAGTTACTTTTTGCCCCTTTAAGTGCTTGAAATATAATGCTTCACTCTGTAGATTTCAAAATGAATCTATTTAGAGCCACCAATCTTTCTATCAGCTTTTGAACATATTTTATGTTTTCTGGAACTCTCATGTTCAAGATTGCTTGAACTTTGTTCGGATTAGGCTCAATCCCTTTTGCGGATACAATGCATCCTAGAATTTTTTCCTTTTTGTACTCTGAAAGTGCATTTCTTCGAATTCAATTTTAAGTTTGCTTTGCGTAGATTTGAAAATGTTTCCTAGAGATCTTTGATGTGATCCTCTATTTTCTTGCTTTTGACCACTGTCATCCACAGATGCCAAGATGTTTTTGCCAATCTGATCATGCAATACTGTTGATGTCATTCTTACAAATGTTGTTCCAGCATTGTGAAGCCCCTCTACCATTATTACAAAGTAGTATGTTCCCAATGGTGTGATGAAACTTGTGAATTCTTCATCCACTTTTTTCATCCAAATTTGGTTATATCCTAAAAACAATCTAAGAAGATGAGCATTTCACTTCTAGCTACTTGATCAACTAGTGTGTTAATTCTTGGAAGTGGGAAGTTGTCTTTGGGGCATAATTTGTTCAAATCTATGAAATCAATACACATTCATCAATTTTCATTCTTCTTTTTCACCATGACTATGTTTGCTAGTTGTAACAACCTAAAATTTGCATTTTTGGAAATAGAGATAAAATGATTTAGTTTTGATTTTTTGTGCTCATGAAACATAGGAGAATAATATTTTTCTTGAATTAAAAATTATCATAGGGTGTAGAAACATGTCCAAGCATTCATGCTTTTGTATTTGCTTCATTGAGGTGAGTGGTTTTGACCAAAGTTCCAAATGAATTCAAATTGCTTTTGAAAAGGATTTAAAAAGGCTTTAAAGATAAAAAAACAAAAACTCTCCTCCCTCCCTATTTTGGCCCGAAGGCCCAAACCCTCTCTCCCTACAGTCTGCCCCCTCCATTCCCCTGTAGGCCCACTCATCGGATTAGAGCCTAGCTCGACCCCTACCATCCTCCCCCAAATCCTGTGGCCCACTTCAGCAGGCCTAGCCCATGCCAAGGCAGAGAGCCTAGCTCACCTGTGCACGTCCCTTGTCTCTAGCTGACTTATAGGCCTCGTATCGTCTGTAACTGACAAGTAGGACCCACCCGTCAAGCGTCACCTACCTCCCGACGATAGCCCCTCTCCTTTCCTTTCTCCCACACCGACACAATCCCTAGCCTAATCTTCCCCTTCCTTTCCTAGGGCACCCACCGGACTATAAATTCAGGCCAGCTGCATTGTTTCACGCAACCCAAGCCAAGTTTCGGCCACCGCCATACCTTAGCTAAGCACCCGAGCTTCCAAACCCTAGTGCACCGTCGTTGCTTCAATCATACCACCGCTGCTTCACCGCCACCATGAGCTCTCTGTCTCACTGTAGAAGATAGTAAGGAGGCCGCTGGTACCCTCTATGCCCTCTCTCTCTCTCACTCGCTGTTGGCAATGCTTAACTCATATCTCTACCGATAACATTTAAACAAAATAAAACAAATATGAATGCCAAAACTTAGAATTAGGGCTTACAACTCACATTTTCCACATGTTTTGGTATATACATGTTTTGTAGGGCAACACATGAAAATGCACCAAAATGCACAACCAAGAAGGCGCATTCAAGCAAAACATATGCAAAAGCCCATTCATACTCCACACTAGGGTAGAACACCAGCACAGCAGAGGCCCAGGCCCAGCTAGGAGCCCACATGTCGAAGGCGGTGGCCAGGCGCACAGCCGAGGGTGCGGCCACATCCGCACCGCCCCTAGCTCCACCTGGCCCCATCTTTCCTAGGTGGTGCATTCAATGCATGTGGAGGCGGTTGCATGCATTGCTTTCCTAAAATACCAAGCAAACCAACCTCCTCAAGCCTATATAAGAAGACCCCCTTCACATTCATGGATCATCGACACACAAGAGAGCAAGAGAGAATAAGAGCTTCATTCCTACCTAGGCTTTAGCTAGAATTAGAATAGGGAGTGAGTGAGCTACGAGTTGGAGGAGTACTAGAATGTCGGCTACCTCTACTTCTTGTACTTGGCGACCCTAGTACATCGAGTAGACAGAGTGCCGGGGTTGTCGGCTCCCTCTACATTTGTACCTCAACGAACCAAGTACTACTTGGAGTATAAGGGTTGTTTGTTTATCTTTGGTGTTGAGTTCTTAAGAAAAGTTATCTTTGATCACTATATTCTTGTGGGTTCATCGTCCGTTCTCATGATGGATACTCTAGTAAAAGGGACCTAATAAAGATGGATAACTCTTGCATGCACACTAGAGTAGTAGTCGATAGCATAGACGTGGTGTCTAGGCTAGAGGCTACCTTCGTTTGCCTCATTCCCTATGGTTGAGGGGTAGGCGATAGGTGGTGACAGCCCTGTCCATCCCTTGTAATCCCCCATGTTCGGGTTCGGCGTAGAGCTAGAAGCTGGAGGTACTTAGCAGACCAAGTATAAGCCGGTGCTCGAAGTAAGTCTATAGTTGCAAGGCTATCTTAACTTAAGACCTCTACCTTTATAAAAACCTCACTACCTGAGCTATCCTTCTCCTTGTTATCTTGTGCGACTAGCTAAGAGACTTTACACATCTGTTCCTTTGGGAAAATATGATACCCTAAATACTTCTGGGTGAAGTGCTATGATGGTATATCTGTGCGCTTGTGAATTCTTTCGCTTATGCTATGGAATACCAACAAGCATTTCTAGCACCATTGCCGGGGAATGGTTGTCTTAATTATCTTTGAACCTAGTTCGCCTGTGTACCCTTTTATTTTTACCTTTATTTTCTTTTTATTCTTTTCCAACAGAGCACAAAACAATTCAACAACTTTCTGCTCCTAAGGGCGAGTTCTTAGAGCCACCGTAATCCTCGAAGCCAAACATAGCTTCTAGCTTTGAACTCCACCCTAACTTTATAGCCATGGTTCAGGAACAAACCTTCTTGGGGTTAGATTATGAAATCCCATATCATCACCTATAGGAATTTGAGTAGCTCTATGAATGCCTAACCATTTTGGCCATGTCACATGAAACTCTTCGATGGAAGTTGTTTTCCTTCTCTCTTGATGAGAGGGCAAAACAAAGGTATGCCCATAACATAGGGAAGATAAAAGGAGATTAGGAAGAATTGAGGAGCAGATTCTATCTCGTGTTCTTCCCTATATCTCGAATCACTTCACTATGATAGGAGATTCTCAATTTCCAACAAAAAGAGAAGGAAACCATAGGTGTAGCTTGGGCTAGATTTTCACTCATAACACACTCTGGCCTAGACTTGTCTATACCAAACCTTGTGCTGTTATAGCATTTTTGGTTAGGTCTTAGCAAGGAATCTGCCCTACAACTTGATATCGCTGTCGGAGGTTCGTTCAACCATAAAACCATAGCAGAAGGAGAAGCATTACTAGACGGCATTCTAGAGAACACTCCTCCCCTAGAACCCCCCATGTAGAGCCTGAATCAAGCCATGAGGAAGTCTCTTTAGGCAAGGCCAAACTCATAACTCCCATTTAGAGACCCTCACCCAAACCAGAAACTCTAGAGGAAGGTTTCCAACCTTCAGAATTTCCATATTTCGAGGATGAATTTCACGAAGATTTCGGTAATGCCTCAAAATACTCATACCAAAGGAGACCACCAGTTCCTATCACTCCCCCCGACCCTCTAGACAAAGAGTTCCTTAGGGAATCCATCAGGTAGTTGACTGCCATCATGAGTAGCGAATGGATAGAAGAAGCGGAGCTCCCTTCTGAAGAAATTCTGATTCACACCATTTGTTTAACCATTCAATGCAATATCCATGATGATATGGTGGATGTGCTATACAATCTGACTATTGGAGCAAACATCATGTCCACATCCTTTGTGTCTGTCTATTTTGGCAATGAACCTCTTGCTCCAACAAACAAATCTCTTAGACTTGCCCTATGTTCTAGCCTGAAGGGACGTGGAATTCTACATAGTGCAACAATACATCATGGTGTTGTCATTATGGTCCTTGATTTCAACACCTTTAACATTCAGGGTTTTGACATCGTGATAGGGCATCCCCTAGAAAACTCCTTGTCGAGCCACCAACATCAGGGGATCTAGACATAAAGCTGGAGAGAGACACTTTTTCCATTCTTGTCACTCAAGCCAAAAACTCGGTGGCAAAATCTGTCCCCTATCCACAACTACCTGAGGAGGTCATGTTAGTTTTGCACTTTGAATGTCCCAAGTCGGCCTTAGAGCAAAATGCCAAACTCTTCATTGAAGAGGAGGACGACTTAGGTGAGACCATAAATCTTCCTAAGGAGGAAGTACCGGCATGACCTCTGGTTGAACTTAAACCATTACCCGCTAGCCTACATTATGCTTTTCTTAATGGTGACACCAAAACTCATGTAATCATAAGTGACAAGCTTACTGATGAGGATACATACAAACTCAACGCCGTTCTTGAGAAACATAGGTCTGTTTTTGGGTATTCCCTTTAGGATTTAAGGGGGATAAGTCCATCACATTCCAATAAATCCCTCTAGCACACCGTCTAGAGAACCTCAGCGATGGCTGAATAATGCGATGCAGGAGGTCGTGAAGAAGGAGGTCCTCAAACTTATTCATGCTGAGATAATTTATTCTATAACACAAAGCGATTGAGTTAGTCCCATCCAAGTGGTACCCAAGAAAGGAGGAATGATGGTCGTGGAGAATAATAAAAACAAATTGATCCCACAATGAACCATCACGGGGTGGAGGATGTGTGTAGATTACCAAAAACTTAACTTGGCTACAAAGAATGATCACTTCCCGCTACCTTTCATTGATCAAATGTTAGAGCGGTTGGTGAAGCACTCTTTCTTCTGTTTCCGTGATGGGTATTCAGGGTATCATCAGATTCCTATCCACTTGGATGATCAAAGCAAGACTACATTCACTTGCCCATATGGAACGTATGTGTATAAACGAATGTTGTTTGGGTTGTGCAATGCACCCGCTTTGTTCAAACAGTGCATGATGTCTATTTTCTCAGAAATGTTTGAAGAGATCATGGAGGTCTTCAAGGATGATTTTTCGGTCTATGGGAAAACTTTCAATCATTGTCTTAAGAATTTAGACAAAGTCTTGCAACGATGCCAAGAAAAGGACCTGGTACTTAATTGGGAAAGTGCCATTTCATGGTCCGAGAAGGCATCGTCCTTGGGAACCTTGTGTCCAAAAGGGGGATCGAGGTAGACAAAGCCAAGATTGAGGTTATTGAGCAACTACCACCCCCTGTGAACATGAAAGTAATCCATAGCTTCCTAGATCTTGCGGAGTTCTACAGATGTTTTATAAAAAACTTTTTGCACATCTCTAGACCCCTCATGAACCTGTTAGCTAAGGATGCGCCTTTTGAGTTTACCAATGAGTGCTTAAATGGTTTCCTTACCCTCAAGAAAGCACTCATCTCAGTGCCAATCATCCAACCTCCCGATTGGTCATAGCCATTCGAGATCATGTGTGATGCTAGTGACTATGCTGTTGGGGTGGTCCTTGGCCAAACCAAGGATAAGAAGCATCATGCGATCACTTACGCAAGCAAAACACTAACTGGAGCACAACTTAACTATGCCACCACCGAAAAAGAGTCGCTAGCAGTTGTTTTTGCTATAGATAAGTTTATGTCTTACTTAGTAGGAGTAAAAGTTATCATTTACACTGATCATGCTGCATTAAAATACTTGCTCACTAAGAAAGATGCTAAACCTAGATTAATAAGATGGGTACTTCTACTCCAAGAATTTGGCCTTGAAATAAAAGATAAAAAAGGAGTAGAAAATATTGTTGCAGATCATTTGTCACGTATGCAAGTCACTAACATGCAGGAGCTACCAATAAATGACTTCCTATGCAACAACATGCTACTGAAGGTGATGGACTCCAACCTATGGTACACAAACATAGTGAACTTCATGGTCATATGATACGTACCACCAAGGGAGAACAAGAAAAAGCTGCAAGTCAAAAGCAGACGTCACCTTTCGGATGACCCATACCTGTATAGGGTGTGTTTTGACGGACTGTTGAGGAGGTGCATACCAATGGCAAAAGGGATGCAAATCATATAAAAATGACATGCAACACCATATGAAGGCCATTATGGAGTATTCCGTACACAAGCCAAGATCTAGCAGTGTGGGTTCTTCTGGCCTACGATGTACAAAGACACCAAAAAATTCATCTGAAGATGTTGGAAATGTCAGCTACATGGGAGCATCACCACTCGCAATGCAATGCCCTTGCACTACAACCTTCAAATAGAGATATTCGACATATGGGGCATTGACTTCATGGGAGCATTCCCAAAATCTCATAATAGCGAGTACATCCTGGTAGCCATTGTCTATGTATCCAAATGGGTGGAGGCCTTACTATGAAGAGCTGCTGATGCTAAGCATCCCCAAAGGATGTTCCATGAAGTGATCTTCCCTCGCTTCGGAACACCCAAGATGGTCATAAGTGATGGAGGGTCTCACTTCAATGATAAGACCTTCTGAAACTTTCTGAAGGAGCTTGGATCAAGGCACAACATAGCCACACCCTACCATCCTCAAACAAGTGGTTAGGCAGACATGTCAAACAAGTAGATCAAAAACATCCTGTAGAAAATGGTCAATGAGATGGGGAAAGGCTAGAAGGACAAGCTACCTGATGCACTTTGGGCATACATGATAGCTTACAAAACCCCCATCGGCATGTCACCATACCAACTCGTTTATGGAAAAAAGTTGCCACTTACCAGTCAAGCTTGAGCATAGAGCTCACTGGGCATTAAAGAGCTGGAACATGGATGTAAAACTAGCTGACAGAAATAGACAAAAGCAGATTGCCAAGCTAAAAGAATGGAGGGAGAAGGCTTACCACAGTGCCAATCTTATAAAGAAAGAACCAAAAGATCCAATCACCGAATCAAGCAAAAAGAGTTTAAGGAAGGAGATAAGGTACTACTATTCAACTCTAAAGTCAAGCTCTTCAGTGAAGGAAAACTTCAGAGTAAGTGGAAAGGACCGTATACCATCGTCAACACGTCATCACATGGTGCGATCACAATTCAAGACGACGAAGGTAATGCTTTTAAGGTAAATGGTCAATGATTAAAACTTTTCTTGGAGCCTTCATATAATCCCAAAGAAAAAATAGATGTAATAAAATTAATTGTTTTTAACAAATTCCCTAACTCAAAATAAATACATCCCAAATTCAATAAAGATTTTTAGTAGAATTGTTGTCTACACTTGTTTTTGTATTTTCTTTTGTTTACAAATAAGATAGGTTCGAAAACAAGTGTGGGGGAAGCGCCACACTCGCCTCCAGCTCAGTTCCACAAAAAGATCGCCATGTTCAAAACTTCGGTTTGTGCAACTCACTCTTCTCTCCATATTTAGAACAATAAGAATTTAAAACTGAACAAATTTTGAGATAAATTACAAAGTGATTACTCCATCTCTCCTATGATTAAAAGTTTGCATACTGTTTATTCCTTGCTAATATTCCTAAAAACTTGTGAACACTTATCATGGGGATCCCATTTTATTTAAGTGATTAACGAATGAGATATAGTAGGATGATATGATGCTTGCTCATTCTTGCAAAGAACTTGGGGTTTATCTTTACAAAACAAATTTCAAATAGCATGTTCCTTGAATGATATACAAAAACATACCAAGGCCATATGTGTTCATACATGACAAAACCCTTCCACATATGCCTCTTTGTGTTAGGTTTGGTCAAGTTTTGTGACCCCTGTTGAGAGATTTTTCATGCTCCTAAGATCAAAACTCACCTACACGCCACATAAAACAACTATTCCTACACTGGGAATATGCTAAAACAAGTTTCCATCACCAGTAAATAAATACTCCATGCTCTACAATATGATCTCCCTAACATATTTCTAGAAAGAGAAAAAAGGCTATGCAAAAAAGAGTTGAGAAAAAATGGGGCACATGAAGGTCCCAAAGTGTTGAAAAAAGAAAAAAATGGGGCACATGAAGGTCCTAAGATATTTGAAAAAAATGATGAGCATATGAAGGCTCATAAGAAAAATAAGCTAGCCATGTCTCAAAAATAAAGGCTAGAGATCATATCAAACAAAGGAGTATAGTTCCATCAAATTCCACACACTTGCACAGTTTTGATCTAAAAGTATGATGCTTCTCTCTGGTGAGGTCCGGAATTTGACTTTACAATATATGCAAGGTAAGTGTGCCTCGATATTTTCATCCCTACCCAAAACTCCAGATAAGCTCTTTAGAAGTAGGATGATCAAAGTGATGGCAAACTCTCAACATATGCCTTGGTGAGGAACCACTTACCAATTTGAGCGACTTGAGAGAATCATTCAAGGAACAAAAGCTATCTTTATGTTTTCAAAATCATACAAAAACCCAAGTTTCTGAGCATGAATAGAGTGAGAAGACTTGAATCCAAGTTATTCTATTTTTCAATCACCCAAGATATTTTGGTAGACACTTGGAAGTTCATAGGTTTAGGTGAAGCTTGGAATAATATGTATGTAGATTTTCAAATCAAGGAGATGAACCCATTTAGTCCTTAGAACTTTACTCAAGGCCGAGCAAAGGACTAAGTGTGGGGGAGCTTCTTGGCAAGGCTTAACTCATATCTCTACCGCCAACATTTAAACAAAATAAAACAAATATGAATGCCAGAACTTAGAATTAGGGCTTACAACTCACATTTTCCATGACTTTTGGTATATACATGTTTTGCAGGGCAACATGTGAAAATGCACCAAAATGCGCACCTGAGAAGGCTCATTCAAGCAAAACATATGCAAAAGCCCATTCATACTACACACCAGAGTAGAACACCAGCATAGAAGAGGCCTAGGCCTAGCCAGGAGCCCACATGCCAAAGACGGTGGCCAGGCGCGCAGCCCAAGGTACAGCCGCACCGCACCCAGCTCCACCTAGCCCCACCTTTCTCAGGCGGTGCATTTAATGCATGTGGAGGTGGTTGCATGTGGTGCTTTCCTAAAATACCAAGCAAACCAACCTCCTCAAGCCTATATAAGAAGACCCCCTTCACATTCATGGATCATTAACACACAAGAGAGCAAGAGAGAAGAAGAGCTTCATTGCTACCTTGGCTTTAGCTAGAATTAGAATAGAGAGTGAGTCAGCTATGAGTTGGAGGAGTACTGGAGTGTCGGCTACCTCTACTTCTTGTACTTGGTGACCCTAATACATCGAGTAGATGGAGTGCCAGGGTTGTCGGCTCCCTCTACATTTGTACCTCAACGAACCAAGTACTACTTGGAGTCTAAGGTTCGTGTTTATCTTTGGTGTTGAGTTCTTAAAAAAAGTTATCTTTGATCACTATATTCTTGTGAGTTCATCGTCCATTCTCATGATGGATACTCTAGTAAAAGGGTGTTGATAAAGACAGATAACCCTTGCATGCGCACTAGAGTAGTAGTCGATAGCATAGACGTGTTGTCTAGGCTAGAGGCTACCTTTGTTTGCCTCATTCCCTACGGTGGAGGGGTAAGCGACAGGTGGTGATAGCCCTGTCCATCCCTTGTAATCCCCCATGTTTGGGTTCAGTGTAGAGCTAGAAGCCGGAGGTACTTAGCAAACCAAGTATAAGTCGGTGCCCTAAGTAAGTCTATAGTGGCAAGGCTATCTTAACTTAGGACCTCTACCCTTAGAAAACCTCACTACCCGAGCAATCCTTCTCCTTGTTATCTTAGGCGAGTAGCTAAGAGACTTTATACATCTGTTCCTTTGGGAAAATACAATACCATAAATACTTCCGGGTGAAGTGCTATGATGGTATATCCGTGCGCTTGCGGATTCTTTCGCTTATGCTAGGAAATACCAAAACTCACTCTCTGCTTCATGTTGATGGTCAAATTGGGTGTTTAGTGACCATCAACAAGCTCCCCCAAGCTACCCCTTCGCTAGTCCTGAGCAAAGATGCGGGTTTAGCATGTTGGATCAAGAATTGCTTTAATGTAATGCCCTACAAAAACTCATATACAAACCAATACTATCTCTTGAGTTGAGCAAGTTAGTGTTAGAAATCCACCATCAGGCTTAGCCATATGGGGCTTATAGCTTTCACCTTGACATAGACAGTTGCGAGATTAATATAGCATAGATACAAACTTTCTTCCCTACTTTGGTTTAGCTAAGACTTCCTAGAGGTTTTAAGATTTTTGAAAGAAAAACTTGCCTAGTTCCACAAATGGTACACTCAATCTCTCAATGGTGTTTAAATCCTCCCCAAGGCTAGAAGATCTTGGCCTTTCTCCTACTCTAAGGCTTATATGAATTTATTGCTAAGTCAAACGCTTGGATCACAAGGAGCAACAAGTCATACAAAATGATCAAGATGTGCAAGTGTGTGGTATTTGGTGGAAGTGGTACTCCTTTTGAGAACTTCCCTTCCTCTAGCTTCCTTTTTGAGAGGGCATTGCTACCTTATTCTTTCTCTTTCTCTTTTTCTTCTCTCTTTTTTTGAACTATAGAGCTTTTGCTCTTTTCTCTCTCTCTCTCTCTCTTTTCAGTAGCCCATGCCTCACTTTATAATGATAGGTAGCTAGAGGGGGTATCAACATATGTCTCTTATGGAGCAAGGGGTGCATAAATATGGAATGGTGGTTGCATACTTCTAGTGTAGAAGTAGCATATGTATCTATATGGAGTGTACGTGATCTTGATCAAAAGGTATGACAAGCTTCTCTAGTCAGATCAACAAGGCTTGACAAAGCTCAAAACAAACAAGCAGTTTTTCATGTAGGCTTATCATATCAGAAAGCATATATTTGGTTTTGGCAGGAATTTTTTCACCATTTTTCTAGCAAGGGTTTTTATCTTTTTGTAAGAACAAAACTCCAAGTTGTCTCAACTATTCCTCAGACAAGTTAAAAAAGAATTACTCTAATCTTTACCACACATATCTCACAAAAGCCTATACTTGGTTCTAACATTCACAACCCACAAAAGCAGTCAACTTAAGATGAACTCTAATTTTACATGCTCAAAACTTGAGAAGTAAAGGGTTGTATAGCAAGCTTTTGCAAAGTATCATAGAGCAACTATTCATCATTTCCAAAAGGTATTTGAACATCAATTTCCATAGCAAGAGTGTTTAAGGAAGCTTTAATAATTCTCTTCTACAATGGTTATAATAGCATAGTTGTATTCATATTATATTGTCATTGTTATGCTACTATTATTATTGTATATATCATGCATTTCATTCAATACAAAGAATTAATGCGGATAAAAGAGAAGGTGTGAATAACTTCATACCTGAGTGGGAGAGATTCTCCCCCAAGCATGCCTTTTGCGGAGGTTGGAATCTTCTTCTCGGGCGGCTCTTCGTGAATCTTTATTTATTACTACTACTACGATAATTTATTACTAAGCCTATTTATTACAAAATTTATTTTATTCAAATATTTTTTTCTTTTTTTATATTATTATGAATGCTAGTACTTCATAAGTACCTTTATTGAAAATGTAAACATGCAATGCAATTAATAACCTAACATGTAATGCACAGTTCAAAAGGAAAATATGCAAATGCAACCTATACTAAATGCAATGGAAATGTAGTAAAAGTGTACCTTCTAGTACCGGCTCACGGTTGTTCTTCCTTGCGTGGTGGTTCTTCTTGCTTGTACGGGAATTCTCCCTCCTTACCCTCCTTAGAGATGTGCATAGGATTAGGCGACGATGATGTAGATGATGTTTCTTTCTTCTTGTGCCATGTCCCTCTTGGCTTTGGCTTATTCTTGCCAGGCTCTTCCTTCTCCTCAATTGGCTTGGGTATCTGGTTCTTCTCTTCCTTGGCTGCTTCTTCCATTCTTGTTTCTCGTAAAAGACAGGTTTCCTAGAGGCAAAAGCAAATGTTTCTTTCTTTCCATCCAGGTGGAATTGAATTCGTCCAGATGCACATATATATAAGCATTAGCTATATTGAGGAAAGGACAGCCAAGGATGAGGGGTGCATCCTTGCTAATTCCCATATTTAATACTACAAAATCAGCGGGAACGTAAGCATCTCTAATCTTGACCAAAAGGTCTAGAGCTATTCCTTCTACATAGCACACTGACTAATCAGCTAGTTTTAAATAGACAGAAGTTGGAGCTAATTTAGTGTAGAACAAGTTTTCATGAGTTTCCTTAGACATTATGTTTACACTAGATCCAAGATCTCAAATTGCATTTTCAAAAGTATGAGGACCAATAGAGCAAGTAATAACAGGACTTCCAGGATCACTTTTCTTAATAGGAACACCCCAACCATCTAAACCAAAATCATACCTTGATGTGACAAGGTTGGCGGTCTCCATGAATTCTTTAGGCTTGCCAGGAATTCTTCCTTTCTCAAAAGATGGGATAGCAGCTGCTAATTGTGTTAATTGGGTTTCTAACATCTTATTAAAGCTAAGTTGATTCTTTATAGAAGAAAAAAATCATCCAATTTAGCATTTATATTTTCCAACATCTTGTCATTAGCATGGAGATTCTTATTTATACTATCAGTCATTCTTCCTTAACTATAGACAAGATCTTTAAGGAAAGGATAACCATTACCTTGATTACTCAGATGTTGCGAATAATTATTGTAATTATTACCTCCTTGGTTGTTGGAGCGCTGATTCAATCCTTGATTTTGAGGATGAAAACTGTTGTCATTTTTGACAAAGTTGAGGTCTTCATGGGTCTTAGGGCAGAAGTTACCTGAATGTTCAGTCTCTCCACAAACTTCATAAGTCATGTGGGTGTCCATGGCTTGTACAATTTATTGGGCACTCATTTTCTCATAATTTTCTAGTCTCTTTGTGAGCAGATCTACCTTAGCTGCAAGCATGTTAGCTTCTTTAAGAGAATGCATACCTCATTTGTAGGGCTGTAATTATTCATTGCTCCATCCTTGGTTGTAAGCCATCTTCTCGATCAATGCCTTGGCATCTGTGACATTAAGAAAAAAGAAAGCACCTCCAGCGGCAGCATCTAAATGGCTCCTATCCAACGGAACTAAGCCATGGTAGAAGTTCTAGATCAAAAGCCAGTCTTCCATACCATGGTGTGGGCATGCGGTGACATACCCTTGCATTTGTTCCCAGGCTTTAGGAATAGACTCATCAGCTTGCTGTTGAAAGCTAGAGATTTTGTTGCAAAGAGCATTGGTCTTACCCATCGGGAAGAACTTAACTAGGAAAGCATTGGAATACTTGTCACATGTATCTATAGCATTACAGTTCAAGTAGAACCATTGTTTCACTTTTCCCACAAAGAGAAGGGGAAAAGACAAAGATGTATGGCCTCTTGGGTCACACCCTTAACGGTAAAAGTACTACAGATCTCCAAGAAATGTTGGAGATGCGCATTAGCATCTTCATGGGCTTTACCATAGAAAGGGCCAGCTTGCACCATCATGATCAATGTGGGCTTGAGCTCAAAGTGAGTGTCTACATTGATGACGTCAAGACCAGTGGCTACATTAGGAGCCGAAGGGGCAGAAAACTCATGGATGGTCCTATTAGCCATGACCGTGCTATGAAGAAAAGAAGGTAACTAAAAAGAGAAAAAGGAAAAGGAAAAGAAGGTTGCTAAGATGAAGACCAAGCTAGTAGAACCTAACGACAGATTAGTAACACACACCAGTTGCCTTCATCGACAATGGTGCCAGAAATGCTTGTTGACATTTCTTAACATTGCTACTAGGTTTATGTCCCTAGCAACGGTGCTAGAAATGTTTGCTGATGGTTCGTATGTGTGTATATAGGAAAGGGGATTCCATAAGCGGATAGAACTATCGTGTAGCACTTCTCTTGATGAGTACCAAGTGTCAAATTTATATTTTCCCAAAAGAAGGCAGGAGGATGTGTTGGGAACTATGGTTAGGTAGACTAAGTAAATATGTCTAGCAACACGGGGGTGATGAGGGTAGTATGGATGATGGATGGAAAAAGATAAAAAAGGTTTTGATCACACAAACAGAGGTAACTAGAAGTGTAGTGTAGCTTAGTGTAAGAAGTAGAGTGTTGACGGTAGTTATCATCCATCATAAACCATCGATATAACTTGAAATCATGCATGAAAATGACCACCAACATAGACTTATGGGTTTAAACTAACAATTTCCACAAGTTTTGGTGAATCTATGTTTTCAGCAGGGTTTATCTAGAAAACCATCAAGGAGGATCAAAATGTCAAATTAAATTATGCTTATCCATAGCGAAAACTACCCCTGAAGGTTCTAGAAGACTCAGGAAGACACCACACCAAAGCAAAGATCGAGGCGCTGCCAGGTGGGGCTGGCTAGCCCCTGGCCCCACTTGTTAATCTCTGCCTTGCTACGTCAGTTCTCCACCACCTTAAGGATTGCATCTATGCCATTTATTCAAGTCGGTTTGATTCAAGGGCTCAGGATTGACGCTATGGCCTATATATCAGCCCCTGCCCCCTCCCTTGTAAATTGCCATAAGTCAGGATCAGATCAGAAATTAGGGTTTCCATAGAGAAGAGAATAGAGGTCCAATTCTTCAAGTCCTAGTATAGGCTAGCTAGCAAGATTTAAGTAGAGCTTGGGCTATTGCTTAGGATTCTTGATTCGCCATCTAGAGGCCGGTATATCCATTGTATCCTCTTTATTTATGACTTTGTGCTACTTCAATACTATGTTGCTATTTATTATGTTCCTAGTTTGCTCTAGTTATATGCTTGATATAGTTATGATTGATTATGAATATATGCATATGTTCGCAAAGCGCTTAGCTCAATACTCAAGTGAGTCAAGTGGTCAACATTATGTAAGTGTGGTGCTTAAATACTATTTACCTATGGATGCATTCTACACTCTGGGTCATGTGGTAGATCATGGATGTGACACTCCTGTTGAGTCCTTTGTAGTCCACTCCCCCTTTGTAGGCTATGTTCTTGATCTTCCTTAGTAATGGTCCTTATGCATAGATCCAAAGTTAATTATGCTATAGATGAGAGTGTATATACTTGGGTGTACAAAAGACTTAGTAAATAAGGAATGACTTAGAAATATTTTGATCTTAACTAATCTCCTGCCTAGCCATGCTACATTTATGAGTATCTATTTCTATCTCTAGATTACTATCAATGCCTTACACTTATCATTTATTTATCATTTGACTTACCCCTGTTATAGCATCAGAGTTAATGATCTTGTCATAAGTATACATATTTAACAATGTCTCTGTGCCAACCCCATCGCTCCTCCCTATAGATAAAATATAAATAACGATACCTGGTATACTCCTGGGTGAAATGCTACAATAGTATATCATCTATGAGCTTGCGGATATTTAGTATATATAATTTTACAAGTGTTCTTAATAATTACTAACAATGCATTTCTGGCATCAATGCTTGGGATGACAACTTAGTAAAGAGTGATACTAAGAAATGCAACAAGCATTTCTGGCACCGTTGCCAGGGAGGGGCACAAGGCTAAGAGAATTGATCAAATAAATACTTATTGATGAAATCATAACTAAGCACCTCCGCTTTAGCAGGCTTACCCTTGTTTGTCTTTGTTCATATCTTATACAGGGTATTGTAGGATTGGTTGTGATTCATCAACAATCTCCATCAATTAGAACCAAATCAATTAAGAGGAAGCTCAACACCAGTTTCTGAAGCTATGGCTAACAAGACACTATGAGAATTCTTTGCTCCAAGCACGAAGAACATTCACAGTAGACCAACACTCAAAACCAACAACCTTGAGTTTGAGCTCAAGCCAAGCCTCATCAACATGGTGCAAGCTACCCTGTTTAGCGGGAAGGTACATGAAGATGCTAGTGCTCATCTTTAGAATTTCCTAGAGATTAGTAGCACGATCACCATCAAGGACGTCACTTAAGATATCATACTACTTTGCCTATTTCCATTCTCGCTAGTGGGAAGGGCGGAGCAGTGGTTCTACACCAACAAAGATGACATCAACACATGGGCAAAGTGTTTGAAGGCCTTCCTAGCAAATTTTTTCCCTATAGGCAAAGCCAATGCCTTAAGAGGAAAGATTTCCAACTTCCAACAGCAGAAAGGAGAAACCATTCCAGGAGCATGGGAACGTTTCTAGGAATACATTTCAGATTGTCCTCATCATGGGATGGAGGATTGGTTGGTCATGCAAAACTTTTACCATGGATTAACTAAGAAAGCTCATGAACAATTTAATGCTACTGCTGGAGGAACATTTATGTCACTCACCCTTGGAAAAGCTAAGACTCTTATGAAAAAGATAGCCTATAATCAAGGCTGGTCTCAATGTAGTATTCAAGCTTGCAATAATAGCGAAGAAGTACCAAAAGAGGTGTGTGCACTATCAACCAAGATGGCCATCTTGTTGAATTGGCTTGAACAACGAGCCAATTACAAGAAAGATTGTTAGGCCATTCAAGATGTTTTTAATTCTCAAAATGTATGTGGAGAGTATTTGGGGGTTGATTTCCTCGAATATCAAGAAGATTCAAACATTGTCATCAACAACTCTGCTCCACAACAACAGAAACAAGGATGAAATCAACAACAACAACGGTCAAATTACCAAGGTAACTACCCATGTAATTATCCTTCGAAGCAGCCATCCTTGAGAGACTTGATCTTAGAACAAGCTAGGATGGATGAAAATATATCTAAGAAGCTTGCTTTTAATGATAAGGTCCTAGAAAACATAAATACCAAAATGGATAGTTTTTCTTCTGCCATGAAAGACCAAGTTAGCAATAATAAAAAGATAGAATCACAATTAGCCTAGTTAGCCGCTGCTCTGCCTATTGCTACTAACCTTGAAAGGGTGAATGCCATAACCACAAGAGGTGGCAAGTCTACTATGGTTTTAAGGACAAACCAGATACACACCATATGTGAGCCCAGGAAGTCAAATCTCATATATAGCTACAAATAAAGGTAATATCAATAGACAATGCATAATATATAACATACTTAGTATAAAGGATATAACCTTAGATAGCAAACAATGGAAAGACCACTCTAATCTTTGGGTGAAGACTCCAATTCCATAGGGACAACTGATTGGTTGATCACAAGACTAATTCCTCCAAACTCTAGCAATCTTGTACCCATTCGGGATTTTTCCAAAGATTTAAAGTAAAGCAAGTGTAAGTACATGTCATACTCAACAAATATAACATGGGGTTCATGAGGCTCAAAAAGGCTGACACTAGTTTAACTGCAATTAGCTTTTAATGGTCACAATTTTAGCATAGCAGTAGCAACAAGTTTATCACAAGCCCATATAAACACATGATCAAGTAAACATGAATAATGAATAGCATAAACAATTAACCATTAATGAGCATCTTTATCATCAGTATCATCAGTGTTCATCATCTATTCCGTAAGGGTTCCAAGGCCGCTTATGACCATGTGCATGGCTGATATACTAGTTTTACACTCTACAGAGGTTGTACACTTTAACTATGAGTCAGGATTTACCCTTTCGCCCGAGGTAGCTAATCTCTTGACCCACTTCCAAGGAAGGTCGATAGGGTTCACTATGAAGCCTTTCAAAGGTTCATCTAACAAGTTAGGGGCATTAGATTCACTCAGCAAATAGATGTAGAGCCCCCCTTCTCAATGGCACAATGACCCGCAGCCTATACACAAGTGGACAGAGGCTGCACTATACCTGATTTGGCAATCCATTCTTATGCTAATAAAGGTAACCACTAACAAGCTAGAAAAGGTCCTTATACTGAGCTAAAGCCAGAGCCATGTAGCCCTCACAGCTGTACTGCAAGTCCCGAATGATCACTTACAGATAAGTCCTTAGGGAGAGGAATCTAGAGCACCATAAAAACAGCCTAATGCTCTAGCCCCCTTGATTCCTTGTTGCTAAAAAGCATCTTTTAATGTTTATTGCATATACCATTAGTCAAGTTATAAGATCATGGTCTTTAATTGAGCACTAGCATCATACTACCCAATGCATATCCCATAGGAGACAAGGTATAAGTTCAATTCTAGGGAATCCCTATCAAGGTGACACATGTAATATGAATTAAATGTATTAAAGTTGATAGGAAACAAGGATGATCCCATGCTATACTTGCCTTAAACTTACATCCTTCTTCTGCTAATTCATAAACTCAAAAGGATTCCTTCTTGATCACCATGTAAAACTCACCGACTAGACAAGATCATTAAGCACCACACAAGCATCCATGCAATCATACACGAAACAAACAATAGATCTAAATTAGAACAGTAGACAAAACATAATAAATAGTGAGTAAAAAGGTTTTAAAGATGTTCTACATGTTACTACGAACACACAGCCGTGAAAAGCACTCTAATCAGAGCTACAGTTTGAAAGAAACGGCTACCGAAAGATCTACTCATAAGAGAAAATATAAAACTATAAGCTTCACGTGTTTTAACTATATAAAAGCTTATATAAATTGAATTAAGTCAAATTTAGATTTGAATTATAAAACTAAAGTAAAACAAATCATATTTTATTTGTAAAATCCAGTTGCATAATTATTATCCAAATCAGAGTTTAAACCATGAAATTCCAGAAATAGTGATATGATAAACATTATTACTAACGCGTAGATCTCAAGGTAGTGAATCTAGCACAACTTGAACAGGTCAAGTCAGAGCTAAAACGTAGAAGATATGAATTAAACAAGATTTCCTTTAATAACATAAAAGATTAAATCTAACCTCAAATTTTATAAGTTGAAAACATATCTAACAGTAGTATGAACATGTAGATTATGAAATTACGAACCTAACGCAAGTTGAACGGATCAAATCAGAGTTAAAACGGAGAAGATATGGCCTAATGAAGTTGGTGGCATTCTTGTAATTAAAGAGAACTCAATTTCAAATTAAAATATTTAAAATTAGATTTTGAATTTGGGTCAGGGACCGCGGGTTCTAAATCGGCAAAACACAGGGGCTTCTTAGCAAAACTATAGGAATGGCGGGTTATAAACTTAAAAACTTGGAGGACTCTTTAGCAAAACGACCCGCGAAGGGGTACGATCTATTTTCAACCGTTGATCCTAAATCGAACGGCTACGGTGGCTCCGAGGCTCAGGCTGGCTGGAACAGAGACTGGGCGGCAGCGATTTCACCGGCATTGGCAATTTCTTAATGGAGAAATTGGGGAAAAGTGCTACGGAACTAAATTAGAGTCGGGGTTGGCTCTGGGAGATAGATTGGGCCACGACGAACTCAACAAAGCCATCTACATCTGCTAAACACGAGTAGTGGATACTGGTGACGAGCAATGGCGGCGGTGGAGTGATGGCGTAGTGAGGGAGACAAAAAACAGAGTGAGATAGTGGGAGTTAAGGGGTTTTACGGGTTCGCAAACTCGACTAGAAGCTAGAGAAGATACTTACAGGTATGATGGAGTGGCTAATTGGCACAGCGACGTAGAGCTTTCTCGGTGGAATCAGATGGGCCACGCTAGGGCACCAACAGCACTATGGCTTGCTCTAGGGCTCAGGTACGGGATGGCACAGGCATAAAGCCTCACTTTTTATGGTCGGGAAACAACGTGGGGCGCAAGGCAAGACGTGGTGTGGCAGAGGCGGACTTGGCGGTGGGAGCAGTGTCCGCATCAACGACGAGAGGTAGGAGAACGGACTGACGTGTAGGCCCAGGGTGGTAGCGAGTCAAGGTGTGGGACCGAGTTGTCGGTGAGAGAGAGGACAAAAGGGAAGTGGCGCTGCCATCGGCTACGACCGTTGGCTTGGCTGGGCCGGCCTCATGGCCTTCGGGCCTGAGAAGGAGGGGGAAGGGAGGAGCAGGCCAGTTACAGGCTATGGGGAAGCAAAGGAAGAGGAGAGGGAGCTGGGCCTTTGGGCTAGAAATTAGAGAGAGGAGGGTTTCTATTTTTTTCCAAATCCTTTTCTTTTCTTATTTTAAAACCAAATTCAAATATGAACCAAATCTAATTCAAATATTATTTTGAATATACTTTTGATTCAAAAATAGGATAAGAACTCTTGGTAGGTTTTCAAAAATAAATTTTGCAACTTTTTAAACTCTTTTATTTTCCAATTCTCTTTTTCTTTTCCTTTCTTTTCTTCAGAGCCACTTTCAAACTCATTCCCAAAAGCAATTTAAACCATTTTTTAATTTGAATCAAAACCACTCAACCAAATAAATCAAATGCACTGGCATGTATGCACAATCATGTTGGTTCTCCTTATGATAAATTTTAATATAATGAAAAATAATTTTTTCCTATATTTCATGAGCACAAAAATTCCAAATTAAATCTTTTTAGCTCTATTTCCAAAAATTCAAATTTTAGGGTGTTACAATTCTACCCCCTTAAAATGAATCTCGTCCCCGAGATTCCGAGGACGTCGACTAGGAGATAGGGATACTCCATCTTTGGATTCTTCTTTACTTTTCATACTTGTTAACCTTACTCCAAGTAACTTACCAAACTGATTCCAAGATTCTGACAAGTATTCCAAACCATACTCTGGTAACTCCAATCACTAGACTACCTTTCCTTTTTAGGCCATACAATCAATTCTTTTTCTTAAAATATTCACCTTCCAACAGAGCCTGATGAATATCTTGGTCAGAAGGAGATTCTACTACCAATCTTCAAAACATTAAGGATTCTGATTAAGTTGCTCGAACCTTGAATACAATTCATAGTTCTTGGTGTCACCTGAACTTTCTTAGCATAATTCTCTGTTGCTAAGGGCATCGGCCATGACTTTGCTCCTCAAAGTGTTAGCACTTTTCCAAGTCATAATCAATTTCATTCTAATGAGGATAACACAAGCTCAAGACCAACTTAGTGAAGATATCCTTTAGATTCTTGTGACCCTCCTATATGTCACTTTTACTTCCAAAAAGATAGTACTTCCATGCTTCACAATGGATAACTCTAGATAACATGTTAGGTAGTTCAACTTTCACTTCCTTAGTTGACTTAATGAATAAGCTACTACTTTTCTTCTTGTATAAGGACACATCCCACACCTTGACAATGTGCATCCTAGCGGATATAAAGCTCTTGTTCGGATCTAACAAAGCTAATACATATTTTTTACTTCAACCTCTTCTTGGACTCTTTCAAACCTTAGCTGAGGTCTCTTGATCCAAACTTAAAACCTTCCCAAGTAGCACTGTCAATATCTTGATGATTTTGGATAAACTTCCCTTGAACCTCTAACCAAACCTCATTATTAAAACTCTGAATTCTGCTCACATCTTCGAGTGGATTCCAATCACATCATTAACTTTCTTCAATCCCAAACCTTCTTGTCATGCTTTGTATATCATTGGGATTTCCTGAGACTCCATAGAACCATCTATAGTTATTAGATATCTCATTCCCATGTCATCAACACCTACTTGTCCTAGGTATGTTGATGATTGGACTCCCAGCTGAGGATTGCTCGAACTACAGAGCCATATTGTCGAATGCATCAATTTCTCATAGATGATCCAATAACTTATCAACCGAGCAAAGGATACATACTCTAGATGATGAAGCCCTTAAGTTGTATACATCCTCTGTGTACCACCTTTCTTATCAGATTAACTGATTCTTCCAAGTAAGAGCTAGAGAGCATAACTAAACTTCATATGGCACCTTGAGCATTCGGACCCTTCTTAAATTCAACACACTTATCAATAGGTGGCACTTGATGTGGGTTGTTCAACACACTTTGAGAATAATCTATAATAACTGAGTCTACATCATCAAATCTTGCTCTATAGATGGTGGATTTGATGGCGGTGGATCAGAATTAGCAGGATTCCTTCCCAGTGAGAGCTAGAATCTATAAAACCACCTTCACTTTGGCTACCCCCCTTAAGAAAAGATCAACTAGGGGACACAAAAAGGGTAGCTTGCAACTTCTTCCAGATGAGCTAACTAGTATCAAGACATTCTGACATCCCAATGATACTCTCGTGTATGAGCAAGAACAAGAAATCTGAAATTCCTCGTGAGCAGAAAAACAACAGCATAGTAAAACAGCTGTAACTCTCATTCTGTTAATCCAATAGAGCTATAGTGTATATTGTTGGAAAGCTTATAAAATTCTCCACAACTTCCTTATAGAACACTTTTCCAAATTCTGCAGTTCAGGTAGTCGAAAGAAGTGCACAACAGAAACTATTCTAGGCTTTAGACAGCATCGATGTATCGTCTTGTGATTTTCATAACTCCATAACCAACATAGCTATCAAGGTGATTCTTATGGTCAGAGATAGATATTGAAGTCTAATGTCGTCTAGAAATTTTTCATGATTTTTGGTATTCCAAAGATAGAGATATAAACTGATAAAGATAGGTTGCTCCGAAGGCACGATAGAGGAAACAGGAGCGAACCAAAACCCGACTATTTATTTCATTAATCCTTATACCTTAGGCCTATAAACTAAATGAAATTATGGGCAAACCCCATAAGATCATTGCATTCATTACAAAGATCTAAAACAAGCATAAACATAATGACAACTCGATAAAGCCATAAAGGTGCACAACTCAATCATTGACTCAACTTGCGATACTATCGTCCTCATTGTACTAGGGGTAATAATCCTAAGACTCATCTTCAGATTACGCAAGAGGTGGTGAGAGACAGTTCTAAAAGTATATCAAATTAAGGAGTGAAGATGAGAACAAAGACTTTAAAATAAGCACCAAGGTAGAGATGAATAACATGGGTAGAGATATAGTAGAGAAGAAAATATCAAGGTTCACAGAGCAAAGGTTTTTGTAGCAACTTCTAAACCTTAGAACGACCAGTTTGTACTAGGCTTACGTCCTACAGTCAGCATTGCTTTGATACCATTTTATAGCACCCGGTTTTAAGGACAAAACCAGATACACACCATATGTGAGCCTAGGAAGTCAAATCTCACGTATACCTACAAATAAAGGTAATATCAATAGACAATGCTTAATATATAACATACTTAGTATAAAGGATATAACCTTAGATAGCAAATAGTGGAAAGACCACTCCGATCTTTAGGTGAAGACTCCAATTCCATATGGACAACTGACTGGTTGATCACAAGCCTAATTCCTCCAAACTCTAGCAATCTGGTATCCATCGGGGATTTTTCCAAAGATTTAAAAAGTAAAGCAAGCATAAGTACATGTCGTACTCAACAAATATAGCATGGGGTTCATGAGGCTTAAAAAGGCTGACATAGTGATACGATGCGATGTCCCGATCTTCACGACGTAGGATCAATCACCAGATAACTAGCTGAAGAACAGCCGGATAACTTGCTGCAGGCAGCAATAACTAGTGCAACGTGGCAAATAAAACTCAAAGCCAACCACCGCCTTTAACCGGCAACCTGAATCGAGGATTCGCCCAACCACACTCTCAAGAAACCAACCAACACAACCTACAATCAATCAAGGTAAACCTCGAAGGGAGTAGGAGCACCAATTGGGAGCGGATGAAGCCGCCGCTTCTGTAAATCCCGCAAAGGAAATCACAAGGGCAAAGGGGTAGAGATCACTCTCAATATTTGTTAGCACACAGCTGAACAAAAGGGGGTTCTGTATTTCAATTATCAAAAGTCTTCTTTTGCTTAGGAGTACATGGATATTTATACTAGGAACAACCCTCCTAGATAGGTATAAACACGAAAAGGAAACGAAAGGGTATGCTATGTGAACAGACTTCCACGAAATGGGTTTCTGAGCAGTTTCCGCATGGCTGTTGGTCTTCTGCGCAGTCTTCAATGTTTTCGTAATAACTCCATCTTGGAAAATCCAAAAGACGTGTGGTTGGTTGCGTTGGAAAACTAACTTGATAAGGTTTCACACCATGTATAGCATGCACCACGAAACATTGTAGAATGGTACAATTTAATATGAGAAGTTGTACCAATATCAAGTCCTGAGAAGACTGTTAACCCTCTGAGCAGTCTGCACTAAAGCTGGTCGGATCTGCACTAAAACTGGTCGGATCTGGTCGGCCTTGAAGCATTAGAAACTAGATTTCACAAGCTTTCCAAAAAGTCCTCATGGACCTCCATAGCCTTCGGGAATAAAAAGTTATGATATTTTCTTCTTGACAGTACTGTCAGTTTCGAGCGGTCTGACCAGTATGCACTAAGCTGGTCGGATTTCATTAGTTAGAAACCCAAACTGGTCGGCATTAGCATCATTGGAAAGTAGACTCGACAAGCTTTCCAAAATGTGCTCATTCACCTTCATAGCTTCTGGAAATCAAAAGTTATGAATATTTCTTTCCGACTGTTCTGCAGGACTGGTCTGGTTCGAGTGTGGTTCTCTGTGGTCGTCACCTTGTGTGTTCTTGCCATACTCTTTAGTGATCCTGAGCAACAACAATGTGCACGACTTAGGCAGTATATAATTCTCATTAATATTAAATTGAACTTCATAAAGTAGCGCGTTCACCTCTTGTTGTAGCTTCTTTGCTCGACTACGTGTAATTGGGCCACCAAAGGCTTGGGCTGGTGTCGATGTAGGTGATACTTGAGTTGGTGTTACTTGAATTGGAGGTTGTAACATGTTGGATGATGACGTGGTCATATCATCCTCCTCCCCTTGAAAAGGAGTCGTCCTCGACTCTAATCCGTCTAAGCCCAATAATTGTGCTAGGCTAGCAGGGCTAAATGCTTTGTCTCTATTACCATCTACTTCTTCCATCACATCAAGGTGTTTGAATCTATAATCATATAAACCAAGTAGTAGTCTTGTAGGTGGAAACCAAAAGGATTTAGAATCAAGTTTAGCTTTCACCTTGAATGGATGCTTAGAATTAAGAGTGAATGTTGATGTCCTTGGCATGGTCATATCATCCTCCATCATTTTAGGAAAAGCCATCTTTGACTTTTGTTCTCCTGAAAACAACCGAAAGAATATAGAGAGTGGATGCATATGCCAATTGCTATGATCTCTTATTGAAGATTGTTCATTGCCTTCTTCACAATTCATATGCACATTATTTCTTTTCTGATGAGAGAAATAGTTTCTCAAATTTTGTGAATCTGAAATCAGCTTTGAAAACGGTAGCACAAAAATTTCTTCCAAAACACTTATTTTATTCATGTTATCATGTTTCATCATAGAAAGATCAATCATATCAAATGATGGGATTGAAACATTCATGGCATTATAAAGATTCATATGGCATAATGTATTCAAATATTTAGATATGTACCTTTCAAACTCCATGGTTCCAAACGTAGATGGAAAAAACTTTGGGTGAATGAATAGAACATGTTTGCACAAGATTTCTTTCTTTGGATGAAAAATATGAACAATGGAATAACATTGGTAATTCTGAACAATAAGCATTAAACAATCTATTCATCTCAATTTTAGAAAAATATGGTTCGCAAGATGTACGACTCATTCTATTCAACTTCAATTCAGTAAACTTGTCGCATGTTATGCAAAGGGCACAAACATTAAATTGATTTATAGCATGATGTCCAATGATGTTAAACGTGAACCTGCAGCCATATGCACTATTGAAGGATTTCACAAATGATATGTCAAGAACATTTTCAAGCATTTTATCAATCTCAACAAATTCATCAAGCATGACATAGCACACACATTCAGTAGGGGATGTTCTTGTGAAAAATTCAGCATGAGTAAGCAATTTCACATGGTCCACATTATTGGCATGTAAAGTATTACTTATATCAGTCAAAGCATGGCAATGATCTTTCATGATTGAGCAATGGTTATAAACTTGTAAATTTTCAGCACTTGTATTAACATGTAAATCTATCAAATCAGCACAAAGATTTTGTGTATGCTCAATTCCACTTGAAACAAATAGATCATCACAATTTCTCACCAATTTATTTTGTAAATTCAGATTTAAATTATTTTCATTACCTTTTAGGTTTGATGATGGTGCATGAACGGTGGATTGTATCTCTGAGTTTTTACCTCCATCATTCCCTTGATTCAAACTTGGGGCAGCAATGAATTGGTTATCAACATCGATTACCTTTTCACTTCTCTCGTCAGGTATGGTGGAGTTATGAGCATCCATCTCTTCCTCATTTCCCTTGCACACCTGCACATTTTCAGAGACAACACTAGAGGTAGAGTTTAGGGGGTTAGAGTTAAAATTATCCTCACATGTTTTGTAATGAAGCTCTCTCTTTTTGTGTGGTGTATCCCTCACACTCCTTTTGTTGATGCTCTCAACCTCATATTTAGTGGAATCACACAACTCACTTTTATTTTCACTCTCACTCAATTCGGCTATGTGGTTCTCATTCTCACATGGGTATTGATGCACAATCACTTCATTGGCTGGTGGAGCACCATACGAATAGGCGCCATCATTCATGGTCTCTTCCAGTGGCATTGTGATAGCAATAGTCAAAGCACAACAACCATCTTTTGACTTCTCAAAAGACATTGAATTTGCATTGGTAGGAGTGGAATCATGTGCATTGATCTTGCCTTCAATCTGAACATTAGGTGGCATGTTGGAGCACATAATTTCAGCACCACTGTCCAATAATTTGTCATGTTCCACAATTGGTGATACAACACATATTTGCATCTTCGGATTTGTTGGAGCATGATAAACTTCATCTTGGACAGATTTGTCACTTTCACTAGATATCACAATAGATGCATCTTTCTTCTCAATTTCAGACTGTAAATGATACTTTGGGATAGCAACTCTCTCAGGAGTTGGTGTAACATTATGACCCACAGTAACGTTACACACCTCATCATTTCTCTTATCAACTTGAGGCACAATGTTGTCTTCTTGCTGCTCAATAGAGTTCTTCTTGGAGTTGCATTGCTGATGTTCACTTCTTTTAGCACTAGAATCGACTGAAGAAACTTTTGGGACAACATGTCCTCTCTTCTTGCATGCAGTTGATCCTTGCTTCTCTCTAGCAATAGAGGATACATTGGGCTGAAGCTTAGAACACATGTCTTGGCACAAATTAATGCACCTTGTGATCTTGTCCTGCTGCACCTTCATAATTTTCTTCTCTTCTCTAATTGCACAACTCAAAAGATCTTGCATGCTTCTAAAATATTTCCTCTCAATAGCAGCAACAATATTAGGATTAAGGCCTCTCTTGAAGTATGTCATTGCATTCATGTCATCAATCACATTTGCTCGATGCAAGTAAGAATTTAGCTTATCATAATATGCTTGGACAGATTTACTTCCTTGCTTCACATTCTCCAAACGACGAAGCAAAATCAGCCCATATTTTCTTGAAACAAATTCCTTTCTCATGGCCTTCTTCAAATCTTCCCAATTCTTGATGAGACGCTTATGTGGATATTGTTTCCACCAATCAAGAGCATAATCTTCAAATTCAAGTATGGCTCGTGATATCTTCTTAGTTCCAGAAAATTCTTGGACTTCAAATTCAATCTCCATTTCCTCTTGCCAATCAAGAAATTCCTCTGGATCAGTACTTCCATAGAAAGGAAGCTTGGGATATCTTCAACCTGTCATGGTTAATATATATGCAAAATAGCAAGCTTATATGTGGTATAGGATAATATGTGGAGCTCTCACAACCTCACCTCTCGTACCAACCAAAGCTCTTATGAAGTCCCTGCGGGTTACAGGAAAAATAGCGTGTGGTGGTAACAAAAGTGATGGCTAGGCGAATACAAGACCAGAGAGTACCGATTACGATGGCTTGTATGTGGAGCTTGGTAGGGAGTGATACACAAGGAATGCAATCTGAAATCTAGTTGTTGTAAAGTTAAATAACAATCCAAACTAGAAGTTCTCTGCCTAGTGCCGACCACAGGATATGAATGATGTAAATAGATCAAACACACGCGCAAAGAAATTTCAGATTTGATGCAAACAAGGAGTATGATTGGGATGCAAGTGTTGCGATCAGACCCAACCAAAATTTGCACCAAACAAAGATAGTAAACTGGTTACTCACTTGATATGAAAAACTTTCAGCACTTATGCACATAAACCAACTGATCTTCAACTTTTGTTTCACAACTTTTCTCAATTCTCTTTTTTTCACTTTTTTTAGAACTAAATATAGGGATCAGTTATAACACTTGCACACTTTATGATAGAAACGAAATACAACCAGTAGTTGTAACTTGATAGGATCAAAGTTTACGCGAAGGAGATGATATGGGTTTTAGATTTTTTTTTGTGTGGGAAATTTCAGATATATGAAAGAGGCACAAAGGACACGCGAAGGAAAATATGATCAGCAACTAAAACAAGACTCTAATGGACTGAAACTTAACAAAACTCACTAAAATAACAGATTGAAACAAAGGGCTATGGCAAATATTTTTGTGGCTTTTTAGTGGATAGGACGAACACAAAATATATGTAGCTAAGGGTAAACAATCCTACCGTGGTAACGAAAGCTCTGATACCAGATGATACGATGCGATGTCCCGATCTTCACGATGTAGGATCAATCACCAGATAACTAGCTGAAGAACAGCCAGATAACTTGCTGCAGGCAGCGATAACTAGTGCAACCTGGCAAATAAAACTCGAAGCCAACCACCGTCTTTAACCGGCAACCTGAATCGAGGATTCGCCCAACCACACTCTCAAGAAACCAACCAACACAACCTACAATCAATCAAGGTAAACCTCGAAGGGAGTAGGAGCACCAATTGGGAGCGGATGAAGCCGCCGCTTCTGTAAATCCCGCAAAGGAAATCACAAGAGCAAAGGGGTAGAGATCACTCTCAATATTTGTTAGCACACAGCTGAACAAAAGGGGGTTCTGTATTTCAATTATCAAAAGTCTTCTTTTGCTTAGAAGTACATGGATATTTATACTAGGAACAACCCTCCTAGATAGGTATAAACACGAAAAGGAAACGAAAGGGTAGGCTATGTGAACAGACTTCCACGAAATGGGTTTCTGAGCAGTTTCCGCGTGGCTGTTGGTCTTCTGCGCAGTCTTCAATGTTTTGGTAATAACTCCATCTTGGAAAATCCAAAAGACGTGTGGTTGGTTGCGTTGGAAAGCTAACTTGATAAGGTTTCACACCATGTATAGCATGCACCATGAAACATTGTAGAATGGTACAGTTTAATATAAGAAGTTGTACCAATATCATGTCCTGAGAAGACTGTTAACCCTCTGAGCAGTCTGCACTAAAGCTGGTCGGATCTGCACTAAAACTGGTCGGATCTGGTCGGCCTTGAAGCATTAGAAACTAGATTTCACAAGCTTTCCAAAAAGTCCTCATGGACCTCCATAGCCTTCGGGAATAAAAAGTTATGATATTTTCTTCTTGACAGTACTGTCAGTTTCGAGCGGTCTGACCAGTATGCACTAAGCTGGTCGGATTTCATTAGTTAGAAACCCAAACTGGTCGGCATTAGCATCATTGGAAAGTAGACTCGACAAGCTTTCCAAAATGTGCTCATTCACCTTCATAGCTTCTGGAAATCAAAAGTTATGAATATTTCTTTCCGACTATTCTGCAGGACTGGTCTGGTTTGAGTGTGGTTCTCTGTGGTCGTCACCTTGTGTGTTCTTGCCATACTCTTTAGTGATCCTGAGCAACAACAATGTGCACGACTTAGGCAGTATATAATTCTCATTAATATTAAATTGAACTTCATAAAGTAGCGCGTTCACCTCTTGTTGTAGCTTCTTTGCTCGACTACGTGTAATTGGGCCACCAAAGGCTTGGGCTGGTGTCGATGTAGGTGATACTTGAGTTGGTGTTACTTGAATTGGAGGTTGTAACATGTTGGTTGATGACGTGGTCATATCACATAGGTTTAACTATGATTAGCTTTTAATGGTCACAATTTTAGCATAGGAGTAGCAATAAGTTTATCACAAGGCCATATAAACACATGATCAGGTAAACATGAATAATGAATAGCATAAACAATTAACCATTAATGAGCATCTTTATCATCAATATCATTAGTGTTCATCATCTATTCCGTAAGGATTCCAAGGCCGCTCATGACCGTGAGCACGACTGACATACCAGTTTTACACTCTACAGAGGTTGAACACTTTTCACTGTGAGTCGTGATTTACCCTTTCACCCGAGGTAGGTAATCTCTTGACCCACTTCCAAGTAAGGCTGGCAGGGTTCACTATGAAGCATTTCAAAGGTTCATCTAACAAGTTAGGGCCATTAGATTCACTCGGCAAATAGATGTAGAGCCCCCCTTCCCGATGGCACAATGACGCGCAACCTATACACAAGGGGACAGAGGCCGCACTATACCCAATTTGACAAGCCATTCTTACGCCAATAAAGGTAATCACTAACAAGCTAGAAAAGGTCCTCATACTGAGCTAAAGCTAGAGCCATGTAGCCCTCACAGCTGTACTGCAAGTCCCGGATGATCACTTATAGATAAGTCCTTAGGGAGAGGAATCTATAGCACCATAAAAATAGCCCAATGCTCTAGCCCCCTAGATTCAATGTTGCTAAAAAGCATCTTTTAATGTTTATTGCATATACCATTAATCAAGTTACAAGATCATGGTTTTTAATTGAGCACTAGCATCATACTACCCAATGCATATCCCATAGGAGATAAGGTATAAGTTCATTTCTAGGGAATCCCTATCAAGGTGACACATGCAATATGAATTAAATGTATTAAAATTGATAGGAAACAAGGATGATCCCATGCTATACTCGCCTTAAACTTACATCCTTCTTCTGCTGATTCATAAACTCTAAAGGATTGCTTCTTGATCACCATGTAAAACTTACCGACTGGACAAGATCATTAAGCACCACACAAGCATCCATGCAATCATACACGAAGCAAACAATAGATCTAAATTAGAATAGTACACCAAACATAATAAATAGTGAGTAAAAAGGTTTTAAAGATGTTCTACACATTACTACGAACACACAGACGTGAAAAGCACTCTAATCAGAGCTACGGTTTGAAAGAAATAGCTACCAAAAGATCTACTCATAAGAGAAAATATAAAACTATAAGCTTCACTTGTTTTAACTATATAAAAGCTTATATAAATTGAATTAAGTCAAATTTAGATTTGAATTATAAAACTAAAGTAAAACAAATCATATTTTATTTGTGAAATCTAGTTGCATAATTATTATCCAAATCAGAGTTTAAAACATGAAATTGCAGAAATAGTGACATGATAAACATTGTTACTAACGTGTAGATCTCAAGGTGATGAATCTAGCTCAACTTGAACTGGTCAAATCAGAGCTAAAACGTAGAAGATATGAATAAAACAAGATTTCCTTTAATAACATAATAGATTAAATCTAACCTCAATTTTTTAATTTGAAAACATATCTAACAGTAGTATGAACATGTAGATTATAAAAGTACGAACCTAACGCAAGTTGTATGGGTCAAATCAGAGTTAAAATGGAGAAGATATGGCCTAATGAAGATGGTGGCATTCTTGTAAATAAACAAAACTCAATTTTGAATTAAAATATTTAAAATCAGATTTTGAATTCGGGTCAGGGACCTCGGGATCTAAATCAGCAAAACACAGGGGCTTCTTAGCAAAGCTACAGGGATGGCGGGTTATATACTTAAAAACTTGGACGACTCACGAAGGGGTACGATCTATTTTCAATCGATGATCCTAAATCGAACGGTTGCGGTGGCTCCGGGGCTCAGGCTGGTCGAAACAAAGACTGGGCGGCGGCAATTTAGAAATTGGAGAAAAGCGCTATAGAACTAAATTGGACTCAAGGTTGGCTCTGGGAGATAGATTGGGCCATGACGAACTCAACACGGCCATCTACAGCGGCTAAACGTGAGCAGTGGATACTGGTGACGAGCAATGGCGGCGGCGGAGCGACGGCATAGTGAGGGAGGCCAAAACAGAGTGAGACAGTGGGAGTTAAGGGGTTCTGTGGGTTCGCAAACTAGACTAGAAGCTAGAGAAGATACTTATTGGGACGATGGAGTGGCTAATTAGCACGGCGGCGTAGAGCTTTCTCGGTGAAATCGGATGGGCGGTGCTAGGGCACAGGCGGCGCTGCGGCTTGCTCTAGGGCTCGGGTGGGGGATGGCATGGGCATGGAGGCTCACTATTTATGGCCGGGTAACAACATGGGGTGCAAGGCAAGACATGGTGTGGCGGAGGTGGACTCAGCGGTAGGAGCAGTGTCCGCATCGGCGACGAGTGGTAGGAGAAGGGACTGACATGCGGGCCCGGTGTGGCAGTGAGCCAAGGTGTGGGACCGAGCTATTAGGGAGAGAGAGGAAGAAAGGGAAGCAGCGCTACCATTGGCTACGGCCGTTGGCTTGGCTGGGCTGGCCTCATGGCCTTCGGGCCCGAGAAGGAGGGGGAAGGGAGGAGCAGGCTGGTTACAGGGTGTGGGGAAGCAAAGGGAGAGGAGTGGGAGCTAGGCCTTCGGGCTAGAAATGAGAGAGGAGGGTTTCTATTTTTTCCAAATCCTTTTCTTTTCTTATTTTAAAACCAAATTCAAATATGAACCAAATTGAATTCAAAAATTATTTTGAATATACTTTCGATTCAAAAATAGGATAAGAACTCTTGGTAGGTTTTCAAAAATAAATTTTGCAACTTTTTAAACTCTTTTATTTTCCAATTCTCTTTTTCTTTTCCTTTCTTTTCTTCTGAGCCACTTTCAAATTCATTCCCAAAAGCAATTTAAACCATTTTTGAATTTTAATCAAAACCACTCAACCAAATAAATCAAATGCACCGGCATGTATGCACAATCATGTTGGCTCTCCTTATGATAAATTTTAATATAATGAAAAATATTTTTTCCTATTGAAAGCATCTAGGCCCCTAGTTGGGTTTTGGTGATTAATGACAATACGTGATTACTGTGACTAACGTGTGTTTTGCAGAAACAATTGAGTTAGGTCGAGATCAATCGGGCAATCATGGTTGTCATGCCCCTACGATGGAAATCATTTCAGTTTTCAAAGGATGGACGACAAGGTTAAGGATGGACTAGTTCTAAGTGTCGATTGGAGTTGGAGAGACACTTAGAGTAGTTTAGGACTTTGTTTTTTCTTTGGTCATACTATTAAGGGGGTATGAATGGGTAGCTTGACCTAGGTGAGTCCAGTGAGTTAAGTATGGTGCACACTTGTTATAACTAGCACTAGGTAGCTCCACAACAGCCCTTTGATCCAATGGAGCAAACTTCATTCACATATGATCGAGAGTTGGAAGTGAATGGAGAGTCAAATACTGACCGGACGCTGGCTCAGGGTCCGGTCAGTTCATTTGACCAAGGTGAAAGCGTCTGGAAGTGACCGAACGCTACGAGGTCATGTCACCGGACATTGAGGGTCAGCGTCCAGTCGACTCCGGTAAGGTCCCAAAGAGGGAGAATCCTGATCGAATGTGTCCGGTCAATGCTGACCGGACACTGATTAGGTTCCGACTACTGACCGGACGCTGCTCAGCAAGTGACCGGACTCTTGAGGTCCAGCGTTCGGTCGACATCAATAAGGTTCCAGTGAGGGGAAAACATGACCGGACGCGTCCGGTCAACTCTTAGCCACTAGAGCTCGGGGTATACTGACCGGTGCGTTCGGTCAACTTGTCCAGAGCGTCCGGTCACCCCATAGAGGCACATAATGGTTTGTTTTTCAGCCGGTGTTATAAATACCACCTCCGCTCATGTGTGGAGGTACTTTTGCTCATTCCAAGAGCTAAGAAACACCTTAGAGAGTGCCAAGAAGAGCAAGGTCCTAGTGAGGTGATTGAGATTTGAGAATCCCAAAGAGAGCCCTCATTAGTGAAGATCAAGGGTAGCAAAGTGTGCATCCACCTTCTCATTAGGCTTGTCGTGGTCAAGTGAGAGTTCGTGCTTGTTACTCTTGGCGATCGCCATCACCTAGACGGCTTGGTGGTGATTGGGAGTTCAGTGATCACCCGGCGGAGCTTGTGGGTGACCCAACTCAAGTTGTGAGCGGTTGTGGGTGATTCACCATGATGGAGTGTCGAAGAATCAACCCGTAGAGAGCACTTGATCCTTGCGCGGATCAAGGGGGAGCTATGCCCTTGTGCGGGTGCTCCAACAAGGACTAGTGGGGAGTGGTGACTCTCCGATACCTCGGCAAAACATCGCCGCGTTCCTTCCTCTCTATTTACTTTGAGCATTTACTTTGAGCAATTCAATTCATGTCTTTACATTCTTAGAATTTCCATGCTAGAGTAGGATTGGAACTAAGGTTGCAAGTCTTTTGTGCGGTAGAACTATTAGGAACACTTTCTAGGCACAAGGGGTTAATTGGGCTAACCATAGGATTTAATTATTGCAAAGAAATTTAGAATTAGCCCAATTCACCCCCCCTCTTGGGCATCTTGATCCTTTCAATTGGTATCAGAGCCTAGTGCTCATGTATTTAGGCTTAACCGTCTAGAGCAAGATGTGTCACGGGGATGGACCCCCTCCTATCTTTGAGGGAGATGACTTTCCTTATTGGAAAATTCGCATGGAGGCGTATCTAGAGGCTCTAGATGTTGGTATACTTAGAGCCGCCTCACAAGGCTTCCCAAAACCTTGGGATGCTACTAACCTACAAGGCGATGAGGTGAATTACAAAAAGTGGAATGCAAAGGCTCGAAACACCATCTTTAGAGCCTTTGCAAAGATGTGTTTAATCAGGTGAGGAACCACAAAGACGCCCATGCACTATGGTCATACGTTTGTGTGCTCCATGAGGGAACTAAGAGTGAGCGTGAGGAACGCTATCATCTTGTCATGAAAAAGCTCAACTCTTTTGAAATGCTTCCTAAGGAATGTGCTAATGAAATGTATTCACATTTGAATGTTCTTGTAGAGGAAGTTAATGGGCTTGGACTCACTCAAATGCAACCATCTGATGTTGTAAGAAAGATCTTGAGTGTCCTCCCCATTGAAAAATATGGGCATATTGTGACCGTGCTACATCAAGGTGATCTTTCCACCGCTACACCGACACAAATCTTGGGAAAGATCAATGCTCATGAGATATACATGCACATCACGCCACAAGATGGCTCATCCTCTACAAAGAAGAAAGATAAGGATTTAGCATTCAAAGCTAGCCAAGAGAAGGGCAAAGCAAGACTTGAGTATGAGAGCTCAAGTGAAGATGAAGTTGATGATGAAAGTCTTGCTCTCATGGTGAAGAAGACCGCCAAGATGCTAAAGAAGCTCAACAAGAGTGGCATCAAGTTTGATGGAAAGAAGAAGGTCTTCACTAGCTCTAGAAGGAAGCCAATCTCCGAGATGGATTGCTTTAATTGTGGAGAACTTGGTCATCTAGCACACCAATGCACTAAGCCCAAGAAAGACAAGTTCAAGAACAAATACAAGGGCAAGAAAGATGACTCAAGTAATGAAGAAGAAGAAGAGAAGAAAAAAAACAAGCCATACAAGAAGAGAGATGGCAAGAAGAGGGACTTCCACAAGAAGAAGAAGAGTGGAAAGGCATACATTGTCGATGATTGGCTCACGGACATTGATTCATCTAGTGCCTCATCCGATGATGATAGTGACAACGAGAAGGTGGCCGCAATTGTTATCAACTCTTCATCATCTTCATCGCCACCACCGCCATCATCCTCTACACACCTATGCCTTATGGCCAAGGGTGACCACAAGGTATCTAACAATGATGATAGTAGTGATGATGAGCATGCTAGTGATGATGATAGCGATAGTGATGATGATGAATATGAATCACCTACTTATGATGATCTTGCTAGATTACTAAAACAATACACTAAGATCATTATAAAAACTAGATCTAAGAATGAAAAGCTAGAAGCTAAAAATGATTCTCTTTTAGCTAAATGTGAGATAGCCAAAAAGGCTAGTGTTGAGCTTAAAGAAGCAAATGATGCTATGTCATCCAAACTCAAGGAGCTCAAATCTTCTAAGAAAGAGCTTAAAGATAAACATGATAAACTTGAGTGGGTGCACAAAGAGCTCGTCACTAGCCATAACAAGCTAAAAGATGAATATACTACTCTCAAGATTAATCATGACAATCTTGTTATTGCTCAAGAATTTTTACCCAATGAGCCACATGATGCTACTAACGATGTTGTTAAGATTGATATAGCTACATCATATGATGATTTAATTGATGAGAGCATTGAGCAAGGATCTAGTGGCAAAGGCAAGCAAGTGGTTGAGTGCAATGACTATGATGAGTATGTCAAGCTCAAGCATGACAATGAAAAGCTAAAGAAAGAGTTTGAAGAGCTCAAAATCCACAACACCATTGTGCTAGAAACTCTTGATCATGATGGTGACTTGGTTCTTGAGAATGAGAAGCTAAAAGAAGAAAACAAGAAACTCAAGGAAGAGAGAAACAATGTTGCACTCAAGGAAGATAAAAGTAGTGATGCACTCAAGGAAGAGAACAAGAAGCTCAAGTTGGAAAAAGAGCGTCACAAGATTGGATTGAGCAAGTTCACTAGAGGCAAGTATCTTCAAAGTGAGCTTCTAATGAACACCATCATGAAGATGGATAGAAGTGGCATTGGGTACATGGCAAACAAAGAGAAGAAGGCTCAAGCTCAACAACAACAATCAAAGCCAAAGCCAAAGCCAAAGAGATGCTTTGAGTGTGGACAAGAGGGCCACTTTGCTCATGAGTGCCAAACTCCACCACCACAACCCTTGCCCAAGCATGCTAGACCCTTTGCCTTCAATGCTCACTACATGCTTAGAAAGGATTCTAGTGGAAAGATGAAAGTGATGTTCTTAGGACCTCCAAATAAGAATAGGCCTAAGAAAATTTGGGTTGCAAAGTCACTTGTTCAGAAGGTGAAGGGCCCTCAATAAGTTTGGGTTCCTAAAGCTTGATCTCTTATGTGTAGGTGAACTACAAGACCGGTGGAAGTCATTGGGTTATTGATAGTGGTTGCACACAACATATGACCGGTGATCCTTGTATGTTCACCTCACTAGATAAAGAAGTAGATGGGCAAGAAAGAATCACATTTGGAGATAACTCAAAGGGCAAGGTCAAAGGATTGGGCAAAGTGGCAATATCAAATGATCATTCCATCTCCAATGTGCTATATGTTGCTTCGTTGAGTTTCAACTTGCTATCCGTTGGACAATTGTGTGATCTTGGCTTCCAATGCTTGTTTACCGAGAAGGAGGTTGTTGTATCCAAGAAGGTTGATGATCATGTGATATTCAAAGGGTTTAGATACAACAACCTATATCTAGTGGACTTCACCTCCGAAGATGCAAACTTGAAGACATGCCTATTCACCAAAACAACACTTGGGTGGCTATGGCATAGAAGACTTGCTCATGTTGGGATGAGCTCACTCAAGAAGCTTATGAAGAATGATTTGGTGAGAGGGTTGAAGGATGTGAAGTTTGAGAAGGACAAGCTTTGTAGTGCATGTCAAGCCAGCAAGCAAGTTCCAAATACCCATCCAACAAAAGCTTTCATGTCAACCGCAAGAGTGCTAGAACTCCTTCAGATGGATTTATTTGGACCAACAACATATAAGAGTTTGGGAGGAAATCTTTATTGTTTTGTGATTGTTGATGATTATTCAAGGTATACATGGGTATTCTTCCTTCATGACAAATTCGAAGTTGCATCTTGCTTCAAGAAGTTTGCCAAGAGAGCACAAAATGAATTTGAAGTGAAGCTCAAGAAGATAAGAAGTGACAATGGGAAGGAGTTTGACAACACAAACATAGAAGCTTATTGTGATGAAGTTGGAATCAAACATGAAGTCTCCGCAACATATACTCCTCAACAAAATGGTGTAGTTGAGAGGAAGAACTTGACATTGATCACTCTTGCAAGAACAATGCTTGATGAGTACAACTCCCCCAAAGCTCTATGGGCAGAAGCAATCAACACTGCATGCTATGCATCAAACTGCCTATTCCTTCAAAAGTTCCTTAGCAAGACACCTTATGAGTTGCTCAATGGGAAGAAACCAGACATCTCTTTCTTTAGGGTGTTTGGTTGCAAATGCTACATCTACAAGAAGCAGCAACACCTAGCGAAGTTTCAAAGACGTTGTGATATTGGTTTTCTTGTTGGTTACTCATCAAAGTCCAAAGCATATAGAGTATTTAATCATGCCACCGGCTTGGTTGAAGAAACATATGATGTGGAATTTGATGAATCTAATGGCTCCCAAGGAGCACATGAGAATCTTGATGATGTAGGTGATGAACCATTGAGGGAGGCTATGAAGAACATTCCGGTTGGAGACATCAAGCCTAAAGATGATGCAGATGATGTACAAGTGATTGATCCACCTTCTTCATCAAGTGTGCCACAAGATGGTGAAAAAGATGGGAGAGTAGAAAATGAAGATACTCATGTCTCCCATGAACAAATGGTGGTACAAGCACAAGATGTTGATGCTCCACAACCTCCCCCTCAAGTGGTCCATAGAAGAAATACACCTCCACTTCAAGATCATCCACAAGATCTCATCATGGGGAGTCCATCAAAGGGTGTAATGACTTGATCTCAAAAGCTTGCTTCATTTATTGCTCATCACTCTTTTGTCTCTTGCTTTGAGCCTACTAAGGTAGAAGAAGCTCTTCAACATCCGAATTGGATAAATGCCATACATGAAGAGTTGAACAACTTCACTCGCAATGAAGTTTGGACTCTTGAAGAGCGGCCAAAAGGTGCAAGAGTCATTGGAACAAAGTGGGTGTTCCGAAACAAGCAAGATGATCAAGGTGTTGTTGTCAGGAACAAGGCAAGACTAGTTGGAAAGGGGTTCTCTCAAGTTGAAGGTTTGGATTTTGGAGAGACCTTTGCACCGGTTGCAAGATTAGAAGCCATTTGTATCGTCCTTGTATATGCATCACATCATGAAATAAAACTTTATCAAATGGATGTGAAAAGTGCATTTTTAAATGGCTTTATTAATGAACTAGTCTATGTTGATCAACCTCCCGGGTTTGAAGACCCTAGATATCCTAATCATATTTATAGGTTGTCCAAGGCATTATATGGGCTTAAGCAAGCCCCAAGAGCTTGGTATGAGCGCCTTTGGAACTTCCTCATTGAGAAGGGCTTCACCATTGGGAAGGTCGACACCACACTATTCACCAAGAAGCTTGATGGGCATATCTTCATTTGTCAAGTGTATGTTGATGATATCATCTTTGGATCATCAAATGAAGATTCATGCAAAAAGTTTGGTGAATTGATGTCGAAGGAGTTCGAGATGTCAATGATTAGAGAGCTTACATTCTTTCTTGGTTTTCAAGTCAAGCAAATGAGAGAAGGGATTTTCATCTCTCAAGAGAAATATACTAATGATCTTCTCAAAAGATTCAAGATGGATGAATGTAAGCCAATCAAGACTCCAATGCCAACTAATGGACATCTCGACCTAGATGAGGGAGGTAACCCGGTTGATCAAACTCTCTACCGCTCTATGATTGGTAGCTTGTTATATTTGACCACATCTAGGCCTGACATCATGTTTAGTGTGTGTATGTGTGCTAGATTTCAAGCTAATCCTAAGGAAATTCATTTAATTGTCGTAAAAAAGAATCCTTAGGTATCTTAAGCACACACCAAGCATTGGCCTTTGGTATCCCAAAGGAGCTATATTTGAATTAGTTGGCCATTCCGATTCGGATTATGCCGGTTGCAAAGTTGATAGAAAGAGCACATCCAGAGGGTGCCATTTGCTTGGTAGATCACTTGTGTCTTGGTCCTCCAAGAAGCAAAATAGTATGGCCTTGTCCACCGCCAAAGCGGAATACATTGCCGCGGGTGCTTGTTGTGCACAAATACTTTACATGAAACAAACTTCGTTAGACTATGGTGTAGTTCTAGATAAAGTACCTCTTTTGTGCGACAATGAAAGTGCGGTAAAACTTGCAAATAATCCGGTTCAACACTCTCGCACCAAGCACATAGATATCCGTCATCACTTTCTTAGAGATCATTTGCTAAAAATGATATATCACTAGAAGGTGTAAGGACCGAGGATCAATTGGCGAATATCTTCACTAAACCACTAGATGAGGCAACATTTTGTAGATTGTGGAATGAGCTTAATGTGCTTGATTTTAGTAACTTCACTAAAAATTGAGCTTGTGTTGTCCCTTGCATTGCATTGTAAAATACAACATGTTTAATCTTTGGTAATGCATATAGGGCTTGTCTAACATGGTTAAGATAACCGCCGAAAAGCGTGTGAAGAAGCTTAACCTTGGATCAAACTTGACAAGCAACTAGATTTACTTACAAGTATTGCATTGCATATGCATGATTGTTGTTTATCGTTTGTCTTCAAATTGCCCTCTTATTACCTAATTTCTTAAAAAGAATTATAGCTTAGGCAAAATCTTTTGAAAAACTTGAGGGTTTGAGAGAGGTCACTCACATCAGTCCTAATTGGTGTTTATTTGGATCTTATTGGAGTTGGGACTTGATTGGGAACAGGCAGCATGAAGGACTTTGAAGTTTTGCTAAGAAAGAGTGACCGGACGCTGCACCGGACTCTAGGAGTCCAGCGTCCGGTCAGTTCACAGGAGGTGAACTTGCTGTGAAGGAGTGACCAGACTCTGGCTATCCGGTCAAAAGGCTTTCAGCATCCGGTCGTGAGGAAGAAGATGAAGGTTGTATTGACCGGACTCTGGCTGTGTCCGGTCGGTGTCCACCGGACGCATCTGGTCATGATTCTAGAGGAATTGGACCTCTCTAGAATCGACTGGACGCTGGGTGGCATCGTCCGGTCACTGCCACTGGAGCGTCCGGTTAGTAGATTTCGTGTGGTTTTAGGACTCTTCTCCGTTTCCTTTTCTGATCCGCTAGGGGCCACCTTATAAGCAAATCACCACATGTGTTAACCTATCCACCATTTTCGCCGCGAAGCTGCATCGTCATAGTCGCCGCCTCTAGTGCTCGTCACGCCAGCACCGCAGCTCCCCACACTGTCGCAGTTGCTCCCATGTGCCACCATGCTCGCGCGCCTCCCAGTGTCACCGCTCCTGCCTATGCACCGCTCGTAGCTCCCCATGCCGCCGCTCCACATCCCTAGCCACTGGATCCGCCGCGCCGCCTGTCCCGCACCAGAGCAGCCCGAGCCACAGCAGCTTGCCTCACCACCATGCCTCCACAACCATGGTGCCGCCCACAACTAGCGCTGGTAAACCCTAACTTTAGAACCCTAGCTGCCCTAGCTTTAGCATAGCGAACCCTCGGCCGTCGATTCATTGCATCACACTGCCGATCCTCACCAACCAGCAACCCTAGCTGATTTGGTGTCCCCCGATCCGTTCCTCTTCTCATCGTTTCGCCAGTTCGATAGGTAGCAAGCCCCGTGTTTCAATTTCGTACCTAATTGCTTGCTCTATTAGGGTTTCGTCTCTCTAGATGCATAATCTAAGTTATTTGTATACCCTGTCTATTCCATCGTGCAGCGAGCCAGTTCCGTTGAGGTGTCAGTGGACAGTTATCTGTTAACTTGGGGCCAAGCTCGTGAGTACGGAATGAGGCCAAGCCTCAAAAGTGTCAGCAATAGTTGATCCTTGTTAGAGGCAGTTGTTTTCTTTGTCAGGGGCAGTTGATTCATCTCAGATCTTTCAGATGGCTCGTATAAAGAATGTCGGTGGTGGTCCCGGTGATGAGGATCCGAGGCCCCCGCCTTCGCCAGCCTGTAGAACCAAAAGGCAAGGCACCAAGAAGCTGGCAGTCAGGAAGCACAAGTATCCAAATGCAGATACAGTGAGAGCCGCCACAGTTGTTGAGGCCACAAAGCATGCCAAGAGAGGAGGCGCTCGCTGTGGAGTCCGGATTGCTGATCCACTTTCACAAGAGGCGATGGCTTCACTTCAGCGAGTTGAGCGCCTTCATGGTGGTCCAGCTGGGACCCTCATGATTTGAGGATGGTGTGTTGCCATTGATGAGGTTTGGCCTTAGGGGGAACCACAGCAGCTGCCTTAGCCCCCACAGCAGTAGCCTCAGCCCGCATAGCATACACAGGAGCCTCAGCCAGCTTAGCAGACTTAGGAGCCATAGCTAGCACAACATTCTCAGGAGGGTGAGTAGGTCTAGTAGGCCAAGGAGATAGAGCCTGGCACCTTAGCCTCAGTTATGCCAGCTCTGTCATACTCGTGTCCCAGTTTCACCAAGGCTAGTCACTCAGCGGAGGGGTTCTCGTCCACCGCCTCGACCACAGGGTTTCGCCTCCTGTGACCCATCTTGACCCGAGGGCCACCATGGCCAAGCAGGTGTCAGCAGCTGAGGTTCGTGGACTTTGAGGTATGGTTTCCATCCAGGCGGGATGAGAGAGCATCAGAGGGATTCTATACACCCCTACAGGAGGATTTCTATAATGCCTATCTGAACAGTGGAGCAGTCTTCAGACCACAGAGAGTGTGCAACATAGAGTCTATTGTTGCAGTAGCTGGAGAGCACATTCGCCCCTACCTTGCATATCTATTGGGGCTGACAGACTTGATTGGACTGGACTAGATTATATGTTCCATCTTGGGTTTGTTAGTTCTATGCATCTCTCTAGATTGGCCCCCACCACAGGTTCATTCACTTTGCATTCGGAGGCAGAGACTACCGATTGACGAGCACAGGGTTAGGGAGATTCTCAGGCTTTCAGGAGCAGCCAGTTAGACTCCATGAGGTATGCTATGGATAGACTGCACCCCCAGATGCCCTCAAGGTGGCATGGTACCCCCTATAGACTTGGTACATCACTGCTTCACAGAGCCCTTTGGCGAGGGGTCAAGGAGGAACCCCAGTGACCTCACACCCACTGCTCGCATGCTTGAGGCTGTTATGAGGAGGACTTTACTTCTAAGGATGGGATACAGAGAGGGATTGACCCAGATTCAGCTATGGCTTCTCAACTCTCTGATGCAGCAGACAATTTTTGATATTTGGGATCTTCTTCTGTCAGAGATGGAGGACACTATAGCAGAGGGCTTTAGAGGTCATAAGCAGCTACCCTATGCTCACTGGGTCACATTCCTTATCCATAGAGCTATTTCAGTTAAGTCACCTAAGATGATTGCTAAGTATAGTGGTGCCACAATAGAGTTTCTTGCTTATAACCTGACTCAGATGATTCGCCATAGTACACCATAGGCACCTAGCCAACCATGCCATCGTCTAGAGGTGCCAAAGACTGCAGCCTAGTAGGATGATATCATCAGGGGTATTGCAGCCACAGAGGAGGAGGAGCTTGCTCAGTAGGAGGGGTTGGTCACTAGCGAGCCTAGTGACAGTTCTGATGATGACTACCAGCCCATTCCATAGATGCCTCCACGACAACATGATGCTAAGGCCGGTAGCTCCAGTTTAGTGCCACCTGCTCCATAGACTGACCTTGCTCTTCTTGCTATACTTGAGCGGATGAGGCAGGACCAGGCCAGACAGGCTCAGGAGACAACTGCTACACTTGCATAGTTCCAGACTCGGTAGGACAAGTTCTAGCGCCAGCAGCTAGTTATTCAGCAGCAGACACAGGCTCTACATCAGCAGCAGCAGGCTATGCATTAGCAGCAGATCCTCATGCAGCAGCAGCTTCTCAGATTCATGCAACATGTAGTGATAGCGATTGGGGCCCCATCGCCACAGGCTTCGCCCCAGCTTGGTCAGCCTACCACCACTTCGATGACTCCAGCATTACAGCCCAGTGGGCTTCAGAGTCAGGGACAACCACCAGCATAGTATGCTTCACCGATAGAGTAGGTGTCCCAGTGGTTCGCTTCGCCAGTGGTAGCCCCACAATTCACTCCACTTCAGATAGGGCTTCACACCGACACAGACGTCATTCGCTGCTTGAGCCAGACACTTCAGTCTCTAGGAGTCTTGGAGTCTCCTTTAGTGAGTTGACAGGGGCAGCCCACTCCTCCATACCTACATGTTCTAGGTCCTTCTATGGCTGCACCTATCACAGCGATGATAGAGACGCTCCCCTCCTCAGTGGCATCATCAGAGCCTGGCTGCTTTAGTTATACCAGTTCAGCCTTCAGCAGCACCAGTTCCTGATCCGACCTAGACTACTTCAGCATCACTCCCAGCTACCGAGGGTCAGACAGCTCAGAGCTTAGGATCAGACGATGATGGCACCCAGTTCCACCTCGCTCCTCGTACCTCAGCGCCCAGCTCGTCCGCTGTAGCCCTACCGACCGACCCTTAGGTTTTGGTGTTTGACGCCAAAGGGGGAGAGGGTTCAAGTATGTTAGGCTTAGGGGGAGCTACTTATCTAGGGGGAGCTTAGTTATTATATTAGCTTATCTATTATATTTGGAGTTCTTATATGTGAGATACACTATTATGCTTTTGTGTGTGTGATACATTATGCATTCATGTTTACTACTATATTTATGTGATAGTGATATCCACGTGATCATGATATATGACATGTGTGCTCTCTACTTTGAATTCTTTATATGTCATAATAACTTGTGCTTTGCTCATTTTCCTTTGCTTCCACGTTTTACTCTGATGCAAATGAGCTTCTCTCTTGTACTCATGCTTATTTCATATCTTTTGAGTACATCATGTCGGCTTGGGTCATATAAGCTTGCTTCACACCTTTTTCTTATTTTCAAAAGCTTATATGAACCAAGCATGTTAAAAACCTCATCTCTTTCACATACATGAGGTAGTATTGTCATCAATCACCAAAGGGGGAGATTGAAAGCATCTAGGCCCCTAGTTGGGTTTCGGTGATTAATGACAATACATGATTACTGTGACTAATGTGTGTTTTGCAGAAACAATTGAGTTAGGTCACAGTAATGGAGATCGATCGGGAAATTATGGTTGTCATGCCCCTACGATGGAAATCATTTTGGTTTTCAAAGGTTGGACGACAAGGTTAAGGATGGACTAGTTCTAAGTGTTGATTGGAGTTGGAGAGACACTTAGAGTAGTTTTAGGACTTTGTTTTTCCTTTGGTCATACTATTAAGGGGGGTATGAATGGTTAGCTTGACCTAGGTGAGTCTAGTGAGTTAGGTGTGGTGCACACTTGTTATAACTAGCACTAGGTAGCTCACAATAGCCTTTGATCCAATGGAGCAAACTTCATTCACATATGATCGAGAGTTGGAAGTGAATGGAGGGTCAAATACTAACCGGACGCTAGCTCCGGTGTGACCGGATGCTGGCTCAGGGTCGGTCAGTTCATTTGACCAAGGTGAAAGCGTCTGGAAGTGACTAGACGCTACGAGGTCATGTCAACGGACACTGAGGGCCAGCGTCCAGTCGACTCCAGTAAGGTCCCAAAGAGGGAGAATCCTGATCGGACGTGTCCGGTCAATGCTGACGGACGCTGATCAGGTTCCAGCTACTGACCGGACGCTGCTCAGCAAGTGATCGGACTCTAGAGGTCCAGCGTCCGGTCGACATCAGTAAGGTTCCAGTGAGGGGAAAACATTACCGGACATGTCCGGTCAACTCTTAGCCACTAGAGCTCGGGGTATACTGACTGGGGCATCTGGTCAACTTGACCAGAGCGTCCGGCCACCCCACAGAGGCACTAACGGTTCGTTTTTCAGCCGGTGTTATAAATACCACCTCCGCTCATGTGTGGGGGTACTTTTCTCACTCAACGCTGAGAAACCCCTTAGAGAGTGCCAAGAAGAGCAGGTCCTAGTGAGGTGATTGA